>NW_027513873.1:0-600000 GCF_048772815.1 Callospermophilus lateralis
GGCCAAGAACCAGAACAGACACTTCTCAGAGAAGGACATACAATCAAAAAACAAGTACATGAAAAAATGCTCACCATCCCCAGCAGTCAGAGAAATGCAAATCAAAACCACCCTAAGATACCATCTCATTCCAGTATGATTGGCAGCCATTATGAAGTCAAACAACAACAAGTGCTACTGAGGATGTGGAGAAACAGGTACACTTGTACATTATTGGAGGCACTGCTAATTGGTGCAGCCAATTTGTAAAGCATTATGGAGATTTCTTGGAAAGCTGGGAATGGAACTACCATTTGACCCAGCTATTCCTCTTCTCGGTCTATTCCCTAAAGACCTTAAAAGATCATGCTACAGGGACACTGCTACATTGATGTTCATAGCAGCACAATTCACAATAGCAAGACTGTGGAACCAACCTAGATGCCGTTCAATAGAAGAATGGACATTGATGTTCATAGCAGCACAATTCACAATAGCAAGACTGTGGAACCAACCTAGATGCCGTTCAATAGAAGAATGGATAAAAGAATGTGGCCTTTATACACAATGGAGTATTACTCTGCTTTAAAAAATGACAAAATCATAGAATTTGCAGGAAAATAGATGGCATTAGAGCAGATTATGCTAAGTGAAGCTAGCCAATCCCTAAAAAACAAATGCCAAATGCCTTCTTTGATAAAAGGAGAGTAACTACGAACAGAGTAGGGATGAAGAGCATGAGAAGAAGATTAGTATTAAATAGGGATGAGAGGTGGGAGAGAAAGGGATAGAGAAGAGAAATTGCATGGAAATGGAAGGAGACCCACAGGGTTATATAAAATTACATAAAAGAGGATGTGAGGGGAAAGGGAAAAATAATACAAAAAGGGAGAAATTTATTACAGTAGAGGGGGTAGAAAGAGAAGAGGGGAAGAGAGGGGAGAGGAGGAGGGATAGTAGAGGATAGGAAAGGCAGCAGAATACAATAGACACTAGTATGGCAATGTGTAAATCAATTGATGTGTAACTGATGTGATTCTGCAATCTGTATACGGGGTAAAAATGGGAGTTCATAACCCACTTGAATCAAAGTGTGAAATATGATATATCAAGAAATATGTAATGTTTAGAACAACCATAAAAAAATTAAAAAAAAAAAGGAAACTAACTTCGGTTAATGAGGCACGCGAAACCTAATATTTCTACAGTAACTTACCAAGTTTAACATCAATGCAAGTAGATTCCAATGGGACATGATGTGTATTTTTACGTTAATTTTTATTCAAAACTGGTACATTACAATTTCATCAGTTTATGCACATCATAGGATATATATTTCATAATCAATTTAGAATATTTATAGGCATTTGTTTCACTTTCAATCTCTTCCTGCTTCAGAACACATGTATTCCTCCATATTTCTTGACTGGTCTTTGCATGAGAATTCTTTCCGAACACATTATTTTCGATTTCCATAATCACTTTTGAAGCAAACTTCACACACTCTTCATGATAAACCAAAACACTAATATTACCATTAGATGTATAACTGGTTGGAATGAATGAATGTATATCAATATAAGATTTATTGTATATTTTCAGATCTCAATTCAATCCATTATTTAAAGTTGGAACCAGTTATATTATTTATTCACAGTATGGTGTATTCATGCTTAATCTCTATATTCATGGACACAGGGTACACCTCTTTGTATCCCCAATAATAATTTTATGTCTTCAATATATTGCTCCCAGAAATGGTGGTAGAAATACTCATGTCACCTGATCTACATATACATTTTATCACAGTAATATTCTGGACAAAAAATGTAAAGGTCACACTTATGATTGTACCAAAGACTAAATGAAAAGAGATCATGGATTACTAAAAACATCCATGTCCGGGTTGCCTAATGCTCTCAAATGTCAATCCTATTAATTACTAGATATTTGTTTCTTCCTAAGTTTATATATTCAAACTCAACCCTGGTGAAAATATCTACTCCTCTCACTCACTTAATACTTTGCCTGATTTCATAATGTCTCTATTGATATCTGCTTTTCTACATATTTTCCCAATTTCATCATAGTGACTGACTCTTCATATGTGCTGACATTTACATTCACTCTCTAACCGAAACCGTATAGCTAAAGAATTTTTAGTCCCAATCCTACACTCATTCTTCTTCCTAAACCTACCGACTATCTTCCTAATCCTACCGACTATCCCTTTGGATTGGATGTTCTCTTCCACATTCAAACATCCAAGGTACAAGGTTCTATGCCATTGTATATCAAATTGTCTGAGACATCTTTGCAGAATATAATTAAAAACTAAGTATCCCAATTAAGGGCCCAATGCCCTTCTGGGTTTCAAATCATACCTAGATTTCTGTTTTCATACTTATATTTCACCTCGATATTCTTGTAAATATCGCAGGTTCCCAATACCATTATTTATCGCACAGAATGATTGCTAACCCAAATCGAACCTGTTATTAACCCTAAACATACACTGTTCCCTCAATCTCATTTTACAGAAGAGCAGGGAGAGAGTCGTTCTTACAATACAGAAAAGTAGGGGACATTCCACCTGCTGAGAACCTCAAAGGTCCATTCAAAATGATACCTGGAGAAGATGTAGGCAGCTATGAAGGACCTGAGAGAGCAAAAGTCATCTTCCATGGCAAACAACCTGGTCAGGATGAAGGGATGTGTCTGAATCAGCCTCTCTCTTTTTATTGTAGAGAAGATGGACCAAACCAGGCCTCTGTCGAGAGCTGCTGCTGGGTGCCTATGGTTGACATACCATTCTACCTTGTGAAAGTGTCACAGGAAGTAGGGGCAGCCTCCATCTCATGGGACACTTGGAAGCAACTGTTAGGACAAAGTGGTCGCCAAGGCAGTGACCTCATTCAGTTCCAAAGAAAGTGACATACCTCATTTCCTTGGTGATGGAACTCTCTGAACTTTTGTATCCAAGAATCCAGGCACCCCGAGGCAGCCCCAGTTCCAGTGGGCTCACTTGTTTGGATTTACCAAGGACAGAGTCAGTCTTTCTTGGTACCTACTGATGTGAGGATGGCCAAATGCCAGGAGAGCTCTGAAGAGGGACCTTTCCAGAAGAAGCAGGTAGTGGCTCACCCCTTTTTCTTGACAACTTCACAGAGTTGGCCAAGGAAACCAGATCTGAGAGAGGTCAGGCCATGTCCTGAGAATAGGTAGGAAAGTTGGTTTGTTTGGTTTGGAGTGGATTGTTTTTTGTAAGTCGTTTGACCAGGGGAGTGTTTCTATGTCTGTGCATCCCACTGTGTCCGTTGTTGTAGACATTAGAAAAGAGAATGCATTAATGAATGCCTCCAGTCTAGTATAAATCTTCCCATAATTCATCCTGCCCAATTTATGAATGGACTGCAGCTTGTCTTATCGAGAGGCAATACCTTCTATCTTCCTAAGTTCCTGTTTTCTTCCTGAATTCTGGCCACTCTCCAGAATAGGCTCATGGTTTTGTGTCCAAGATATGTACCACTCCAAGCTCTGTGACATGGCCATGTACTGGATAGCTGAAGAGAATGGCCAGCCTTTCAGAGAACTCAGATATCAGTGTGAACAGGAACGTCTCAGTGGAAAAACCCTGCTTTGGTCCTTTTGCTTACCTATTGTTCTGTTGCACTGAATGTCAGGAAAGACTTTGTCTCAGGCCACCCTTTTGTGAAGCCTGAAGAAAACAATTTTCAAATGGAAATGAATGGGCATCACCTGTGGCTCTTTGTTTAATTGCTTTGGAAAGGGATGTGGCTGAATTAGCCTCTTGGCCTTGTGTGTGGCTGTGACTTACATTCTCAGCACCTGATGGATCTAAAGAATAATCCCATGTGTGCATCAAAAACCATAATGGCAAAAAGATCAGTCATTGTGGATGAAGTCTCTTGCCTTCCTCTGTTAGGTTCCTGACCTCCGTCAAGTGAGAAAATGGATTCTTTGGGTCAAATGAGTTCCTCAAAGCCCTGCAGAGGTGCTTGGGGTTTCGCATGACTCCAAATCACAAAGAATCTATACCTGAAAATCAGTAGGCCTCACATTGGAGAAACAGAGCATTATTAATGACAGGCTTATTTGATCACTCCTGGTTCACAGGAAGGGTGTCCAGGTCACCCTGACTTTAGGCAAATGAGGGCCAAGTGAGCTTATTTTGGACACTTTCTTGGGCTTCGCCCCTCATGAAAATCTTCAGCCAGACATTACGATGAATGACAATATGTAAGAAGATGAGGGCCATGTGGGAGTGTTTTCGTTTTAATTTTGGTCATTTGTGTGGCGGTTGGAAGAAATGACTGGGTCCACCTGGGCTTGAACTCTGGTGTGATTCCCCTTAGAGACTGAGTTGTGGAACTGACCTTAGAGAAGTATTGCATTGAATTTTGTTGGAATTTTAGGAGGCCACGCATAAGAGTCACCCTTGGAACTGAGATCTAGGCCCAGGGTTGCTTTCCACAGATTTTTCAGTTTCTGAAAGAAGTGACCTCACCTCACTTTCTTGGTGATGGAACTCTCTGATCTTGGGATCCAGGAATTCAGGCACAAAAGCCAGGGCCAGTTCCAGTCCGAGTGGTCTCATTTGTTTGGATTTACCAAGGACAGAGTCAGTCTCTCTTGGTACCTACTAATGTGAGGATGGCCAAACGGCAGGAAATCTCTGAAGAGGGGCCTTTCCTGAGAAAGCAGGTAGTGGCTCACAGCTGGCTCCTGACAATTTCATAGAGTTGGCCATGGAGTCCAAATCTGAGACAGGAGTGGCCATTTCGGGGGAACATAGTATGGCCCAAAAGTCAAAGGACACTCCAGATAGTCAAAGACCTACTTGGCGGAAGGAGGTGCCTTTGTAGGTTTGGTTGTAGGTTTGTGGTTTTGTCTCATGTTCTGAGAATAGGCAAGGAAGGCAGTTTGTTTTGGTTTGGAGTGAACTGTTTCTAGTAAGTCGTTTGGCAAGGCGAGTGTTTCTATGTCTGTGTATCCCACTGTTATCCATGGTTGTAGACATTAGAAAAGATATTGGATCAATGGATGTGTCCTGTTTAGTAGAAAGCTTCCCAGAATTCATCCTGCACAATTTATGAATGGACTGCGGCTTGCCTTATCAATTGGCTACACCTGCTATCTTCCTAAGTTCCACTTTTCTTCCTGAATTCTGGCCACTCTCCAGAATAGGCTCATGGTTTTTGTGCAAGATATATACCACCTCCAAGCTCTGTGACATGGCCATGTACTGGATAGCTGAAGGGAATGGCGAGAATCGCAGAAAACTCAGAAATCACTGTGACCATTAAAGTCTCAGTGGAGAAACCCTGCTTTGGGCCTTTTGGTTACCTATTGTTCTGTTGCCCTGAATGTCAGGAAGGTCTTTGCCTTTGGCCACCCCTTTGTGAAGCCTGAAGAAAACAGTTTTCAAATGGAAATGAATGGATCACCTGTGGCTCTTTGCTTAATTGCTTTGAAAAAGATGTGTCTCATTCAGACCATTGGCCCTGTGTGAGGCTGTTGCTTAGTTTCTCATCACCTGATGGATCTAAAGAAAGATTCCATGTGTACATCCAAAACCAAAGTGGCAAAAAGAGCAGTCATTGTGGATGAAGTCTCTCGTCTTCCTCTGTAAGGTTTGTGACCTCCATCAAGTGAGAATAGGGATCCTTTGTGTCAAATGAGTTCCTCAACGCCCTGCAGATTCTATCCCATAGGTGCTTGGGTTTTATCATGACTCCAGTTCACATAAAGAATCTAAAACCCACAGTCAGTAGTCCTCAAATTGGAGAAGCGGAGCAGTATTAATGGCAGGCCTATTTGATCACATCTGGTTCACAGGAAGGGTGTACAGGCCACCCTGAGTTTAGTCAAATTAAGGGGCAAGGGAGCTTATTTATGACAGTGGCTTGGGTGGAGCCCCTTAAGGAAACCTCCAGCCAGAAGTTATGATGAGTGTCTATATGGAAGAAGATGTGGGTCATGTGGGAGTGTTTTGGTTTTAATTGTGGTCATTTGGGTGGTGGTTGGAAGTGACGACTGGGTCCACCTGGGCTGGAACTCTGGTGTGATTCCCCTTAGATACTGAGTTGTGGTACTGACATCAGAGAAGTATTGCCATGAATTGTGTTGGGATTTTAGGAGGCCACGCATGAGATTTGCCCTTGGAAACTGAGATCTAGGCCCAGGTTGGCTTTGCACAGAGCACTGGGAATCTCAGCCAGGGTATCACATAATTTTATTCTGAAAGGCTTGCAGCCATAGTTGAGAGTCAAAACACACATGGACCTCACATTGTAGACCTCAATGCGCCTAGCTTCATGTGATCATTGGCCACTCTTTGGGAAGCCTTGCTTATGAGAGTTCTCCAGAGCTTTCATTGAAATGAGCATCCTCACCATTTAATGGTTCCTGAATGAAGTGAAACCCACAGTGCCTTCAACTTCATCCTTGAAAAATGGCTAGATAAATACGGTGAAATTTTTTTAAATTTCCATGACCAGGTGGCACTGGAGAAACTTTGGATATCCTGTTGCTGACTATGAGTATACTAGACAGTGCCTGATGGACTGGGTTTCAAGAAAATGGTGTAGAGCAGAGATGCCAGTAATTTGGAGACTGCTGAGTAGTGGGCATAGAGCTGCAGTCGGCAGGTGTGTGATAAATCATCTGTTTTGGGGCCATGTGGATCTTCCTTTGGCTTCCAAATTGCTTGTGACTGACATGGTGCAGCAAGCAGACCCTTATATGTAAAGGCGTATTTTTATTTGGAGAGGTTTCAGGGCAATGTTCAGAATCACGTTGCTATGGTCAAGAGGCAAGCTATTTGGAATAGAACCTTGGTGGGTGCATTCTCCTGCGGACCCTGACCCACCACACTTGAGAAACTCCCTCCAACACTTTGTCCCAGTTGGACTCCTTGTATTTTGTGAAGAAAATACCAAACTACCAGTGCAGCAGCAATAAACACCACAAAATGTGGAGGATGACCAAATGGCTTCACAGTCCACACGGGGAGACACTTAGCCCCCAGTGACCACAGTTTACCTACAAAGATTGAATTCAGCACTGCTGACTCATGTTCATTGGAACATAAGAAACCATGTCCTCCAGGTCACATAGATGCAGACCCAGCTTTGATGCTCTCATTACAAAGGAATCTAAACCTCCTGACAACAACATATATTTCAAGTGCCCAACCTCAGAGGCAGTTTCTGAAGAAGTCTTTAGGCCAGCAGAGCTCCATATTTGTGGAGTGTTTACCCTGTCCCTTACTTTAGTAAACTACTCTACCACCTCCAAGGTTGTGAACTTTTGAGCATATTAAATTCCAGCTATGTATTCCCAGATTTTCGAACTCTTCTCCTCTAATGATGAATTACTTGGGGCGAGGGTAATGTCAAGGCATTGTTCTGGATGACAGTGAAATATTTCTCCATGTGTTTTTTTTTTAATTATTTTATTTCATATTATTATTTTATTTTTTTAATTGGGTGTTCAAAACATTACAAAGCTCTTGACATATTATATTTCATACATTAGATTCAAGTGGGTTATGAACTCCCATTTTTATCCCAAGTACGGATTGCAGAATCATATCTGTTACACATCCGCATTTTTATAATGCCCTATTAGTAACTGTTGTATTCTGCTACATTTTCTATCCTCTACTATCCCTGCTCCCCTCCCATCTTCCCTCTCTACCCCATCTACTGTAATACATTTATATCTTTGTTTATTTTCCCATTCCCCTCACAACCTCTTATATGTAATTTTGTGTAACAATGAGGGTCTCCCTCCATTACCATGCAATTTCCTTTATCTCTCTCTTTCTGCCCCCCACCTCATGTCTCTGTTTAATGTTGATCTTTTCTTCCTGCTCTTCCTCACTGCTCTGTTGTTAGTTGCTCTCATTATATCAAAGAAGACATTTTTATTTGTTTTTTAGGGTTTGGCTAGCTTCACTAAGCATAATCTGCTCTAGTGCCATCCATTTCCCTGCAAATTCAATGATTTTGTCATTTTTTAAGGACGCATAATACTCAATGGTGTATAAATACCACATTTTTTTATCCATTCATCTACTGAAGGGCATCTGGGTTGGTTCCACAGTCTAGCAATTTTGAATTGTGCTGCTATGAACATCGATGTGGCAGTATCCCTGTAATATGCTCTTTTAAGGTCTTCAGGGAATAGTCTGAGAAGGGCAATAGCTGGGTCAAATGGTGGTTCCATTCCCAGCTTTCCCAGGAATCTCCATACTGCTTTTCAAATTTGCCACAACAGTTTGCAGTCCCACCAGCAATGTATAAGAGTACCCTATTCTCCACATCCTCGCCAGCACTTGTTGTTGTTTGACCTCATAATGGCTGCCAATCTTACTAGAGTAGGATGGTATCTTAGGGTGGTTTTAATTTGCATTTCTCTGACTGCTAGAGATGGTGAGCATTTTTTCATGTACTTACTGATTGATTGTATGTCCTCCTCTGAGAAGTGTTGGTTCAGGTCCATGGCCCATTTTTTGATTGGGTTATTTATCATCTTATTGTCTAATTTTTTGAGTTCTTGGTATACTCTGGATATTAGGGCTCTATCTGAAGTGTGAGGAGTAAAAATTTGTTCCCATGATTTAGGCTCCCTATTTACCTCTCTCATTTTTTTATCCTGCTGAGAAAAAAAACTTTTCAGTTTAAGTAAGTTCCATTTGATGATTGTTGTTATTAACTCTTCTGCTATGGGTGTCCTGTTAAGGAATTTGGAGCCCGACCCCACATTATGTAGATCAGAGCCAACTTTTTCTTCTATCAGATGCAGAGTCTCTTATTTGATATCTAGCTCCTTGATCCACTTTGTGTTAACTTTTGTGCATGGCAAGAGGAGGGGATTCGGTTTCATTTTGTTGCATATGGATTTCCATTTTATACAAAACCATTTGTTGAAGTTGCTATATTTCCTCTATTGCATGCTTTTAGCTCCTTTATAAAATATAGCATAGTTGTAGCTTTGTGAATTAGTCTTTGTGTCCTCTATTCTGTACCCATTGGTCAACCCGCCTGTTTTGGTACCAGTGCCATGCTGTTTTTGTTACTATTGCTCTGTAGTATAGTTTTAAGTCTGGTATCTCTATATCGCCTGATTCACACTTCCTGCTAGAATTGCTTTTGCTATTCTGGGTCTTATATTTTTCCATATGAATTCCATGATTGCTTTATCTATTTCTACAAGAAATGCCTTTGGGATTTTGATTGGCATTGCATTAAACCTATAGAAAACTTTTGGTAATTTCGCCATTTTGATGATGTTAGTTCTGCCTATCCAGGAACAGGGTATATTTTTCAATCTTCTAAGATCTTCTTCTATTTCCCTTTTTAGGGTTCTGTAGTTTTCATTGTATAAGTCTTTCACCTTTTTTGTTAGGTTGATTTTCAAGTATTTAATTTTTTTGACGATATTGTGAATGGAGTGTTTTTCCTCATTTCTGTTTCAGAAGTTTTGTCGCTGATATACAGAAATGCCTTTGATTTATGCGTTTTGATTGTATATCCTGCCACTTTGCTGAATTCATTTATTAGTTCTAGTAGTTTTTTTTGTAGACCCCTTTGGGTTTTCTATGTATAGAATCATGTCACCAGGAAATAGTGATAATTTACGTTCTTATTTTCCTATTTTTATGCCTTTGATTTCTTTCGTCTGTCTAATTGCTCTGGCCAGTGTTTCGAGAACTATATAGAATAGAACTGGTGACAGAGGGCATCCCTGTCTTGTTCCAGATTTTAGAGGGAATGCCTTCAATTTTTCTCCATTCATAATGATGCTAGCCTGAGACTTAGCATAGATAGCTTTTACAATGTCGAGGTTAGTTCCTGTTATCCCTATTTTTCTAATGTTTTGAACATAAAGTGATGCTGTACTTGGTCAAATGCTTTCTGCATCTATCGAGATGATCATATGGTTCTTATCTTTAAGTCTATTGATGTGATGATTAACATTTATTGATTTTCGTATATTGAACCATCGTTGCATCCCAGGGATGAATCCTACTTGATCCTGGTGAAAAATTTTTTTGATGTGCCTTTGTATTCGATTAGGCAGATATTTATTGAGGATTTTTGCATCTAGGTTAATCAGATATATTGGTCTGTAGTTCTCTTTCTTTGAGTTGTCTTTTTCTGGTTTTGGAATTAGGGTGATGTTGGCCTCATAAAGTGAATTTGGCAGAGCTCCCTCTTTTTCTATTTCCTGAAATAACTTGAAAAGTATTGGTGTAAATTCTTCTTCAAAGGTTTTGTAAAACTCCACTGTATAGCCATCCGTTCCTGGGCTTTTCTTGGTTGGTAGTCTTTTGATTGCTTCTTCTATTTCATCCATTGATATTGGTCGGTTTAAATTGTGTGTATCCTCCTGACTCAGTTTGGGCAAATCATATGACTTAAGAAATTTATCGATGTCTTCACTATTTTCTATTTTATTGGAATAATGATTTTCAAAATAATTTCTAATTATTTGATGTGCCTTTGTATTCGATTCGCCAGAATTTTATTGAGGATTTTTGCATGTAGGTTCATCAGATATATTGGTCTGTAGTTTTGTTTCTTTGAGGTGTCTTTTTCTGATTTCGGAATCAGCGTGATGTTGGCCTCATAGAATGAATTTGGCAGAGCTCCCTCTTTTTCTCTATCCTGAAATAACTTGAAAAGTATTGGTATTAAATCTTCTTTAAATGTTTTGTAAAACTCCGCTGTATAGCCATCCGTTCCTGGGCTTTTCTTGGTTGGTAGTCTTTTGATTGCTTCTTCTGTTTCATCCATTGACATTGGTCTGTTTAAATTGTGTGTATCCTCCTGACTCAGTCTGGGCAAATCATATGACTTAAGAAATTTGTTGATGTCTTCACTCTATTCTATTTTATTGGAATATAGGTTTTCCAAATAATTTCTAATTGTCTTCTGTATTTCGGAAGCATCTGTTGTAATATAGCCTTTTTCATCCCATATGTTAGTAATTTGAGTTCTCTCTCTTCTTCTCTTCATTAGCATGGCTAAGGGTCTGTCGAACATATATATTTTTTCGAAGAACCACCTTTTAGTTTTGTTAATTTTTTCAATAGTTTCTTTTGTTTCAATTTCGTTGATTTCTGCTCTGATTTTAATTATTTCTTGCCTTCTGCTACATTTTCTGTTGTTTTGCTCTTCCTTTTCTAGGGCTTTGAGTTAAAGTGTGAGCTCATTTATTTGTTCGGTTTTACTTTTTTTCAGGAATGACCTCCAGGCAATGAATTTCCCTCTTAAAACTGCTTTCATTGTGTCCCATAGATTCCGATATGTTGCGTCTGTATTTTCATGTATCTCTAAGAATTTTTTGATTTCCTCCTTTATATCTTCTCTAACCCACTGATCATTCAGTAACATATTGTTCATTTTCCATGTGATGTAGAATTTTTCCTTCCTTCTTTTATCATTGATTTCCAGTTTCATTCCATTATGATCAGATAAAATGCATGGTATTATCTCCACACCTTTATATTTACTGAGGGTTGCCCTATGGCATCATATATTGTCTATTTTTGAGAAGGATCCATGTGCTGCTGAGAAAAAAAGTATATCCACTTGATGATGGTTGATATATTCTATATATGTTAGTTACATGTAGGTTATTGATTGTGATATTGAGTTCTATACTTTCTTTATTCAACTTTTGTTTGGAGGATCTGTCCAATGATGATAGATGTGTGTTGAAGTCACCCATAATTATTGTGTTGTGGTCTATTTCATTCTGGAGCTTGAGGAGAATTTGTTTCATGAACAACGTAGCACCATTATTTAGTGCGTAAATATTGAAAATTGTTATGTCTTGTTAGTGAATGGTTCCTTTTAACAGTATATAATGTCCTTCCTTATCCCTTTTGATTAACTTAGTCTTGAAGTCGATTTTATTCGATATGAGGATGTCCACCCCTGCTTGTTTATGAGGATAAGTGTGCATGGTGTATTTTCTCCCAACCTTTCACCTTCAGCCTGTGTGTCTTTGCATTTCAGATGTGTCTCCTGGAGGCAACATATTTTTGGATTTGTTTATTTAATCCAAGTTACCAGCCTATGTCGCTTTATTGGAGACTTTAAGCCATTTACATTCAGAGTTACTATTGATGTATGGTTTGTATGCCAGCCATGTTTGATTATTTATATTTTTTTTTAATTTAGTTTGTTTCTCCATGACAAGCTTTCACCCTGCCTCTGTCATTACCAAGGTACTTCCCACTGATGGTTTTGGTTGTTGTTTTTCATTTCTTTCTTGTGTAGTGTTTTGCTCAAGACGCTTTGCAATGCTTGTTTTCTGGCTTCAAATTCTTTTAGCTTTTGTTTATCATGAAAGATTCTTATTTCATTGTTGGACCTGATGGTTAATTATGCTGGATACATAATTCTTGGTTGGCATCCATTGTCTTTCAGTGTTTGATATACATTTTTCCAGGATCTTCTCGCTTTCAGCGTCTGTGATGAAATATCCATTGTTAACCTTATTTGTTTACCACGGAATGTATTCTGCCTCCATTGTCTTGTAGATTTATTATTTTCTCTTTGTTCTGTATATTGGATATCTTCATAACAATGTGTCTTGGCATTGGTCTACTGTGATTTTGTGTGCTCTTGTCCTGTATGCATCTACAATTTGTATATCCATTTCCTTTTTTATTTCTGGAAAGTTTTCTGTAATTATTTCATTCAGCAGTTTTCTCATTCCCTTGGTTTGAGTCTCTGTACCTTCCTCTATCCTGATGACTCGTAAGTGTGTTTTTTTTTTATGTTATCCCAAATCTCTTGGATGTTTTTCTTGTGATTTTTTTGCCAGCCTTTCTGAGTTGGCTGGACTCGTTTCAAGATGATATATTTTGTCTTCATTATCTGACCTTTTGGCTTTTACTTGCTCCACTCTGTTATTGATACTCTAAATGGAGTTCTTAATTTGGTTTATCATTTCCTTCATTTCTAGAATTATTGTTTGATTTTTTTATAATCTCTATCCTCTGATAAAGATGCTTAACTTTTTCTTTTATCTGTTTATGTAATTCATTTTCAATGTTTTCTTTTACTGTTTGGATTTTCTGTCTCGTATCCTCTTTAAGTTTCCATTCCATCTGTCTAAGGTATTCCTTGAGTTCTTTATATGACCATTTTTCTGATGACTCTAGGTCCTCCTGAATATTTAGGGTGTCCTTCGTGGTTTGTACTCCTTTTCTTCCTTGCTTGTTTATGCTGCTCATGTTACTTCTTGTTCTGTTTGACTGCTTAGTTACTGTTTACTCTTATAAATTTATTTGATGCTTGGGAGGAAAGATTTTAGAAGGGAAGGAAAAAAGTCACTAAAGAGAATGAGAGTAGGCAGGTAGAATGCAAGGAATGGGAAATAAGAAAATTGAAAAGAAATGAAAAGACAATAGAAAAAATAGAAAATAAAGAAAGAAAATGATTTTTTAAAAAAATGATTATGATAATATAAAATTAAAATTAAAATTTTAAAAAATAATAATAACAAAAGAAAAAATTTAAAAAAATTAAAAACATTTTAAAAAAGTTAAAGAACAGCAACAAAAAAATGAAAATAAAAGAAAACAAAAAAAACAAAAACAAAAAAAACAAACTAATATAATAATAATAATAATAATAAATGCAGTCATAGATTGCAATAAACTTTTTTTCCATTAGGCAGAGCTGTGCCCACTGGGCCAAGCTTCTCCTTTCAATAGGTGGGAACCAATCACTGTGCAGCAGCTATTCCTCCCACACTGGGTGGGTGTCCAATCCTGAGTGCCTAGGGCCTTCTTTTGTGTTTCCTCAAGCCAGGCCCCACTCACCTGTGACACTCACCACAATACTGGCTACATGCCAGGTCTGCTGCTCCTAGGAGCCCTGTTTTCATGAATGCCTGGGCACAATCTCCCTGTTTGTCTCCCTCAGACCCTAAGTTTGTAGAGCTTAGGCCTGAGAACCCCCAGCGAATTTGCTTGCACTCCGGAAGCCATGCCCCCGGAAGCTGGAGCAAGCGACTTCAGTTTTCAGCACTGGTGGGAGCGGTGGCCTGGAGGTCTGCACCACGAGTCCCGTGCCACTCCTAATTCCCTCGGTCTGGATATTGCGCTCAAGGGAGAGCTGGGAGGGGCTCTTAAGATTTCCCCACAAGTTCGCAAATTTATAGGAATTTGCTTCACTTTCAATCACTTCCTGCTTCAGGACACATGTATTCTTCCATGTTTCTTGACAGGTCTTTTCATGAGACTTCTTTCAAGACACATGACTTTCAATTTCCATAATCACTCTTGAAGCAAAACTCACGTAAACTTTATGATAAATTATAACTCTGATATTACCATTAGATGTATAACTGGTTGGAATTAATGATTGCATACCAATATAGGATTTCTTATATATTTTCAGATAAAAATTCAATCCATTATTTAAAGTGAAAAGAGTTATATTATTTATTCACAGTATGGTCTATTCATGCATTATCTCTATATTCATAGACGCAGTGTACACTTCTTTATACCCCCAATACTAATTTATACGTCTTCAAAATATTGCTCCCTGAAATGGTGGAAGAAATACTCATGTCACCTGATCTACTTATACATTTAATCACAGAAATATTCAGAACACAAAATGCAAAGGTCACACTTATGTTTGTACCAAAGCCTAAAAGGAAAGTAAACATGGATTACTAAAAACATCCATGTCCATGTTGCCTAATGCTGTCAAATGTCAATCCTATTGGTGACTACATATTTGTTTCTTCTTAAGATTATATATTCAAACTCAACCCTACTGAAAATGTCTAATCCTATCCCTCACTTTATACATTGCCTGATTTCATTATGGCTCTATTTCTATCTGTTTCCTACATATTTTCCCCAGTTCATCATTGTGACTGACTCTTCACATGTGCTGACATTTACATTCACACTCTAATCGATAACCTATTGCTAATAAACTTTTGTTCCTAATCCTATACTCATTCTTTTTGTAAACCTACCGACTATCTTCCTAATCCGACCGACTATCCTTTTTTGACTGGTTGTTCTCTTCTACATTCAATCAAGCAAGGTACAAGGTCTTATGCCATTGTATATTGATCTATCTGAGACCTCTGTGCAGAATGCAATTCAATGCTAAGTATCACAATCAAGGGTCCAATGCCCTTCTGGGCTTCAAATGTTACCTAGATTTCTGGTTTCACACTTATATTTCACATATATATTCTGGTAAATATCACAGTTTCAAATACCATTATTTATTCTGCAGGATGATTCCTAAACTAAATCCAACATGTTATTGACCCTAAACATACACTGTTCCCTCAATCTAACTTTACAGAAGAGCAGGGACAGAGTTGGTCTTACAATACAGGAATGTAGGGGATCTTCCACCTGCTGAGAACCTCAAAGGTCCATGCAGACATGATCCCTGGAAAAGAGGTAGGCAGCTATGAAGTACCTGAGAGAGCAAAAGTCATCTTCCATGGCAAACAACCTTGTCAGGATGAAGGGGTGTGTCTGAATCAGCCACTTTCTTCTTAATGTAGAGAAGATGGACCAAACAAGGTCTGTGTGGAGAGCTGTTCCCGTGTGCCTATGGTTGATATGCCATTCTAACTTGTGACAGTGTCACAGGAAGTAGGGGCAGCCTCCATCTCATGGGACCCTTGGAAGCAACTATTAGGACAAAGTGTTTGCCAAGGCATTGACCTATTCAGTTCCTGAAGGAAGTGACCTACCTTACTTCTTTGGTGATGGAACTCTCTGAACTTGGGATCCAGGAAGCCAGGCATCCAGAGCCAGTCCCAGTCCCAGTCCCAGTGGGCTCACTTGTTTAGTTTTACTAATGACAGATTCTGTCTTTTTTGGTACCTACTGATGTGAGGATGTCCAAATGCCAGGAGAGCTCTGAAGACGGGCCTTTCCTTAGTAACTAGGTAGTGGCTCACCGCTGGCTCCTAACAACTTCACAGAGTTGGCCAAGGAGACCAGATCTGACACAGTACAGGCCATTTCGGGGGAATATAGTAGGGCCTGCCAGTCAGAGGACACTCTGGATATTCACAGACTTACTTGGGGAAGGAGGTGCCTTTGTGTTTGTGGGTGTGAGTTTGTGGTTTTGTCTCATTTTCTTAGAATAGGTAGAAAAGCTGGTATGTCTGGTTTGCAGTGGACTGTTTCTAGATAGTCGTTTGACAAGGCAAGTGTTTCTATGTCTGTGTATAACACTGTGTCCGTGGTTGTAGACATTAGAAAAGAGAATGCATCAATGAATGTGTCCTGTCTAGTAGAAAGCTTCCCAGCATTCATCCTGCCCAATTTATGACTGCACTGCAGGTTGCCTTATCGATGGGCAACACCTAATATCTTCCTAAGTTTCAGATTTCTTCCTGAATTCTGACCAATCTGCAGAATAGTCTCATGGTTTTGTGTCCAAGATAGGTACCACCCCAAGCTCTGTCACATGGCCATGTACTGAATAGCTGAAGGTAATGGCGAGCATCATAGAAAACTCAGATATCAGTGTGACCAGGTAAGTCTCAGTGGAGAAACCATGTTTTGTGCCTTTTGCTTACCTATTTTTCTGTTTCACTGAATGACAGGAAGGTCTTTGCCTCAGGCCACCCATTTGTGAAGCATGAAAAAAACAGTTTTCATATGGAAATGATTGGGCATCACCTGTGGCTCTTTGCTTAATTGCTTTGAAAGGGATGTGTCTGAATCAGCCTCTTGGCCCTCTGTGAGGCTGTGGCTTAGATTCTCAGCACCTGATGGATATAAAGAAAGATCCCATGTGTGCATCCAAAACCAAAATGTCAAAATTCAGTCATTGTGGATGATGTCTCTCTCCTTCCTCTATTAGGTTGCAGACAATCATCAAGTGAGTATAGGGATCCTTTGGGTCAAATGAGTTTTTCAAAGCCATGCAGAGGTGCGTGGGTTTTCTCATGATTCCACTTCACATAAAGAATCTAAACCCCACAGTCAGTAGGCCTCAAATTGGAGAAGCAGAGCAGTTGTAATGGCAGGCCTATTTGAACACTCCTGGTTCACAGGTATGGTGTCCAGGCCACCCTGACTTTAGGCAAATGAGGGCCAAGGGAGCTTATTTTGGACACTCTCTTGCGCTGTACCCCTCATGGAAATCTCCAGCCAGAGGTTATAATGAGGGTCTATGTGGAAGAAGATGAGGGCCATGTGGGAATGTTTTGGTTTTAATTTTGGTCATTTGTGTGGCAGTTGGAAGGGATGACTGGGTCCACCTCGGCTTGTACTCTGGTGTAATACTCCTTAGAGACTGAGTTGTAGAACTGACCTCAGAGAAGTATTGCCATGGATTGTGTGGGAATGTTAGGAGGCCACGCATGAGAGTCGCCCTTTGACACTGAGATCTAGGCCAAGGGTGGCTTTCCACAGAACACTGAGAATCTCAGCCAGGATATCACATGATTTTATTCTGAAAAACTTGGCAGCCATAGTTGAGAGTCAAAACACACATGGACCTCACATTGTAGACCTCAATGGTCCTGGCTTCTTGTGACCTTTTGGCAACTATTTGGGATGCCTTGCCTGTGATTGTTCTCCAGAGCTTTTATTGAAATGAGCTTCCTTAACATTTAATGGTTCCTGAATGAATTGAAACCCACAGTGACTACAACTTCTTCCTTGAATAATGGCTAGATAAATACCATGAAATTTTTGAAATTTCCATGACGAGGTGGCACTGGAAAACCTTTGGATGTCCTGATGCTGATCATAGTATACCAGACAGTGCCTTGATTGACAGGGTTTCATGAGAATGGTGAAGAACAGAGATGCCAGTTAGTTGTCGCCTACTGATTAGTGGGCCTAGAGCAGTGGTGGACAGATGTGTGACAAAACATCTGTGGTGGGGCCACGTGGATCTGCCATTGGCTTCCAAATGGCTTGTGACTGATATGGTTACAGCCAACAGACCCAATAGGTAAAGGCATCTTGTTATATGGAGAGGTTTCTGGGAAATGTTCAGAATCAGGTTGCTATGATCAAGGGGGCAAGCTATGTGGGATAGAAGCCTGGTTATTGCATTCTCCTGCAAACCCTCACCCACCACACGTGACTAAACTCCCTCCAGCAATGTGTCCCAATTGAACTCCTTTATTTCGTGAAGCAAATACCAAACTCCCAATGCAACAGCAAGAAACACCACTAAAAGTGGAGGATGAACAAATGTCTTCCCAGTTAACACAGGGAGAAACTTACCCCAGTGTCCACAGTTTAGCTACAAAAAAAGAATTCAGCACTGCTGCCACATGTTCAATGAAAAATAAGAAACCATGTCTTACAGGTCACATATATGCAGAACCAGCTTTGATGGTCTCTCTACAAAAGAACTAAATCTCCTGAAAACAACATATATTTCAAGTGACCAACCTCAGAGGTAGTTTCTCAAGAATTCTTTCGGCCAGCAGAGCTCCATGTTTGAGGAGTGTTTACCTTTTGCCTTACTTTTTTGAACTCTGCTACCACCTCCAAGGTTGTGAACTCCTGAGCATATTCCATTCCAGATATGTATTCACAGATTTTCTAACTCTTCTCCTCTAACTGTGTCTTACTTTGGTAAAAGATAATGTCAAGGCATTGTTCTGGATGAGAGTGGGAAGATTTTGGGTAGCACATATTTGCATAGGCATTGGATACATTTTTCAATTTCCCTTCAAAATACTGAATCTCTGACCCTAACCAATTCCCAACTAGACTCTGACTACTAATCCTAATATGATGGAGAAAAATAACAAAAAGCAGAAAAGAAGTACAAGCAGTTCAGAGGAGGCAAGGTGTATACTAGGACTTGCCTTTTGCATAATATAGGGTAGGAGTTATAAATCTTGCAAATTTTTTTTGAAATAGTTCTCCATGAGTTTTTAAAGTTAACAAATATGTGAATTCCTTTCTCCCTTTCTCTGTAGCCTATTAAGCACATGTATTTTTATATGCACATATAGATTTCTACCTGGTACCACACGTACATTCTTGTGAGGTGATTGACTTGGCAGATACAAATTGTGAGAAGAGATCACTCCTTGTAAATGCTGTTGGAACTGAAATTTCAAACTATGGGTGAACTTTCTAGTTGAACAACATTATACATAAATCCATGTTCAGTATAATGAATATTTTTGGATCTGTGTATGATATATATTTCATGATGAATTTTGATTGGCATATATATATTGCTAGTTTTTAATGTCTCTCTCTCTCTCTGTATATATATATATATATATATATATATATATATATATATATATATATATACATACTCTTCAGATTTTTCAAAATATGTAATATATGTGACTTATTATACACTCCCTAAATTCATTCATATTCATTTATGTGGATTTATAATCAACTTTTCACAAGATTATTTTCTAAAATATTCATCCACCTGAAATTCATATTTGTTTCCTATTACTGACAACTAACTTCAGTGAATGGTGTATACAAATCCTAATATTTCTACAGTAACTGACCCAGTTTAACATCAACACAAGCAGATTCCTATGGGACATGATATATATTTTGACATTCATATTTATTCAACAATGGGTCATTATTATTTCTTCAGTTTATGCACATCATAGTATATATATTTCATCCAAAATTTCAAAAATATATAGGAATTTGTTTCTCTTTCCATCACTTCCTGCTTCTGAACACATGTATTCCTCCATGTTGCTTTACTGGTATTTTCATGAGACTTCTTTCCAAACACATTATTTTCGATTTCCAAAATCAATTTTGAAGCGAAACTCACACACTCTTCATGAAAATCCTAATACTAATATTATCATTGATGTATAACTGGTTGTAATGAATGTCTGTATATCAATATTTGATTTCCTGTATATTTTCAGATATCAATTCAATTCATTATTTATAGTTGAATGAGTATATGTTTTATTCAGAGTATGTTCTATTCATGCATTATCTGTATATTCATAGAAACAGGGTACAACTCTTTGTACCCCCAATACTAATTTATACGTCTTCAAAATATTGCTCCCAGAAATGGTGGAAGATATACTCATGTCACCTGATCTACATATATATTTTATCACAGTAATATTATGGACACAAAATGCAAAGGTCACACTTATGATTGTACCAAAGCCTAAATGGAAAGTGAGCATGGATTAGTAATAACATCCATGTCCAGGTTGCCTAATGCTCTCAAATGTCAATCCAATTTGTGACTACATATTTGTTTCTTGCTAAGATTATATATTCAACCTCAACCCTGTTGAAAATGTCTAATCCTATAACTCACATTATACTTTGCCTGATTTCCTTTTGTCTCAATTGATATTTACTTTCATACATATTTTCCCCAGTTCATCATTGTGAATGACTCTTCACATGTGCTGACATTTACATTCACTCTCTACCCGAAACCCTATTGCTAAAAAACTTTTGGTCCAAATCCTATACTCACTCTTCTTTCTAAACCTTCTGACTATCTTCCTAATCCTGCCGATTATCCCTTTTTGACTGCATGTTCTCTTCAACATTCAATCATCCAAGGTAAAGATCCTATGCCATTGTATAGCGATTAATCAGAGACATCTGTGCAGAACATAATTCAAAGCTAAGTATCCTACCCAAGGGCCCAATACACTTCTGGGCTTCAAAACTTACTTAGATTTGGGTTTTCAAACTTATATTTCACCTTTATATTCTTTTAAATATCGCAGGTTCCCAATAACATTATTCATCCCGCAGAATGATTCCTAACCGAAATCGAACCTGTTATTAACCCTAACCATACGCTGTTCCCTCAATCTAACTTTACAGAGGAGCAGGGACAGAGTTGGTCTTACAATACAGGAATGTAGGGGATCTTCCACCTGCTGAGAACCTCAAAGGTCAATGCAGAAATGATCCTTGGAGAAGTTGTAGGCAGCTATGTAGTACCAAAGAGAGCAAAAGTCTTCTGACATGGTAAAGAACCTGGACAGGATGAAAGGATGTGTCTGAATCAGCCTCTCTCTTCTTAATGTAGAGAAGATGGACCAAAGCATGCCTGTATGGAGAGAAGTTCCCCGGTGCATATGGTTGATATACCATTCTAACTTGTGACAGTGTCACAGAAAGTAGGAACAGCCTCCATCTCATGGGACCCTTGGCAGCAACTGCTAGGACAAAGTGGTTGCCAAGGCAGTGACCTCATTCATTTCATGAAGAAAGTGACTTCACCTAACTTACTTGGTGATGGAACTCTCTGAACTTGGGATCAAGGAAGCCAGGCATCCAGAGCCAGTCCCAGTCACAGTCCCAGTGGGATCACATGTTTGGTTTTACCAAGGGCAGAGAGTCTTTTTTTGGTACCTACTGATGTGAGAATGGCCAAATGCCAGGACAGCTCTGAAGAGGGTCCTTTCCTAAGAAAGCAGGTAGTTGGTCATCGCTGGTTCCTGACAACTTCACAGATTTGGCCACGGAGACCAGATCTGAGACATGGCAGGCCAGTTCGGGGTAACAATATGGTCCACAGACAGAGGATACTCCGGATAATCACAGACATATTGGGGGAAGGAAGTGCCTTTGTGGGTGTGGGTGTGAGTTTGTGGTTTTGTCTCATGTTCTGAGAATAGGTAGGAAAGGCGGTTTGTTTGGTTTGGAGTGGACTGTTTCTAAAAACTCGTTTGAAAAGGTGAGTGTTTCTATATCTGTGTATCTCACTGTGTCCGTGGTTGTAGACATGAGAAAAGAGAATGCATCAATGGATATGTCCTGTCTAGAAGAAAGTTTTCCAGCATTCATCCTACCCAATTTATGACTGGACTGCAGGTTGCCTTATGGATGGGCCACCCCTACTATCATCCTAAGTTTCTGTTTTCTTCCTAAATTTTGGCCACTACCCAGAATAGGCTCATGGTTTTGTGTCCAAGATATGTAACACCTCCAAGCTCTGTGACATGGCCATGTACTGGATAGCTGAATGGAATGGCGAGCATCTCAGGAAACTCAGATATCAGTGTGACCAGGAAAGTCTCAGTGGAGAAACACTGTTGTGGGCCTTCTGCTTACCTATTTTTCTGTTGCCCTGAATGTCAGGAAGGTCCTTACCTCAGGCCACTCCTTTTTGAAGCCTGAAGTAAACAGTTTTTAAATGCAAATGAATGGGCATCACCTGTGGTGCTTTGCTTAATTGCTTTCGAAAGGGATGTTTCTGAATCAGCCGCTTGGCTCTGGGTCAGGCTATGGATTAGATTCTCAGCACCTGATGGATATAAAGAAAGTTCCCATGTGTGTATTGAAAACAAAAATGGTAAAAATATCAGTCATTGTGCATGAATTTTCCTGCCTTCCTCTGTTAGGTTCCTGACCTCCATCAAGTGAGAATAGGATCCTCTGGGTCAAATGAGTTCTTTGAACTCCTGCACAAGTGCTTGGGTTCTCCCATGATGCCAAATCACATAAAGAATCTATACCTGACAGTCAGTAGGCCTCAAATTGGAGAAGCAGAGCAGTATTAAAGGCAGGCCTATTTGATCACTCCTGGTTTACAGAAAGGGTGTCAAGGCCACGCTCACTTTAGGCAAATGACGGGCAAGGGTGCATATTTTGGACATTGTCTTGGGCTGCGCTCCTAATGGAAACCTCCAGCAAGAGTTTATGATGAGTGTCTATATGGAAGAAGATGAGGGTCATGTGGGAAAGTTTTGGTTTCAATTGTCATTTGTGTGGCGGTTGGAAGAGATGACTGGGTCCACATGGGCTTGAACTCTGGTGTGATTCTCCTTCGAGACTGAGTTCTGGAACTGACCTCAGAGAAGTATTGCCATTAATTGTGTTGGGATTGTAGGAGGACACGCATGAGAGTCACCCTTGAAACCTGAGATTGGGCCCTGGGTGGCTTTCCACAGAGCACTGAGAATCTCAGCCAGGATATCACATGATTTTATTCTAAAAGACTTGGCAGCTATAGTTAAGAGTCAAAACACACATGGACCTCACATTTTAGACCTCAATGGGCCTGTCTGCATGTGACATTTTGACCACTCTTTGGGAAGCCTTGCCTGTGAGAGATCTCCAGAGCTTTCATTGAAATGAGCTTCCTCACCATTTCATGGTTCTTGGATGAATGGAAACCCCAAAGTGCCTCCAACTTCATTCTTGAACAATGGATAGATAAATACGATGAAATTTTTGAAATTCCCAATGACCAGGTGGCATTGGAGAACCATTGGATGTCCTATTGCTGCTCATGAGTGTACAAGACAGTGCCTTGATTGACTGGATTTCTTGACAATGGTGTAGAACAGAGATGCCAGTAAGTTGGAGCCTGCTGAGTAGTGAGCCTAGAGCAGTGGTGTGCAGTTGTCTGATAATATATTTGTGGTGTGGCCATGTGGGTGTGTCATTGGCTTCCAAATGGCTTGTGACTGATTTGGTGCAGCCAGCAGAAAATTATATGAAAAGGCATCTGGTTATATGGACAGGTTTCAGGGCAATGTTCAGAATCAGGTTGCTATGGTCAAGGGAGCAAGCAATGTGGGATAGAAGCCTGGTTGGTGCATTCTCCTGAAGACCCTGACCCACCACACCTTACAGGACTCCCACCAGCACTGTGACCCATTTGAAATCCTTGTATGTTGTGAAGCAAATACAAAACACCCAGTGCAGCTGCAAGAAACACCACGAAAATTGGAGGATGACCAAATGGCTTCAAAGTCCTCACAGGGAGACACTTAGCCCCCAGTGGCCACAGTTTATCTACAAAGAGAGAATTCATCACTGCTTCCTCATGTTCATTAGAAAATAAGAAACCATATCCTCCAGGTCACATAGATGCAGACCCAGCTTTGATGGTCTCCGTACACAGGGAGCTAAAGCTCCTGACAACAACATATACTTCAAGTGCCCAACCTCAGAGGCAGTTTCTCAAGAAGTCTTAATGCCAGCATAGCTCCATGTTTGTGGAGTGTTTACACTGTCCCTTACATTTGGAAACTCCTCTACCACCTCCTGAACATTTTCCATTCCAGGTATGTATTCACAGATTTTCTAACTCTTCTTCTCTAATTGTGTCTTACTAGGGGCGAAGATATTGTCAAGGCATTGTTCTGGATGAAAGTGGAAATTTTTTGTAGCACATATTTCCATACACATTGGATTCATTTTCCTATTTTCCATTTGAAATACTTAATAACTGACACTAACACATACCCTAATAGACTCTTACTACTAATCCTAATATGATGGAGTAAAATAACCCAAACAGAATAGAAATACAAACATTTCAGAGGAGGCATGGTGTATAGTTAGACTTGGCTTTTGCATGATAAAGTGTAGGTGTTATAAATCTAGTTAATTTTTAATTGAAATAGTTCCATGTGTACTTAAAGTTAACAAATATGTGAATTCCTGTCACCCTTTCTCTGTAGCCTATTCAGCACATGTATTTTTATATGCACATATAGAATTCTACCTGGTACCACAGGTACATTCTTGTGAGGTGGCTGACTTGGCAGATAGAAATTGTGAGAATAGATCACTCCGCCTAAACGCTGTTGAAACTGAAATTTCAAACTATGGGTGAGCTTCCTAGTTGAACAACATTATACATAAATCCATGTTCAGTAAAATGAATATTTTTGGATCTGTGGATGATATATATTTCATGGTGAATTTCGATTGGCATATGTATTGCTAATTTTTAATGTCTGTGTGTGTGTGTGTGTGTGTGTGTGTTAATATATATATATATATATATATATATATATATATATATATATATATATATACTCTAAATTTTTTAAAATATAAAATATATGTGTCTTATTATAAACTCCCTAAATTCATTCATATTCATGTATGTGGATTTAGAGTTAACATTTCACAAGATTATTCACGGAAATATTCATCCACCTGAAATGCATATTTTTTTCCTAGAAATGAAAACTAACTTCAGTGAATGGTGGATACAAATCCTAATATTTCTACAATAATTGATCCAGTTTCTCATCAATGCAAGTAGATTCCTATGGGACATGATGTGTATTTTGATGTTCATTCTTATTCACCACTGGTATGTTACAATTTCTTCAGTTTATGCACATTATAGGATATATATTTCATCCATACGTTAGCAAAATTATAGGCATTTGTTTCACTTTCAATCATTTTCTGCTTTAGAACACATGTAATCCTCCATGTTTCTTGACTGGTTTGTTTATGAGACTTCATTCCAAACATATTATTTTCGATTTCCATAATCATATTTGAAGCAAAACTCACACACCCTTCATGATAAACTATAACCCTAATATTACTATTAGATGTATTACTGGTTGGAATGAATGATTGTATATCAATATAAGATTTCTTATATATTTTCAGATATCAAATAAATCCATTATTTAAAGTGGAACCAGTTATATTATTTATTCACACTATTGTCTATTCATGCATTGTCTCTATATTCATAGACACAGGGTACACCTCTTTGTAAACCCAATACTAATTTATACGTCTTCAAAATTTTGCTCCCAGTAATGGTGGAAGAAATACTCATGTCATCTGATCTACATATACATTTTATCACAGTAATATTCTGGACACAAAAAGAAAATGTCACACTTATGTTTGCACCAAAGCCTAAATGTAAAGTGAACATGGATTACTAAAACCATCCATGTCAAGTTTGGCTAATGCTCTCAAAAGTCAATCCTATTTGTGACAACATATTTGTTTCTTGCTAAGTTTATATATTCAAACTCAACCCTGTTGAAAATATCTAATCCTATCTCTCACTTTATACTTTTCCTGGTTTCATAATGTCTCTATTTATATCAGCTTTCCTACATACTTTCCACAGTTCATCATTGTGACTGACTCTTCAATTGTGCTGACATTTACATTCACACTCTAATCCAAACCCTATTGCTAAGGAACTTTTTTTCCAAATCCTATACTCACTCTTCTTCTTAAACCTACTGACTATCTTCCTAATCCTACCCATTATCTCTTTTTGACTGGATGTTCTCTTATACATTCAATAATACAAGGTACAGTGTCTAATGCCATTGTATATCGATCTATCTCAGACATCTGTGCAGAACATAATTCAACGCTAAGTATCACACTCAAGGGCCCATCCCCATTCAGCGCTTCAAATCTTATTTAGATTTCTGTTTTCATACATATATTTCACCTATATATACTTATAAATGTCGCAGGTTCCCAGTACCATTATTCATCCAGCAGAATGATTCCTAATTCAAATTGAACATATTATTAACCCTAACCATACACTGTTCCCTCAATCTAACTTTACAGAAGAGCAGGGACAGAGTTGGTCTTACAATACAGGAATATAGGGGATCTTCCACCTCCTGAGAACCTCAAGGTCCATGCAGAAATGATCCCTGGAGAAGATGTAAACAACTATGAAGGACCTGAGAGAGCAAAAGTCAGCATCCATGGCAAACAACCTGGTCAGGATGAAAGGTTGTTTATGAATCAGCCTCTCTCTTCTTATTGTAGAGAAGATGGACCAAACCAGGTTGGTGTGGAGAGCTGTTCCTAGGTGCCTATGGTTGATATACCATTCTACCTTGTGAAAGTGTCACAGAAAGTAGGGGCAGCCTCCATCTCATGGTCGTCTTGGAAGCAACTGTTAGGACAAAGTGGTTACCAAGGCAGTGATCTGATTCAGTTCCTTAAGGAAGTGACCTCACCTCACTTCTTTGTTGATGGAACTCTCTGAACTTGGTATCCAAGAAGCCAGGCACCAAGAGGCAGTACCAATCCCAGTGGTCTCACTTGTATGGATTTACCAAGGACAGAGTCAGTCATTCTTGGTACCTACTGATGTGAGCACAGCCAAAACCAGGAAAGCTCTGAAGAGGGGCTTTTCCTGAGAAAGTAGGTAGTGGCTCACTGCTGGCTCCTGACAACTTCACAGAGTTGGCCAAGGAGACCAGATCTGAGACAGGACAGGCCATTTCATTGGAACATAGTATGGCCCACCAGTCAGAGGACACTCCGGATAGTCACAGACCTACTTGGGGGAAGGATGTGTCTTTGTGGGAGTGGGTGTGGGTTTGTGGTTTTGTCTCATATTCTGAGAATAGGTAGGAATGGCGGTTTGTTTGGTTTGGAGGGAACTGTTTCTAGTAAGTCATTTGACAAGGCGAGTGTTTCTATGTCTGTTTATACCACTGTGTCCCTGGTTGTAGACATTAGAAAAGAAAATGCATCAATGGGTGAGTCCTGTCTAGTAGAAAGCTTCTCAGCTTTCATCCTGCCCAATTCATGAATGGACTGCGGCTTGACTTATCAATGGGGAACACCTGCTAACTTCTTAAGTTCCTGTTTTCTTCCTGAATTGTGTGCACTCTCCAGAATAGGCTCATGGTTTTGTGTCCATGATATGTACCTCCTCAAATCTCTGTGACATGGCCATGTACTGGATAGCTGAAGGGAATGGCGAGCATCTCAGAAAGCTCAGATATCAGTGTGACCAGGAATGCCTCAGTGGAAAAACCCTGCTTTGGACATTTTGCTTACCTATTCTTCTGTTGCCCTGAAAGTCAGGAAGGTCTTTGCATCAGGTGTGTCATGTGGGAGTGTTTTGGTTTTAATTGTGGTCATTTTTGTGGCCGTTGGAAGAAATGACTCTGTCCACCTGGGCTTGAACACTTATGTGATTCCCCTTAGAGACTGAGTTCTGGAACTGACCTCAAAGAAGGATTGCCATGTATTGTGTTGGGATTTTAGGAGGCCACGCATGAGAGTCACACTTGGAAACTGAGATCTATGCCCAGGGAGGCTTTCGGAAGAGCACTGGAAATTTCAGGAAGGACATCACATGATTTTATTCTTAAAGACTTGGCAGCCATCGTTGCAAGTCAAAACACACATGGACCTCACATTGTAGACCTCAAATGCCTGGCTTAATGTGACCTTTTAGCCTGTCTTTGGGAAGCCTTGCCTGTTAGAATTCTCCAGAGCTTTCATTGAAATGAGCTTCTTCTCCATTTTATGGTTCCTGAATGAATTGAAACCCACAGTGCCTTCAACTTCATCCATGAAAAATGCCTAGATAAATATCATTAAAGTTTGGAAATTCCCATCACCTGGTGGCACTGGAGAACCTTTGGGTGTCCTATTGCTGATCATGAGTGTACCAGACAGTGCCTTGATTGACTGGGTTTTATGAAAATGGTATAGAACAGAGATGCCAGTAACTTGGAGCCTGATGAGTAGTCGGCCTAGAGCAGTGGTGTGCAGGTGTGTGTTAAAACATCTGTGGTGGGGTGATGTGGATATGCCATTGGCTTCCAAATGCCTTGTGACTGATATGGTGCAGCCCCCATACCCTTGTATGTAAAGGCATCTTGTTATATGGAGAGGTTGCAGGGCAATGTTTAGAATCAGATTGCTATGGTCAAGGGGGCAAGCTATGTGGGATATAAGCCAGGTTGGTGCATTCTCCTGCAGACCCTTACCCACCACACGTGACAGAACTCCCTCCATCACTGTGTCCCAGTTGAACTTCTCGTATTTTGTGAAGCAAATACCAAACTCCCAGTGCAGCTGCAAGAAACACCACGAAAATTGGAGGATGACCAAATGGCTTCACAGTCCACACTGGAAGACACTTAGCCCCCAGTGGCAACAGTTTACCTATAAAGAGAGAATTCAGCCCTGCTGCCTCATGTTCATAGGAAAAAAAGAAACCATGTCCTCCAGGTCATATAGATGCAGACCCAGCTTTGATGGTCTCACTACAAAGGAAGCTAAAGCTCCTGTCATCAACATATATTTCAGGTGCCCAACCTCAGAGGCAGTTTTTCAAAAAGTCTTTAGGCCAGCAGAGCTCCATGTTTTTGGAGTTTTTACCCTGTCCCTTACTTTTTGAAACTTCTCTACAACCTCGAAGGTTGTGAACTCCTGAGCATTTTCCATTACCGATATGTATTCACAGATTTTCTAACTCTTCTCCTCTAATTGTGTCTTACTTGGGGTGAAGGAAATGTCAAGGCATTGTTCTGAATGAGAGTTGGAAGATTTTTGGGTAGCACATATTTGCCTACACATTGGATTCATTTTCCAATTTTCCATTCGAAATACTGAATCCCTGACTGTCAAGGGTACAAGGAATTCTTTTTCAAAGAACAGCCTGACACTTACAAGAAACAGCCACCAGGAGACATCCTGTCTGGAAGACATCCTGTAGCCATATGTGTCCCTGAGACATCCTGTGGCCATCTTTCTTCCAGAAACATCCTGAAGTTATCTCACCTTGTGAAGACATCCAGGAACTGCCGATAAGAGAGTTTTCCCAAATCCAGCATTTTAATACCCATGTGTGAACAATAAAATTTTGCAGCTTGATCAGAACTCCTGTGTTGCTCTCATCTCTCGTGTCTCTTGTCCCTTCATTCCTCCCCATCTAGGTTCGCTGCCCATGTTGATGTGTCCTGCCTTCCGGGACATCTGGCGCCCACCGACTGGGGCTCAAGCCATTGACTGAGGGGGAACCCCTTCCTCCTGGAAGACTTGGTCAAGAGGAGCCCGCGATCGTCTCAGCAGAAACCACCCGAAGACATATCCAGGAGGAGGGTGGGAATGATGCACGGTGAGTGACCCACCATGTGACAAGCAGTATCGTCACATGATTTGTTTATTTCAGGCCTCAAGGAGTTCTTCAAGACATGGGGGGCACATGTTAAGAAAAAGGACTTAAAATTTTTCTTTTCACACATAGGAGCATTGTGTCCATGGTTTCCTCTTGAAGGGACCATTGATGGCAAAAATGGCTTAGAGTAGGAGACTGTTTAAAAGATTATTATGAATCCTTTGGCCCAGAAAAAATGCCAGTTCCCACCTTTTCTTACTGGAACTTAATTAATAAAATTCTTAAAAGTTTTCGCTTTGACAATGGTACCTTACAACTTGTCAGGATTGGGGAAGAGATTATGCAAAAGACCTCTCGTCCCTCCTCTGCATGCCCATCATTAGTATAGACATAGACCCTTCTCAGTCTTTCCAGGACCCTGAGAACCTTCCTGGTCCCTCTAAAAATACGACCCTAATTAATAAGGCTCCAATGTTTAAAAACCACCTTTATCCAGTTTTAAATCCCAGAGACACATTGACCCCTGGGAAGGACGCTATCTTGGAGAAGGAAGCAGCTCTCTACCATTCAGAAGACCCGCAACCTCTCATTACCCTGCCACAGCCTACAGGATTTACACATCCACCTCCCTCCTATATCCCTCCTGCCTTTTGTGCTCTTGCCCTTCAGGGGCCAAGTGCCCCCCCAGATGTTTTTTCCCTACTTCCCCTACCTAACCTCGCTCCCTTGCCAGCATCCTTCCAACATAGACGGGAAGAGATGCAACTTTTAAAATAATTAAATTCCCTTGACTCTGAGCTCTCTTCATTAGCCTTAGCTATGGAGTCAATGCAAGCTGGCCCACAGCGGTCTAATACAAAGTCGAAGCCACTCCATCGGCCTGTTCTCACCTTCCCAGTCACCACCAGTCAGATAGATAAGCCTGCCCAGGCTGCGGTCAAAGACTTCGATGAGGAACAAGAGGAGGAAGCGGGGGAAATGGATCAAGGAGATCAGGACTCAGAGGATGAGGAGTTCACCCCTGGGCAGGAAGGAACCAAGAGTCTACAAAAAATTAAGCCTATGTTTTCTTGAAAAACTTAATAAGGCTTGTGCTCACTATGGCCCCACTGTGCCCTACACGTTGGCTTTATTAGAAATCCACAGCGCACAATGGCTTACTCCCAATGATTGGAAATTTTTAGACCAAACTACCTTCAGTGCCGGAGACTTCCTGTTATAGAATGCAGATTTCGAAGACAATGTCGGGAAACTGCTCAAATAATTTTAACTAAGGCCTCCTCTGAATCTGGGACTTAAGTTTAGCTAGTGGGCAATGCGCCTTTTGACACTAAAAATAACAGGCACGTTTCCCTCCTGGACTCTTGGCGCAGACTCAGATGGCTGGTTTTTCTGCTTGGTGACACCTCCCTCAAAAGGCCTCGGCTACAAATTCCCTGGCAAAAATTTGACAAGTGCCCCATGAGCCTTATAGGTAGTTTGTTCCCCGGCTTAACCTAGCTGCGGAAAGCTTGCATGAACCAAGCGAAGGTGAAAGCACCTATGTAAAACATCTTGCCTTTGAAAATGCCAACCCAGCATGTCAGGATGTTCTTCAACCACATAAGGATAAAGGGAAACTTTCTGAATTTATTAGACTCTGTGCAGGCGTGGGTGCAGCCCATGCCATGGGTCTCGCTTTAGGGGCCGCCTTTACCAAGGCGTTTCACAATCCTGGCTCACGTACTTGCTTTACTTGTAAACAACCTGGCCATTTTGCATGTGGGTGTCCGACAGGCAAACAAAGCCTAGGAATAGCGTCTCCTCAAACTGGGGCTTAACCGCCCCCAGCTACCCTTTTCCATAGAAGTGGTAAAGGTCATCACTGGGGCAGTGAGTGTAGATCTAAGACAAATGCCCTCAGACAGCCTATTTCTTCCTGCTTCTCGGGAAACTCCCTGCAGGGCCAGCCCCTGGCCACAACATCCCCCAGGACAAACACAGGAGCAATAAGGTTTGTTCCCTCCCAAACTCCCAACCTACCACAAAATCCTTCTCCACAATTGCCTCCCTCCAACTAGCCACCCAGGCAGCGCAAAATTGGACCTCTGTGCCACCACAGTTACAATATTAGACTCAATGCAAGGGCCCCAGATAATACCCACTGGAATTATGGGTCCCCCTCCATCTCATACATGTGCCCTTATTCTTGGAAGAGCCTCCACTACCATACAAGGTGTTCAGGTCTTCGCTGGCATTAATGATAATGATTTCACTGAAGAAATAAAAATACTGGCCACTGCTATTAATGGAGTTGCCGCCATCCCAGCAGGAACAAGACTTGCACAATTAATTCTCCTTCCCTTGGATTCAGGAGGCATTTCCACCACCCAAACCTACCTCGGGGGGCTGCCTTCTTAGGCTTCTCTGATGTGTATTGGGTTCAACCCATTTCTCACAATAGACCCACCCTTACCTTACTTACTGAAGGAAAGGAATTCCAAGGAGTTCTAGATATTGGAGCTGATGCCACAATTATTTCTCAAAAATACTAGCCATCAGGTTGGCCCCTCACTCCATCCTTGACTGACCTTAAAGGGATAGGAAAATAAAAAAATCCTCTGGTCAGCTCAAGGTCTATTAGCTGCACTGATAAAGATGGTAATAAGTCAACTGTCACTCCTTTCGTTGATTCTGACCTCCCTGTTAACGTATAGGGTGGAGATATTTTGAGTCATTGGAAGTTATTCTCGCCAGTCCCAATTCCATGGTGACTCATCAAATGCTTCCTATGAATTTTGTTCCTGGTACAGGCCTGGGGATACTGAAACAAGGACTGGTGGAGCCTATACAACCCATAAAAAAAAAACAAATACATGTGGACTTGTGTATTCAGATTTTTAGTGTCGGTTCCTGACCCTCCTGTACCCCATGCAGATAAAATTATTTGGGAGACTCAGACTCCTGTGTTGGTGGATCAGTGGCCCCTTACCCAAGAAAAATTGGAGGCTGCCTCCACGTTAGTGCTGGAACAGCTGGCAGCCGGCCATGTAAAGCCCTCAACCTCACCATGGATTACTCCTATTTTTATTATCAAGAAAAAATCAGGCAAGTGGCGCCTTTTACAATATTTGTGTGCCATTAATAAAGTTATGTGACAGATGGGAGCACTACAGCCAGGCATTCCCACACCAGTGGCGATTCCAAAAACCTATTGTAAAATGGTTATTGACTTAAAAGATTGCTTTTTTACCATTCCTTTACATCCTGAGGATAGACCCTATTTTGCCTTTAGTCTCCCTCGCATTAATTTTCTGGGCCCTATGCAGAGATTTCAATGGAAGGTTCTTCCCCAAGGTATGGCCAACAGCCCTAGTCTTTGCCAAAAATACGTTGCTCAAGCAGTAGACCCTGTGAGAGAGCGATGACCACAAAATTATATTTTACATTATATGGATGATTTGTTAATTGCTGCACCTAATACCCATGACCTTAATAATTGTTACTTGGACTTTTACAAAACCTCACTACCTTGGGACTACAGATAGCTCCAGATAAGTTTCAAACACAGGACCCTTATACCTATTTGGGCCTTAAACTTCAAGATAATCAGATCCAAATTCCTTAAATACAACTATGTGTGGACCATATTCACACACTTAATGATTTTCAAATATTACTGGGGGATATTCAATTCCTAGGAACATATTTAAAATTACCCACTTGTGTACTTTTGCCCCTTAATGATATTTTGATAGGTGATTCCCACCCCTCCTCCCCTCAAAAGCTTACTCCCGAGGCATGACATGCATTAAACCAAGCCACAGAAGCCATTGCCCAAAAGTTTGTTACACAAATTTCTTATAACCTTCCTCTGGTTCTGGTTATTTTCCACACTCCTCATACACCCACAGGAATATTTTGGCAGCGAGATCCACATTTTATAAATAAAGGCTGCCCCTTGCTTTTGGTCCTTGTACCCACCACATCCTCCAAGGTTATTACTGTTTATCTTGCTCAGGTAGCTTCTCTTATTTTTAAAGGTCGTTTGCTTTCTCGACAACATTGTGGCAAAGACCCTGATAATATTTTAATTCCATATACTAAGGACCAAACCCTTACTACAATTTTTACTACACAAATGGATGAATGGGATATTGCCCTATCAGTCTTTTTGGGAACAATTCATAACCACATCCCCAATGACCCCCTTTTAAATTTTGTCCAGTTACATCCATTTATTTTTCCCAAAATTACTCAAAAGGCTCCCATTCCTCAAGCCCTTACCTTTTTTACAGACGGTTCCAGTAATGGCCGTGCAGTCTTTGTTGTCAATAACAAGCCTACCACCTTTGATACTGTCTATCAGTCAGCTCAGTTTGTGGAATTGTTCGCCATAACACAAGTTTTTATAAAGTTTTTTGATAATCTTGTTAATATTTATACAGACAGTGCCTACAGTGCTCATTCTGTGCCCCTTCTGGAGATTTCACCCACCATTAAGGCTTCTTCCAATTCCCCCTTTCTGTTTCACCAGCTTCAGCAGCTAATTCAGGCCAGAAAACATCCATTTTCCTTAGGACACATCATGACACACTCTGACCTTCTGAGCCCTCTAACACAAGGTAATGCCCAAGCTGATGCAGCAACACGTTCCATCTTTCCAATTTTTGTTGGCTCCATTCAAAAGGCCATGGAGTTACACAATCTTCACCATCTAAATTCCCAGAGCCATTGATTACTTTGGAAAATTACCAGGCAACATGCATGAGAAATAGTAAAAGCATGCCCTGCTTGCACTGTCTCCCTCCCCATTCAACACTTGGGAGTTAACCCCCGAGGATTACTTCCCAATCAGATTTAGCAAATGGATGTTATTCATTTTCCTGAATTTTGAAAAACCAAATATATATACGTTTCTATAGATACCTTCAGCGGCTTTATTTTTGCATCACCACATTCTTGAGATGCTACCAAAGATGTCCTTTCTCATCTTGTTTCAGCCTTTTTCGTAATGTGTAAACCAATATATATTAAAACAGATAAATGTCCTGCATATACCAGTGCCAAGTTTAAACAGTTTTGTGCTACCTTGCAATTTTGTCATACTACTGAAATTCCATACAACACTCAGGGCCAAGGCATGTGGAACTTGCCCAGCTTACCTTAAAGACTTGGCTATCCCGTCTTAAGGCTTCCGCCCTTGTATTTACCACTCCCAGGGATCGCCTTAACCATGCATTATTTGCCCTTATTTTTCTTACCCTAGACAGTGAAGGCCATTTGGCCACAGACAGACACTGGCATCCTTCATCCAATTCTGTTCGCACACCTGTTATGTGGTGCAATCCCATTACAAATAAATGAAAACGCCCACATCCTATCCTCATCAGGGGATGAGGCTCAGCTTGTGTTTTGGACCAAGAGCAAGCATCCCCAAGATGGTTACCAGAATGCCTGGTTAAACAGGTAAATTACTTACCTCAACCCAGGGACGGAGGCTCTCCCCCTGAGGACAAATTTTCCTCCATTTCAGATACAGCCAACAATCTGTGCGAGGATCCTGCTTAAGGCACTGCTGCTGAACAGGTTTGAACACAGAGGCCTTGGACCTCTAATTTCCAACATCATGGGGTACCTTTTTGCCCCCCCCCGTGAATGCAAAGGAGGATTTTGGACTGAGGCTCCCACTAGTTGGACCCAGACTGCTGACTGCATGACTAAGGTGACTTACCTCCGTGCCAAGGTTGACCATAATCTCGGAGGAGTTCATCAGCCTAAATGGGTATGTGTTAACAAGCCAAAGATTATTCCCCCTAGTACAAGTAAAGCTCTCCAAAATTGTTCTGCAACTTGTACGCATACCCAGGCGATGCATGTCTCTTGTAATGCGTCGGCTTCACTTTGTGTTAATAAACAGGGAGAACAATTTTTTGAAGCCTCCCTAACTAAAACTCATGCAGCAGGGGGACCACTATTCATTATACCCCCATTCTCTTTGACCATGGAGGAGATGGCAAATACACCAAGCTACAGTCAGCTGGGTTCCAAGGCACTGTCGGAAAACCTTCCTACTGGCCCATTAAGGCCCCTACAGGGGTCTCTGATGGTGGAGGACCCACTTATTCTGTCAAGCATCCTCAGATGATCAAACTTTTGAAACCCCAAATCCCTGAGCTCACATATCATCCCTTAATGTAGCCTAAATCCCAGTTCCCAGGTTTAGATACCAATACATTAGATATTTTGCAAACTACATTCTCCTAGCTTAATAATTCGAACCCCACCCTTGCTGGTGATTGCTGGCTCTGCATGACAACAGGGGCAATCATGCCTATGGCAGTTCCTATTAATTCTATCATGGACAATGATAATACATGCCAACCCGGATTTCCCTTTAAAGTACAGCCTATAGGCACTTTTACATTATTTCTTTTAGGCGCGATGCAGATTAATACCTATGATATTGATGTTCGACTTACTTCCTTTGGAAATTGCTCAACAGTATAAAATTATTCCTCACCCACCCCATCTCTTTGTCCCTCCAATGGCACAGTTTTTATGTGTGGAGGAAACTCGGCCTTCCCACGCTTCCAGCGAATTGGACCATTGGTTGTGTTCTTGCTTTATTACTCCCTGATATAACTATTGTCCCAGGAGATGAACCTCTACCAATTTCTAGCCTAGATACTTTAGTCAAAAGACATAGGTGGGCAATACAGGGTTTACCACTCATTGCCAGCCTTGGAATAACAGCTGCTGTGGGCACAGGTACAGTGGCTTAGGCACGGCTATTCACTCTTACCATCGCCTGTCTCAACAACTTATAAATTATGTACAAACTTTATCAGGAACCATTAAAGATTTGCAGGACCAAATAAATTCCCTGGCAGAAGTGTTCCTTCAAAACAGACGAGGCTTAGATTTGCTGACAGCTAACCAGGGAGGTATTTGCTTAGCCTTAGGGGAACGATGCTGCTTTTATGCAAATAAATCAGGCATAGTACGCATTAAAATTAAGCAGCTTCAAGAAGATCCAGAAAAGAGACAAAGGGAACTATTTGAAAATCCCCTCTGGATTGGGCATAATGGATTTCTACCCTACCTTCTTCCCCTATTAGTCCCTTTGTTGGGTTTACTTTTAATGGTGTCCATAGGCCGCTGCATTATAAAGAGGCTGGTACAATTTATTAAAGAACAGATTAATATTTTGGTTTCTAAGCCCATACAGGTCCACTATCATGGTCTGGAGATGGAAGACAGCACTGCCAACATTTAAAAGAATGTTCAACCCTTCTCACAGGCTTATTAAGTTTACATCCCCACAGATCTCTCTTTCTTACAGAAAACTATAAGTAACAGCTCTGAGCAACCATCTTCTACCCTTGCAATAAGGGTTCGTTCTCCATGGGCCCCTCCGCTTGGGGGAGGACACACCCTTGGAATGAGCACGTTAGGCCATAATAACGGAGGGTCCAGGAAGGACTGCAGGAGGATGGATCCACGGATCCCCAAACACAAGACCTCTGAATGACACGCTCTGGTGCATGGTGGTTGGCATGCTATCCCCTCAAAGACGTCTCCTCCAAAAACATGCCAAAGCCAACACGAAATCTCCTAGGAAGGATGCTCGCTCAAATCAGGAGATATTCTAAGGCATCCTAGAGAAACAGAGCCACTATCACCCCCTATATCCATGACCTGTAAGGTATGGTCGAATATTTTATATAACAAAAGGGGAGATGTCAGGGGCTAGAAGGAAGTTCTCTTTCAAAAAATAGATTGACACAAGAAACAGCCCCCTGGGACACAACCTGTCTGGGAGACATCCCACAGCCATCTATCTCCTTTTGACATCCGGCTACCATCTGTCTACCTGAAACATCCTGAGGTTATCTCACCCTGTGAAGACATCCAGCAACTGCCGATAAGAGAGCTTTCCCATCCGCAGCATATAAATACCCTCTGAGAATAATAAAAGTTTGCAGCATGATCAGAACTCCTGTCTTGCTGTCATCTCTCGTGTCTCTTGTCCCTTCATTCCTCCCCAACTAGGATCGACACCCAAGTTGATGTGTCCTGCCAGCCGGGCCATCTGACACTAACCCATACCCTCCTAGACTCTGATGACAAATCCTAATATGATGGAGAAAAATAACCCAAACAGAATAGAAATACAAGCAGTTCAGAGGAGGCATGGTGTATAGTTGCACTTGCCTTTTGCATGATATAGGGTAGGTGTTATAAATCTAGTTAATTTTTAATTGAAATAGTTCTCCATGTGTTTTTAAAGTTAACAAATATGTGAATTCCTGTCTCCCTTTCTCTGTAGCCGATTCAGCACATGTATTTTTATATGCACATATAGAATCCTACCTGGTATCAGATGTACATTCTTGTGAGGTTGCTGACTTGGGAGATACAAATTGTGAGACGAGATCACTCCTCCTAAACGCTGTTGGAACAGAAAATTCAACCTATGGGTGAGCCTCCTAGTAGAACAACATTATACATAAATCCATGTTCAGTAAATTAAATATTTTTGCATCTGTGGATGATATATACTTCATGATGAATTTCGATTTAGCATATATATTGCTACATTTTATTGTCTGGGTGTGTGTGTTGTGTGTGTGTGTGTGTGTGTGGAGTATATATATATATATATATATATATATATATATATATATATACTCTCCAAATATTTCAAAATATGAAATATATGTGTCTTACATATACTACCTAAATTCATTCATGTTCATGTATGTGGATTTATAATCAACTTTTCACAATATTATTCTCAGAAATATTCATCCACCTGAATTACATATTTGTTTTCTAGTACTGAAAACTAACTTCAGTGAGTGGTGCATACAATCCTAATATTTCTACAGTAACTGACCCAGTTTAACATCAATGCAACTAGATTCCTCTTGGATATGATGTCTATGTTGAAGTTCATTTTATTCAACACTGGTACATTACTATTTGTTCAGTTTATACACATCATAGGATATATATTTCATCAACAACTTCAATAATTTATAGGATTTTGATTCACTTTCAATCATTTCCTGATTCAGAACACATGTATTCCTCCAGGTTACTTGATTGTTTTTTCATGAGACTTCTTTCCAAACGCTTTTTTTTTTCGATTTCCATAATCATTTTGAATAAAAACTGACACACTCTTCATGATAAACCATAACCCTAATATTACCATTAGATGTATTTCTGGTTGGAATGAATGATTGCATATAAATATACGATTTTCTGTTTATTTTCAGATATCAATTCAATCGAATATTTAAAGTTGGAACAAGTTATAATATTTAATCACAGTATCGTCTATTCATAAATTATCTCTATGTTCATAGACACAGAGTAAATCTATTTGTAACCCCAATACTAATTTTTTCATCTTCAAAATGTTGCTCCCAGAAATGGTGGAAGAAATACTCATGTCACCTAATCTACATATACATTTTATCACAGTAATATTCTGGACACAAAAAGAAGAGGTCACACTTATGATTGTATCAAAGCCTAAATGAAAAGTGAGCATAGATTACTGAAAACATTCATGTCCAGTGTGCCTAATGCTCTCAAATGTCAATCCTATTGGTGACTACATATTTGTTTCTTCTTAAGACTATATTTTGAACCTCAACCCTGTTGCAAATGTCTAATCCTATCACTCAATTTATACTTTGCCTGATTTCCTAATGTCTCTATTGATGTCTGCTTACCTAAATATTTTCCCCAGTTCACCATTGTGACTGACCCTTCACGTGTGCTGACATTTACATTCACTCTCTACCCGATACACTATTGCTAAAGAACTTTTGGTCCAAATTCTGTACTCAGTCTTCTTCTGAAACTTATCGAATATCTTCCTAATCCTACCGACTATCCCTGTTCTAGTGGATGTTCACTTCTACATTCAATCATCCAAGGTACAAGGTCCTATGCCATTGATTATCGTTTTATCTGAAACACCTGTGCAGAACGTATATCAAAGCTAAGTATCCCAATCAATAGCGCAATGCCCTTCTGGGCTTCAAATCTTACCTAGATTTTTGTTTTCATACTTATATTTCACCTATATATTCTTATAAATATCACAGGTTCCCAATACCATTATTCATCAATTAGAATAATTCCTAACCCAAATCAAACCTGTTATTAACCCTAACCATACACTGTTCCCTCAATCTAACTTTACAGAAGAGGAGGGACCAAGTTGGTCTTACAATACAGGAATGTAGAAAATCTTCCACCTGTTGTGAAACTCAAAGGTCCATGAAGAAGTGATCCCTGGAGAACATGTAGGCAGCCATGAAGGACCTGAGAGAGCAAACGTCATCTTCCATTGCAAACAACCTGGTCAGGATGAAGGGTTGTGTCTGAATCAGCCTCTCTGTTCATAATGTAGAGAAGATGGACACAAACAGTCCTGTTTGGAGAGCTGTTCCTGGGTGCCTATGGTTCATATACCATTCTAACTTGTGAAAGTGTCACAGGAAGTAGGAGAAGCCTCGATCTCATGGGACCCTTGGAAGCAACTGTTAGGACAAAGTGGTTGCCAAAGCAGTGACCTCATTCAGTTCCTGAAGGAAGTGACCTCACCTCACTTCCTTGGTCATGGAACTCTCGGTACTTGGGATCCAGGAAGCAAGGTACCAAGAGCCTGTCCCAGTCCCAGTCCCAGTGGGCTCACTTGTTTGGATTTACCAAGGACAGAGTCAGTCTTTCATGGTACCTACAGATATGAGGATGGCCAACTGCCAGGAAAACTCAGAAGAGGGGCCTTTCCTGAGAAAGCAGATAGTGGCTCACCGCTGGCTCCTGACAAGTTCACAGAGTTGGTGATTTCCAGGGATCATAAGTTGGCCCACCAGTCAGAAGACACTCTGGATAGTCACAGACATACTTTGTAGAAGGTGGTGCCTCTGTGGTTGTCGGTGTGGGCTTGTGGTTTTGTCTCATGTTCTGAGAATAGGTAGAAAAGGCGGTTTGTTTGATTTGGAGTGAACTGTTTATAGTAAGTCGTTTGGCAAGCAAGAGTTCCTATGTCTGTGTATCCCACTGTGTCCATGGTTTTAGACATTAGAAAACAGAATGCATCAATTGTTGTGTCCTGTCTAGTAGAATGCTTCCCAGCATTCATCCTGCCGAATTTATGAATGGATTTCAGCTTGCCTTATCGATGAGCAACATGTGGTATCTCCCAAAATTCCTGCATTCTTCATGAATTCTGGCTACTCTCCAGAATAGGCTCATGGTTTTGTGTCCAAGATATGTAGCAGTTCCAAGCCCTGTGACATGGCCATGTAATGGATAGCTGAAGGGAATGTCGAGCATCTCAAAAAACTCAGATATAAGTGTGACCATGATAGTCTAAGTGGAGAAACCCTGCTTTGGGCCTTTTGCTTACCTATTGTTCTGTTGCCCTGAATGTCAGGAAGGTCTTTGCCTCAAGACATTCGTTTGTGAAGCCTGAAGAAAACAGGTTCAAATGGAAATGAATGGACATCACCTGTGGATCTTTGCTTAATTCCTTTCGAAATGGAAGTGTCTGAATCAGCCTCTTGGCCCTGTGTGAGGCCGTGGCTTAGATTCTCAACCCCTGAAGAATCTAAAGAAACATCACATGTGTGCATCCAAAACAAAAATGGCCAAAAGTGCAGTTATTGTGGATGAAGTCTCTCCCCATTCTCTGTGAGGTTCCTGACCTCCATCAAGTTAGAATAGGGATCCATTGGGCCAAATCATTTCTTCAAAGCCCTAAAGAGGCTTGCCCATAATTGCTTGAATTTTCCCGTGACTACAATTCACATAAAGAATCCAAACTGCACAGTCAATACGCCTCAAATTGGAGAAACAGAGAAGTATTAACAGCAGGCCTATATGAACACTCCTGGTTCACAGGAGTGGTGTCCAGGCCACCCTGAATTTAGGCAAATTAGGGGCAAGAGAGATTATTTAGGAGACTGTCTTGAGCTTCGCCCCTCGTGGAAAATTCCAGCGATAGGTTATGATGAGTGTCTATATAAAAGAACATGAGGGCCATGTGGGAGTGTTTTGGTTTTAATTGTGGTTGTTAGTGTGGTGGTTGGAAGAGATGACTGGGTCCACCTTGACATGAACTCTGGTGTTTTTCCCCTTAGAGACTGAGTTCTGGAACTGACCTCAGAAAAGTATTGCCATTAATTGTGTTGGTATTTTAGGAGGCCATGCATGAGAGTCGCCCTTGGAAACTGAGATCAAGGCCCAGGGTGGCTTTCAACAGAGCACTGGGAATCATAGCCAAGATATCACATAATTTTCTTCTGAAAGACTTGGCAGCCATAGTTGAGAGTCAAAAGACACATGGACCTCACATTGTAGAACTCAATGGGCCTGGCTTCATTTGACCTTTTGGCCATTCTTTGGGAAGCATTACCTGTGAGATTTCTCCAGAGCTTTCATTGAAATGAGCTTCGTCAAGATTAATGGTTCTGGAATGAACTGAAACTCACAGTGCCTCCAACGTCATTGTTGAAATATGGCTAGAAAAATACCATGAAATTTTTGAAATTTCCATGACCAGCTGGCACAGGAGAACCTTTGGATGTCCTGTTGCTGATCATGAGTATAACAGACAGTGCCTTGATTGACTGGTTTTAATAAAAATTGTGTAAAACAGAGATGCCAATAAGTTGGAGCCTGATGATTAGTGGGCCTAGAGCATTAGTAGGCAGGTGTGTGATAAAACATCTGTAGTGGGGCCATGTGGATCTGCCATTGGCTTCCAAAAGGCGTGTGACTGACATGATGCAGCCAGCAGTCCCTTCTAAGTAAAGGCATGTTGTTATATGGAGAGGTTTCAGGGCAATGTTCAGAATCGATTTGCTATGGTCAATGGGGAAAGCTATGTGATATAGAAGCATGGTTGGTGCATTCTCCTGCAGAAATTGAAATACCACATGTGAAAGAACTCCCTCCTGCACTGTGTCCCAGTTGAACTCTGTGTATTTCATGAAGCAAATACCAAACTCCCATTGTAGCAGCAAGAAACACCATGAAAATTGGAGGATGAACAAATGGCTTCACAGTACACACAGGGAGACACTTAGAACCCAGTGGCCACAGTTTACCTACAAAGATCAAATTCAGGACTGGTGTCTCATGTTAATTGGAAAATAAGAAACTATGTTTTACAGGTCACATAGGTGCAGACCCAGCTTTGATGATCTCAGTACAAAGGAAGCTAAAGCTCCTGATAACAACATATGTTTCAAGTGCCCAACCTCAGAGGCAATTTCTCAAGAAGTCTTTAGGCCAGCAGAGCTCCATGTTTATGGAGTGTTCACCCTGTATCTTACTTTTGGAAACACCTGTACCACCTTCAAGGTAGTGAACTCCTTAGCATATTCCATTCCAGATAAGTATTCACTGATTTTCTAATTCTTCTCCTCTAATTATGTCTTACTTGGGGCGAAGATAATGTCAAGCCATTGTCCTGGAGGAGTGGGAAGATTTTGTGTGGCACATATTTGCATACACATTGGATACATTTTCCAATTTTCCATTCGAAATACTGAATCCCTGACTCTAACCCCTACCATACTAGACTCTGACTACTAATCGTAATATGATAGAGAATAATAACCAAAACAGAATAGAAATACAAGCAGTTCAGAGGAGGCATGGTGTATAGTTGGAATTGCCTTTTGCATTATATAGGGTAGGAGTTATAAATCTAGTCATTTTTTTGTTGAAATAGTTCTCCGTGTGTTTTGAAAGTTAACAAATATGTGAATTCCTGTCTCCTTTTCTCTGTAGCCTATTCAGCACATGTAATTTTATATGCACATATAGAATTGTACCTGGTATCACACGTACATTTTTGTGAGGTGACTGACTTGGCAAATACAAATTGTGAGAAGAGATCACTCCTCCTAAATGCTGTTGGAACTGAAAATTCAATCTATGGGTAAGCCTCCTAGTTGAACAACATTATACATAAATTCATGTTCAGTATATGAATATTTTTGGGTCTGTGGATGATATGTATTTCATGATGAATTTCGATTGGCATATATATTGCTAGTTTTTAATGTCTGTGTGTGTGTGTGTGTGTGTGTGTATATATATATATATATATATATATATATATATACTCTCCAGATTTTTCAAAATATGAAATATTTGTGTCTTATTTTGCACTCCCTAAATTCATTCATATTCATGTATGTGGATTTATAATCCACTTTTTAAAAAATTATTCTCAGAAATATTCATCCACCTGAAATACATTTTTTTTCCTAGTACTGAAACAGTTTTCAGTAAATGGTGCATCCAAATCCTAATATTTCGGCATTGCAAGATGGCTGTGAAGACAGTGTATCACACCCAGTGTACCCTGCCACTGCGCAAGTGAATAACGAGTTAGAGGGATGAAAAACTATCTTGTTAGGATCTTACAGGAAAATGGGTGTTTACCGAAACCTAGAAGAATGATTTCCACCACCGAGGTCAGGTAATTGAGTCTCAAACACAAGCCACTTGTGCAAATGGAGATCCATTCTGATTGATCCGCGTGACCTGCCCTGTGTCTACAAATGGTGAGGCACCACCGAGAAGCGACCAGCAAGCAGGGAGAAACGTTGCTGCGGATTCTGTGGAATCCTGCTGGCTGAGCATCCACTGAGCCCCCAGCTGAATTCGGGATTTCAGACGGGGAAGTTAGCAGTACATTTCTATGCCCCAAAGCGGAAACTCCACAAAGGAAACCAACAGCCACCATCTTGGAGAGCTGAAGTAACCACCACCACTCCCTGACAGATTGCAAGAATAAAACAGGTGTGTGTTTCTCAGCTCATCTCACATAAAGAGGGGAATTTGCATAAAATATCTCCTAGGCTTTTGGGGGAGGGATAATCAGAGCAAGTCTGCATAAAGACTGGGGGAAAACTAGAGGCACCTGACCTTCATCTCCCCTTCCCATCAGCGGCAAAAATGAAACTTGCCTAGCCAGTGCGGGGAGATGGGCAAGCGAAAAAAATTAAAACAATAGAGTTCCAGGGTTCCCAATAGACACCCTCCCCACCCAACAAACGGCAGACCCAGAGAACAGTTTGAGCTGCCGAGAAGCATCACTCAGGAGAAATCTGGTCTAGCAGGAGAAATCAGGACTAGCAGGATAAACCAGGGGACTAGAGGCCAGGCCCTCCTGACTGGTTGGCTGGAGAACGCCGGCCCACTGCCAGTGTGACTGGGCAACTGGAGACCACCTTCCTGCTGGCGCCAGCCCACCTGCTGACGCTATGTCTTGACGGCTGGAGAACGCGCGCCTGCCGGCGACCGAACTCGCAACTGTGTGGCTAGAGATCACCCACCAGCCGAAGACAGACCACAAGCTGCCCGCGCTACTGGGTGGCTGGAGACTGCCGGCCTGCCAGCGACCGGGAGCTGAAACCAACCAGAGACAAGCCAGTCCACCCACCCAATTCGGACACTCCGGCAAGGAGCCTGGGGCCCACCACAGCAGAGAGGTGACATCACTGGAGCTCGGCCGTCAGAATTCCTTAACAGCGGAATCCACTTAAGCAGGCATAGTCTACCAACACAAAGGAGAGAAAACAGAGCTATATAAACCCATAACAAATCTATAGAAGAGAGCAGAAACACAGCAATCAAATAGAGCTGGAAAATGTCGTGAACATCATAAAAAAACAAGGGGAAACAAGGTGTACAAACAATGAAGGACAACTTAATACTACAGGAGAACCTAGAAGCATCAGAAACAGGGATAGGGAAAAAACTTAAGTCATACCTAACTCAGATGGAAAGGAATAAGAGAGAAGACATGAGGCAGCAAGTCTAAGCAATAAAAGTATATTTTGAAAATGAATTAAACAAACAAATTCAAATGGCAAAGAACAAGCTTTACAAGGAGATAGAGATCTTTTAAAAAATCATACAGTAATTCTAGAAATGCAGGAAACTATAAACCAAATTTAAAACTCAAACAAGAATATTACAAATAGACTAGATCAAGTAGAAGTCAGAACATCAGATAATGAAGACAAAGTTTGTCAACTTGAAAAGAATATAGTCAACACAGAAAACATGCTTAAATCCCATGAGCAACTATTCAAGAGATGTGGGATGTCATAAAAAAAACAAATTTGGGAGTCATCGGGATAGAAGAAGGCATAGAAATTCAAACCGAATGAATGAACAAAATATTAAATGAAATAATTCTAGAAAACTTCCCAGAGATGAAAGATGGAATGGATTGCCATATCCTGGAAGCCTACAGGACCTCAAACATTCAAAACCATAATAGACAAACTCCAAGACATATAATTATGAAGATAGCCAACATACAGAACAAGGAGAGAATATTAAAAGCTACGAAAGAAAGTAGGCAGATAACATTCAGGGGTAAACCAATAAGGTTAACAATTGATTTTTCATCACAGACTTTGAAAGCGAGAAGATCTTTGAACAATGTATTTCAAACACTGAAAAATAATGGATTCCAACCAAGAATACTGTATCCAACAAAATTAAGCTTCAGATTTGACAATGAAATTAAGTCCTTCCTGATAAATAAAAGCTAAAGAATTCGCAGACAGAACACCAGCACTGCAAAGCATTTTGAGCAAAATACTACAAGAAGAGGAATTGAAAAATAGTGCCCAAAACTAACAGCGGGAGGTATCTCAGTAAAGGGGTAAGAAAAAAACCAAAAAGTAAAAACTACCCAAATTAAAATAAATAAATAAATAAACATGACTGGAAGTACAAATCATATTTCAATTGTAACCTTAAATGTTAAAAATCTAAACTCACCAATCAAGAGACATAGGCTAGTAACCTGGATCAAAAAAATAAATCCAACAATATGCTGCCTTCGGGAGACTCATATGAAAGGTAAAGACATACACAGGCTGAAAGTGAAAGGTTGGGAAAAATCATACCACTCATATGGCCCTCGGAAGCAAGCACGAGTGGCCATACTCATATCATATAAAATCAACTTCAAACCTACGTTAATCAAAAGGGATAAAGTAGGACACTATATATTGTTAAAAGGAACCATCCACCAACAAGACATAACAATTATCAATTGGTATGCACCAAACAATTGAGCTGCAACGCTCATAAAACAAACTCGCCTCAAGTTCAAGAGTCAAATAGACTACAACACAATAATTATGGGTGACTTCAACACACCGCTCTCGCCATTAGACAGATCCTCTATAAAAAACTGAATAAAGAAACTATAGAATTCAACAGCACAATCAATAACCTTGACGTAACCGACATATATAGAATACGTCAACCATCATCAAGTGGATACACTTTATTCTCAGCAGCACATGGATCCTACTCCAAGTTAGACCATATATTATGCCATTGGGCAACTCTTAGTAAATATAAAGGCGTGGAGAAAATACCATGCACCATATCTGATCATAATGGAATGAAACTGGAAATCAATGATAAAAGAAGGAAGGAAAAATCCTACATCACATGGAAAATGAACAATATTCTACTGAATGATCAATGGGTTACAGAAGACATAAAGGAGGAGATAAAAATATTTTTAGAATCAAATGACAATACAGACACATTATACTGGAATCTATGGGACACAAAGAAGGCAGTTTTAAGAGCGAAATTCATTTCTTGGAGTTCTTTCCTCAAAAAAAGAATAAAACAACAAATAAATAAACTCACAGTACACATCAAAAACCTAGAAAAGGAAGAGCAAAACAACAGCAAATGTAGTAGAAGACAAGAAATAATTAAAATTAGAGCAGAAATCAACGAAATTGAAACAAAAAAAAACATTGAAAAAATTGATAAAACTAAAAGTTGGTTCTTTGAAAAAATAAATAAGATTTACAGGCCCTTAGCCATGCTAAGGATGAGAAGAAGAGAGGGAACTCAAATTACTAACATATGGAATGAAAAAGACAATATCACAACAGACAGTACACAAATACAGAAGATAATTAGAAAGTATTTTGAAACCCTATATTGCAATAAAATAGAAGATAGTTAAAATATCGATAAATTTCTTAAGTCATACGATCTGCCCAGATTCAGTAAGGAAGACACACACAATTTAAACTGACCAAAAACAAAGGAAGAAATAGAAGAAGCCATCAAAATACTACCAACCAAAAAAAGCCCTGGACCTGATGGGTATAGAGCAGAGTTCAAAAAAACCTTCAAAGAAGAATTAATACCAATACTTTTCAAGCTATATCAAGAAATAGAAAAATAAGGAGCTCTTCCAAATTCATTCTCGGAGTCCAAAATCACCCTGATCCCAAAACCAGACAAAGACACTTCAAAAAAGAAAACTACAACCAATATCTCTAATGAACTTGGATGCAAAAATTCTCAATGAAATCCGTGTGAATTGAATCCAAAAGCATATCAAAATAGTTGTGCACCATGATCAAGTAGAATTCTTCCCTGGAATGCAAGGCTGGTTCAATATACGGAAATCAATAAATGCTATTCACCACATCAATAGACTTAAGAACAAGAACCATATGATCATCTCGATAGATGTAGTAAAAACATTCGACACAGTTCAGCATCCCTTTATGTTCAAAACACTAGAAAAACTAGAAATAACAGGAACTTACCTCAACATTGTAAAAGCTATATATGCTAAACCTCAGGCTAGGATCATCCTAAATGGAGAAAACTGAAGGCATTCCCTGTGAAATCTGGAACAAGACAGGGATGCCCTCTATCACCACTTCTATTCAATTTAGTTCTTGAAATACTAGCCAGAGAAATTAGACAGACAAAAGAAATTAAAGGCATAAAAATAGGAAAAGAAGAACTTGAATTATCGCTATTTGTGGATGACATGGTAATATATTTAACAGACCCAAAAGGGTCTACAAAGAAACTGCTAGAGTTAATAAATGAAGGATATAAAACCAACACGCATAAATCAAAGGCATTCCTGTATATCAGCAACAAAACTTCTGAAATGGAAATGAGGAAAACCACTCCATTCACAATATCCTCAAAGAAAATAAGATACTTGGAAATCAACCTAACAAAAGAGGTGAAAACCACAGAACCCTAAAGAGAGAGATAGAAAAAGATCTTAGAAGATGGAAAAATATACCCTGTTCATGGATAGGCAGAACTAAATTCATCAAAATGGCGAAATTACCCAAAGTTCTATACAGGTTTAACGCAATGCCAATCAAAATCCCAATGGCATTTCTTGTAGAAATGATAAAGCAATCATGAAACTCATATAGAAAAACAAAAGACACAGAATAGCAAAAGAAATTCTAAGCAGGAAGTGTGAATCGGGAGGTATAGCGATACCAGAGTTCAAACTTTACTACAAAGAAATAGTAACAAAAACAGTGTGGTACTGGTACGAAAACAGGCAGGTGGACCAATGGTATAGAATGGAGGACAGAGAAACCAATCCACAAAATTACAACTTTCTTATATTTGATAAAGTGGCTATAAACATGCAATGGATGAAGGATAGCATCTTCAACAAATGGTCCAGGGAAAATAAGAAATCCATATGCAACAAAATGAAACTGAATCCCGTTCTCTCACCATGCACAAAAGTTAAATCAAAATAGATCAAGGAGCTAGATATCAAATCAGAGACACTGCGTCTCATAGAAGAAAAAGTTGGCTACGATCTATATACTGTGGGGTCAGGCTCCAAATTCTTTAATAAGACATCAATAGCCCAAGAGTTAATAACAAGAAAAAAACAAATGGGACTTACTTAAACTAAAAAGTTTTTTTCTCAAGAAGAGAAACAATAAGAGAGGTAAATAGAGAGCCTACATCCTGGGAACAAATTTTTACCCCTCACACTTCAGATAGAGCCCTAATATGCAGAATATACAAAGAACTCAAAATATTAAACAATAAGATAACAAATAACCCAATCAACAAATGGGCCGAGGACCTAATCAGACACTTCACAGAGGAGGACATACAATCAATCAACAAGTACATGAAAAAATGCTCACCATCTCTAGCAGTCTGAGAAATGCAAATCAAAACCACCTTAAGATACCATCTTACTCCAGTAAGATGAGCAGCCATTATGAAGTCAAACAACAATAAGTGTTGGCGAGGATGTGGGGAAAAGTGTACACTTGTACACTGCTGGTGGGACTGCAAATTGGTGAGGCCAATTTTGAAAGAAGTATGGATATTCCTGGGAAAGCTGGAAATGGATCCACCATTTGACCCAGCTATCACCATTCTTGGACTGTTCCCTGAGGATCTTAAAAGAGCGTACTATAGGGATACTGCCACATCAATGATCATAGCGGCACAATTCACAATAGCTAGACTGTGGAACCAACTTAGATGCCCTTCAATAGATTAATGGATAAAAAAAAATGTGGCATCTATACACAATGGAGTATTACACAGCACAAAAATGACAAAATCATAGAATTTGCAGGGAAATGGATGGCATTAGAGCATATTATGTTAAGCGAAGCTAACCAGTCCTTAAAAAACAAATGCCAAATGTCTTCTCTGATATAAAGAGAGCAAATAAGAGCAGAACAGGGAGGAAGAGCATGAGGAAAATATTAACATTAAACAAAGACGAATGGGGGGAGAGAAACGGAGAGAGAAGGGAAAGCTTATGAAAATTGTAGGAGACCCTCAATGTTACACAAAATCGCATATAAAATGTTGTGAGGGGAAGTGGGGGGGAAACAATGGAGAGAATTGAACAATAGCAGATGAGGTACAGAGGGAAGATGGGAGGGGAGGAGAGGGTGGATAGTAGGGGATAGGAAAGGTAGCAGAATACAACAGTCACTAATATGCCATTATGTAAAAGTGTGAATGTGTAACCGATGTGATTCTACAATTCGTATTTGGGGAAAAAATGGGAGTTCATAACCCAATTGAGTCAAATGTATGAAAGATGATATATCTTGAGCTTTGTAATGTTTTGAACAACCAATAAAAATAAATAAATAAATAAAGGTTTAAAATTTAGTGGGAAGAAATCAGCTAAAAATGGGTTCAGATGTATTCATTTTGCTATGCAGAAACTTTGTTTTGTGTAGTTGTAAATATCACAAATTTATTTTACTAGAAAATGCACATAAATTGAGATGAAAGGATAATTCACCTATCTTCATGAAAAATTCATAGCATTTTCTACACTTTTCATACTTCATTTTTTTCGTGAATATTTTGACATGGACAAGGTCTAGTCTTAGGCTATTCTTCTAGAATACTACCTCATCTGACAAGTTCGTACAATGTGTTGGATTGTTCTTTTCATCTTTTATTTAATAGTTTCTAGCTGATAATGTGTATTTTTCTTATCTTTATTTGGACATTATCTTTGCATTTTATGTTTTACTGGGGAAGAGACTCATCAAAAGCTCTTTATTATATGTATCAACAATCAAACATTTAGAGCATTCAATTATTCTTAATTTTGCATGAAAATAAATTTGTACCATTTTTCTTATAAAGATGTAGTATTATTAATAATGTCCCTACTGTAATAAGTAACTACTTACAAGAAGAATTAAACAATTGACTTTATATCAATTATGAACATGAAAAGTACTAAAATAAGTATTTGGCAATTAATACACAATTGATAGAAATCACAAGAACGCCATTTAAAATGTCAGTGCATATGGTCCTTAAATAATAGGTTGTTCAAATAAAATTTCTCTAATTCATAAGAGTTAATATGCCATATTACAGCTTAATGTGATATAAAACCTTAAATTATCAGTATTGATAAATAAGAATGATACCTTTTTACTTAAATATGTTTATTTGATTTTCACTGTAAGATGTTAATTATGGAAGAATTGAGAATTAAGAAAGACTTGGTCTATATTATTTCTAACAGGAAAATCAAAGTACTTTTAAATATATATGTATATATATATAATATATGTAATGCATATGCATGAATATAGATACATATGTGTAATAAATGTATTGTAATATATCTATCAGGTGATTATAATTTTTAGATTTTCTCAAGAAAAAGAATGACTATAAAAAACAGTCTTAAACTTAAATTTCATAGCATACTACTGTTTGTAATGACATGAGAGAAAAATAGATATGGAGGGGAAACGAAAAAGGAAGGGAGAGAAGGGGGAAAATGGGGAAGAAAGTGAGTAAAGAAGAGGGACATGAGTGTATTATGTTAAGATAAAAGTGGAGGGGCTGGGTTTGTGGCTCAGTGGTAACATGCTTTTCTAGCATGTGTAAGGCACATGGTTCTATTCTCAGCACCACATACAAATAAACAAAATGAAGGTCAACCAACAACTGAAAAAATAAAAAAAGAAAAAAGAAGAAATATTACGAAAATTCCAAGCTTTGATGAATGTTAAATAAAAAAAAATTATGTTACATAGCCTTATGTAATTTTAGACTATCCAAAATAGTCACTAAATGTTAGATTATTAGTGCTATAACTAAAAATCCATTGATCTTTCCTCTACATTCTGTGGCATGCTAGTGCTAAAATAAATTGTATTATTAATCGCCCCCAAAATCCTAATATTTCTACAGTAACTGACCCAGTTGAACATCAATGCAAGTATACATGATGTGCATTTTGACGTTCATTTTTTATTCAACACTGGTACATTACTATTTCTTCAGTTTATGCACATCATAGCATATATGTCTCATCAAAATTTCGCAAATTTATAGGCATTTGTTTCACTTTCAATCACTTCCTGCTTGAGAACACATGTATTCCTCCATGTTTCTTGACTGCTCTTTTCATGAGACTTCTTTCCAAACACATTATTTTCGATTTCCATTATCAGATTTGAAGCAAAACTCACAAACCCGTCACAATAAACCATAACACTAATATTACCATTAGATGTGTAACTGGTTGGAATGAATGGTTCTATATCAATATAAGATTTCTTACTTAGTTTCAGATATCAATTCAATCCATTATTTAAAGTGGAACCAGTTATATTATTTATTCACAGTACAGTCTATTCACGAATTATCTCTATATTCATAGACACAGGTACACCTCTTTGTACCCCCAATACTAATTTATACGTCCTCAAAATATAGCTCCTAGAAATGGTGGAAGAAATACTCATGTCACCTGATCTACATATACATTTTATCACAGTAATATTCTGGACACAAAAAGCAAAGGTCACACTTATGATTGTACAAAACCTAAATGGAAAGTGAACATGGATTACTAAAAACATCCATGTCCAGGTTGCCTAATGCTCTCAAATGAAAATCCTATTGGTGACTACATATTTGTTTCTTCCAAAGATTATATATTCAAACTCAACCATGTTGAAAATGTCTAATCCTGTCACTCACTTTATACTTTGCCTGATTTTGTAATGTCTCTATTGATATCTGCTTTCCTACATATTTTCCCCAGTTAATCATTGTGACTTCCTCGTCACATGTGCTGATATTTACATTCACTCTCTTAGCGATACCCTACTTCTAAAGAACTTTTGTTCCAAATCCTACACTCATTCTTCTTCCTAAATTTACCGAATATCTTCCTAATCCTACCGACTATCTCTTTTTGACTGGATGTTCTCTTCTACATTCAATCATCCAAGGTGAAAGGTCCTATGCCATTGTATATCGATTTATCTGAAACATCTGTGCAGAATGTAATTCAATGCTAAGTATCCCAATCAAGGGACAAATGACCTTCTGGGCTTCAAATCTTACTTAGATTTCTGTTTTCGTACATATATTTCACCTCTATATTCTTGTAAATATCACAGGTTCCCAATACCATTATTCATGCAGCAGAATGGTTCCTAACCCATATCGAACATGTTAATAACACTAATCATACACTGTTCCCTCAATCTAACTTTGCTGAAGAGCAGCGACAGTGTTGGTCTTACAATACAAGAATGTATGGGATCTTCCACCTGCTGAGAACATCAAAGGTACGTGCAGAAATGATCTCTGGAGAAGTTGTAGGCAGCTATGAAGGACCTGAGAGAGCAAAAGACATCTCCATGGCAAACAACCTGGAAGGATGAAGGAATGTGTCTGAATCAGCCTCACTCTTCTTAATGTAGAGTAGACCAAACCAGGCCTGTGTGGAAAGCTCTTCCCAGGTGAGTATGGTTGATATACCATTCTACCATATGAAATTGTCACAGGAAGTAGGGGCAGCCTCCATCTCATGGAACCCTTGGAAGCAACTGTTAGGACAAAGTGGTAGCCAAGGCAGTGACCTCATTCAGTTCCTGAAAGAAGTGACCACACCTCACTTCCTTGGTGATGAAAGTCTCTGAACTTGGGATCCAGGAAGCCAGGCACCCAGAGCCATTACCAATCCCAGTCCCAGTGGTCTCACTTGTTTGAATTTACCAAAGACAGAGTCAGTCTTTCTTCTTACCTGTTAAGGTCTGTAAACAAGTCAGATTGGCACCTGTTATTTTGCTGGAGAAATGTTAGAGTCTGTAAACAAGTCTGGATGGCGCCTGGCAAAATGCCAGAGGGAGTGGTTTGTGAAGTAAAAAAAGCGAGCCATTAAGTGTGAAGATTCCTTATTGGTTGACTGCTGTATCTATTTTATGCTAATGAGATAGGCTGTGTAAAATGTATAAATATCGCTCAGATCTTACAATAAACGGCTCTCATTCCTGCTGCATCAACATACACAAGTTATTCGTCACCCCCCAGGTTATTCTGCTGCAGCGGGACTGCGGCAGATGGTGGCCCGTTACGGGGAGCCCTGGGACACTCACGGGTAAGGGTCGAAAAAAGCTTTCTGTCCATAGATAGGACGGGAGCAATCTGCTCGTCCCTAGGCAGATAGGGCGATAGGAAAAATGACCATTTCGAGAAAATGGAGAAGATTGATGCAGTATGTTTGTGTCTTGTTTTGTCTTGAAATGTTGTATTGTCTTTGTGATGAAAATATGGAAGGGGTGAGAAGTAAATTGATAAGAGAAAAAGGCACCCCAGTGGAACCAAGAATAGTTAGGGCATGTGTTGATAAAAGCCCAGAAACTCTAGTCAGAAAGAAAAAGAAAGTTCAGAAGAAGAAGGATTATCAGGAAAAAAGTTGCAGCAAAAGGCTATTACTGAATACTTTTCGATACTGGAGGGTGCGTGAAATGACAAGGCGGCTGCCACCTGCCCAAGCCGATCATGGCGCAGTAAGAATTTTCCAAGAGGCAGTTGAGGGCTCTTCCCCACCCCCCTGCCCGGGGGAGCGGATCACCACTCTGAGCCCAAATCTAGACCTGACCTGGAGGCACAGTTTCGCAGGCTTTTGCTCCCTGTGCCCGGAAGAAGTTTGAGCCCAGTACTCTCCCTGGGGCCATCTGGGGCTGCCCAGGATGCTACAGCTGGCAGAAGATGCCACTGGCATCCCTGAAGTTTGATCATTTCCAAGGCCAGTAACTACAATGGGTCTCCCACACCTGCAGGCTGATGAGTAATGAGTACTATTAAGGCTTATTTCAAATGTAAAAAACCTTGAGATAATGTACTAAAATTCTTCAGAAGGTTGTTTTATTAGTGAAATGCTACAGGATTTTCTTTAGCCATCCGGAGTTCCTGCCTTCGTCCAAGTGCCGGTGAAAACAAAGGTGGAAGAATTTACAATGTTGCTGAGAACTGGAGGAAACTTCGGCTGAGAACCCGAGGAGACTTTGGAGCTATTGCTGTTTCTGCTACTACAACTTAAGCTAGCTGCCTGGAGAACTTACCTGGACTGTGATTTACCTGAACTCTGAGTTAATCTATTGAGACACTGCTTTATCTGGACTGAGACAACAGACTGTAATCTACAGCAACTTGTAACTCGGTATCTTTGCTAACGGTGTCATTGCTGGTATAAGTTTTCCAAGGGCTTCTTGTATGGAGCCATGAATTGGATTGGTATTGTAACATTTTGTATCCTCCCTTTCTGTTTCTAGCAGGTTATTTATGGTGTTTCTGTAAAAAACACTATGGTCCTTATTTAAATTAAACAAAAGGGGGAAATGTTAACGTCTGTAAACAAGTCAGATTGGCACCTGTTATTTTGCCAGAGAAATGTTAGAGCCTGTAAAGAAGTCTGGATGGCGCCTGGCAAAATGCCAGAGGGAGTGGTTTGTGAAGTAACAAAAGCGAGCCATTAAGTGTGGAGATTCCTTATTGTTTGACTGCTGTATCTATTTCATGCTAATTAGATAGGCTGTGTAAAATGTATAAATACTGCTCTTATTCAACAATAAACGGCTTCCAGTCCTGCTGCATCAGTCTACACAAGTTGTTCGTCACCCCCCCCCGGTTATTTTGCCCAGCCAGCCGGGCTACGGCACTTACCTACTGATGTGAGGATGGCCAAATGCCAGGGAAGCTCTGAAGATGGTTCTTTCCTGATAAAGCAGGTATTGGCTCACCGCTGACTCCTGACTACTTCAAGAGTTGGCAAAGGAAAGCAGATTTGAGACAGAACAAGCAATTTTGGGGAACATAGTATGGCCCACCAGTCAGAGGACACTCTGGATAGTCACAGACCAACTTGGAGGAAAGAGTTGCCTTTGTGGGTGTGGTTGTGGGTTTGTGTATCCCACTGTGTCTGTGGTTATAGACATTAGAAAAGAGAATGCATCAATGGATGTGTTCTGTCTAGTAGAAAGCTTCTCAGCATTCATCCTGCCTAATTTATGAATGGACTACGACTTTCCTTATGAATGGGCAATACCTGCTATCTTTCTAAGTTCCTGTTTTCTTCCTGAATTCTGGCCACTCTCAAGAATAGGCTCATGGTTTTGTGTAAAAGATATGTACCACCTCCAAACTCTGTAACATGGCCTTGTACTGGATAGATGAAGGGAATGGAGAGGAACTCAGTAAACTCAGATATCAGTGTGACCAGTAAAGTGTCAGTGGAGAAACACTGATTTGGGCCTTTTGTTTACCTATTGTTCCGTTGCCCTGAATGTCTGGAAGGTCTTTGCCTCAGTCCACCCCTTTGTGAAGCCTGAAGAAAACAGTTTTCTAATGGAAAATAATGAGCATCACCTGTGGATCTTTGCTTAATTGCCATGGAAAGGGATGTGTCTGAATCAGCCTCTTGGCCCTGTGTGAGGCTGTGACTTAGATTCTCACCACCTGATGAATCTAAGGAAAGATCTCATGTGTGCATCCAAAACCAAAATGGAAAAAGAGCAGTCTTGTGGATGAAGTCTCTCGCCTTCCTCTGTAAGGTTCCTGATTTCCATCAAGTGAGAATAGGTATCCTTTGGTTCAAAAAGTTTTTCAAAGCCCTGCAGAGGCAAGCCCATAGGTGCTTGGATTTTCTCATGACTCCAATTCACATAAAGAATCTAAACCCCACAGACATTAGGCTCAAATTGGAGAAGCAGAGCAGTATTAATGGCAGGCCTATTTGATCACTCCTTGTTCACAGATAGGTTGTCAAGCCACCCTGACTTTAGACAAATGAGGGTAGGGAGCATATTTTGGATACTGCCTTCAGCTGCGCCCCTCATGGAAACTTCCAGGCAGAGGTAATGATGAGTGTCTATGTGGAAGTAGTTGAGAGCCATGTGGGAGTATTTTGTTTTTAATTGTGGTCATTTGTTCGGCTGATGGAAGAGATGACTGGGTCCACCTTGGCTTGAACTCTGGTGTGAGTCTTCTTAGAGACTGAGTTTGGAAATTACTGCAGAGATGTATTGCCATGAATTGTGTTGGGATTTTTGGAGGCCACACATGGTAGTGGCCTTTGGAAACTGAGATCTAGGTCCAGGGGGCTTCCCACAGAGCACTGGGAATCTGAGCCAGAATATCACATGATTTTATTCTTTAAGACTTGACAGCCATAGTTGAGAGTAAAAACACACATGGACCTCACATTGTAGACCTCAATGGGCCTGGCTTCATTTGATCTTTTGGCCACTCTTTGGGAAGTCTTGCCTGTGAGAGTTCTCCAGATGTTTCATTGAAATGGGCTTTCTCACCATTTGATGTTTCCAGAATGAATTAAATCCCACAGTGCCTCCAACCTCATCCTTGAAAAATGGCTAGATAAACATCATAAAAATTTGAAATTCCCATCACCAGGTGACACTGGATACACTTTGGATTTCCTGTTGCTGATCATGAGTGTACCAGACAGTGCCTTGATTGACTGGGTTTCATGAAAGTGGTGTAGAACAGTGATGCAAATAAGTTAAGTTAAAGTCTGTTGAGTAGTGGGCCTAGAGGAGTGTTTTGCAGGTCTGTGATAAAACTTCTCTGTTGGGATTATGTGGATCTGCCAAAAGGCTTGTAACTGACATGGTGCAGGCAGCAGACCCTTGTATGTAAAGGCATCTTGTTCAATGGAGAGGTTTCAGGTCAATGTTCAGAATCAGGTTGCTATGGTCAAGGGGGCAAGCTATGTGGGATAGAAGCCTGGTTGGTGCATTCTCCTGCAGACCCTGACGCACAACACGTGACAGATCTCCCTCCAGCACTGTGACCCAGTTGAATTTCTTGTATTTCCTGAAGCCAATACCAAACTCCCAGTGCAGCAGCAAGAACACCATGAAAAGTGGAGAATGACCAAATGGCTTCACAGTCCACACGGGGCCACACTTAGCCTTCAGTGGCAAGAGTTTACTTACAAAGAGAGAATTCAGCCTTGCTGCCTCACTTTCTTTGGAAAATAAGAAACCATGTTCTGCAGGTCACATAGATGGAGACCCAGCTTTGGTGGTCTCACTAGAAAGGAAGCCATAGGTCCTGACAACAACATATACTTCAAGTGGCCAACCTCAGAGGCACGTTCTCCAGAAGTCTTTAGGCTGGCACATCTCCATATTTGTGCAATATTTACCCTGTCCCTTACTTTTGGAAACTCCTCTACCACCTCCAAGATTGTGAACTCGTAATCATGTTCCATTCCTGATATGTATTCACAGATTTTCTAACTCTTCTTCTTTTATTTTGTCTTACTTGGGGCAAAGATAGTGTCAAGGTATTGTTGTGAGTGAGAGTAGGAAGATTTTGTGTAGCACATATTTGCATACACATTTGATTTATTTTCCTATTTTACATTCAAAATACTGAATCCCTGACACTAACCCATACCCTACTAGACTCTGACCACTAATCCTAATATGGTGGAGAGAAATAATGCAAACAGAATTGAAATACAAACAGTTCAGAGGAGGCATGGTGTATAGTTGGATTTGCCTTTTGCATGATAAAGTGTAGGTGTTATAAATCTAGTCAATTTTTAATTAAAATATTTCACCATGGGTTTTTGTAGTTAACAAATACGTGAATTCCTGTCTCCCTTTCTCTGTAGCCTATTCAGCACATGTATTTTTATATGCACATATAGAATCCTACCTGGTATCACACGTACATTTTTGTGACCTGGCTGACTTGGAGATACAAATTGTGAGAAAAGATCACTCCTCCTAAACGCTGTTGGAACTGAAAATTCAACCTATATGTGAGCTTCCTAGGAGAACAACATTGTACATAAATCCATGCTCAGTACAATAAATAATTTTGCATCTGTGGATGTTATATATTTCATGATGAATATTGATTGGCTTATATATTGGTACTTTTTAATATCTCTGTGTGTGTTTTGGGTATATATATATATATATATATATATATATATATATATATATATATGCACTCTAAAGATTTTTCAAAATATGAAATATATGTGTCTTATATACACTACCGAAATTCATTCATGTTCATGTATGTGGATTTATAATAAAAATTTCACAAGATTATTCTCAGAAATATTCATTCACCTGAACTACATATTTGTCTCCTAGTACTTAAAACTAACTTCAGTGAATGGTGCATACAAATCCTAATGTTTCTACAGTAATTGACCCAGTTTAACATCAATGCAATTAGATTCCTATGGGACATAGTGTGTATTTTGATGTTCATTTTTATTCAACACTGGTTCGTTAATATTTCTTCAGTTTATGCACATCATAGGATATATATTTCATCCACAAATTCACAAATTTATAGGCATTTGTTTCACTTTCAATCACTTCCTGCTTCAGAACACATGTATTCCTCCAGGTTTCTTGACTGGTCTTTTAATGAGACTTCTTTCCAAACACATTATTTTCGATTTCCATAATCACGTTTGAAGCAAATCTCACACAGTCTTTATAATAAAACATAACGCAATTATACAATTAGATGTGTAACTGGTTGGAATGAATGATTGTATATCAATATAAGTTTTTGTGTATATTTTCACATATCAATTCAATCCATTATTTAAAGTGGAAACAGTTATATTATTTATTCACAGTATTGTCAATTCATGCATTAATTCTATATTCATACACACAGGGTACAAATCTTTGTACCGCCAATAATAATTTATACATCTTCAAAATATTGCTCCCAGAAATGGTATAAGAAATACTTATGTCACCCGATCTACATATACATTTTATCATAGTAATATTCGAGACACAAAATGCAAAGGTCAAACTTATGATTGTACCAAAGCCTAAATTGAAAGTGAGCATGGATTAGTAAAAACATCCATGTCCATGTTGCCTAATGTTCTCAAATGTCAATCCTATTTGTGACAACATATTTTTTTCTTCCTAAGATTATATATTCAAACTCAACCCTGTTGAAAATATCTAATCCTATCACTCACTTTATACTTTTCCTGATTTCTTAATGTCTCTATTGATATCGGCCTTCCGACATATTTTCCCCAGTTCATCATTGTGACTGACTCTTCACATGTGCTCACATTTAAATTCACTCTCTATCCGAAACCCTATTGCTAGAGAACTTTTTGTCCAAAACCTGTACTCACTCTTCTTTCTGAAACTGAATATCTTTCTAATAATTCCAACTATCCTTTTTTGACTAGAAGTTCTCTTAAACATTCCATCATCCAACGTACAAGGTCCTATGCCATTGTACATCGATTTATCTGAGACATCTCTGCAGAAAATAATTCAAATCTACGTATCCCAATCAAGGGCCCAATGCCCTTCTGGGATTCAAATCTTACCTACATTTCTGTTTTCATACTAATATTTCACGTATATTTTCTTGTAAATATTGCAGGTTCCCAAACATTCCTGCAGAATGATTCCTAACTCATATCGAACATGTTATTAATCCTAACCATACACTGTTCCCTCAATCTAACTTTACAGAAGATTAGGGACAGAGTTGGTCTTTCAATACAGAAATGTAGCAGATCTTTCACCTGCTAAGATCCTCAAAGGTCCATACAGAAATGATCCCTGGAGAAGATGTAGGCAGCTATGAGGGACGTGAGAGAGAAAAAGTCATCTCCATGTAATGGCTCACCGCTGGCTCCTAATAACCTCACAGAGTTGGCCAAGGAGTCCAGATCTGAGACAGGACAGGCCATTTCTGGGAACATAGTATGGCCCACCAGTCAGAGGACACTCCGGATAGTCACAGACCTACTTGGGGGAAGGAGGTGCCTTTGTGGGTTGGGTGTGAGTTTGTGGTCTTTTCTCATTTTCTGAGAATAGGTAGAAAAGGCAGTTTGTTCATTTTGGAGTGTATGGTTTCTAGAAAGTAGTTTGACAAAGAGTGTGTTTCTATGTCTGGGTAACCCAATGTGTTCGTGGATGAAGACATTAGAAAGAGCATGCATCAATGGATGTTTTCTGTCTAGTAGAAAGCTTCCCAGCATTCATCCTTCCCAATTTATAGATGGACTTGGCTTGCCTTCTGGATGGGCAACACCTACTGTCTTCCTAAGTTCCTGTATTCTGCCTGAATTCTGGCCACTAACCATAATAGGCTCATGGTTATGTGTCCAAGATATGTACCACCTCCAAGCTCTGGGACATGGCCATGTACAGGATAGCTGAAGGGAATTGGAACATCTCAGAAAACTCAGATATCAATGTGACCAGTAAAGTCTCTGTGGAGAAACCCTGCTTTGGGCCTTTTGCATACCTATTCTTCTGTTGCACTGAATAACAGGAAGGTCTTTGATTAGGCCACGCCTTTGTGAAGCCTGAAGAAAACAGTTTTCAAATGGAAATGAATGGGCATCACCTGGGACTCTTTGCTTAATTGTTTGGAAAGGGATGTGTCTGAATTGGCCACTTGGCCCTGTGTGAGGCTGTGGCTTAGATACTTAGCACCTAATGGACCTAAAGAAACATCCCATGTGTGCACCCAAATCCAAAATGTCCAAAAAGCATTCATTGTGGACTACGCCTCTCGCCTTCCTCTGTAAGGTTCCTGATCTCCATCAAGTGAGAATAGGGATCCTTTGCATCAAATGAGTACTTCAAAGCCCTGCAGAGTCTAGCCCATTGGTGCTTGTGATTACGCATGACTCCAGTTCACATAAAGAATCTAAATCCCACAGTCAGTAAGCCTCAAATTGGAATTGTGGAGCAGTATTAAAGGCAGGGCTCTATGATCATTCCGTGTTCAAAGGAAGGGTGTCCAGGAAACCCTGACTTGTGACAAATGAGGTGCGAGGGTGCTTATTTTGAACACTGTGTTGGTCTGTGCCCCTCATGGAAACCTCCAGCGAGAGGTTATTATTAGTGTCTATATGGAAGAAGATGAGTGCCATGTGGGAGTCTTTTGTTTTTAATTGTGGTCATTTGTGTGGCGGTTGGAAGAGATATCTGGTTCCTCCTGGGCTTGAACTCTGGTGTGATTTCCCTTAGAGACTGAGTTGTGGAACTGTTTTCAGAGAAGTATTGCCATGAACTGTGTTGGGATTTTAGGAGGCCACACATGAGATTCGCCCTTGGAAACTGAGATCTAGGCCCAGGGTGGCTTTCCACAGAGCACAAGTAATCTCAGCCAGGATATCACAAGATTTTATTATTAAATACTTGGCAGCCATAGTTGAGAGTCAAAACACACATGGAGCTCACATTGTAGACCTCAATGAGCCTGGCTTCATCTGACCTTTTGGCCACACTTTGGGAAGCTTTGCCTGTGATAGTTCTCCATTTTTTTTGTTCAAATAAGTTTCCTCGCCATTTAATGGTTCCTGAATGATTGGAAACCCACAGTGCCTCCAACTTCATCCTTAAGAAATAGCTAGATAAATACCACCAAATTTTTGAAATTCCCTTGACCAGGTGGCACTGGAGAACCTTTGGATTCCTGTTGCTGATCATGAGTATACCAGACAGTGCCTTGATTGACTTGGTTTCATGAAAATGGTGTAGAACAGAGATGCCAGTAAGTTGGAGCCTGCTGAGTAGTTGGCCTAGAGCAGTGGTGGGGAGGTGTCTGATATAACATCTGTGGTGAGGCCATGTTCATCTGCCATTGGCTTCCAAATGGCTTGTGACTGACATTGTGCATCCAGCAGACCCTTGTATGTAAAAGCATCTTGTTATATGGAGAGGTTTCAGGGCAATGTTCAGAATTGCTATGGTCAATGGGGCAAGCTCTGTGGGAAAGAAGCTTGCTTGGTGCATTCTCCTGCAGACCCTGACCCACCACATGTGACAGAATTCCCTCCAGCACTTTGTCCCAGTGGAACTCCTTGTATTCCAAGAAACAAATACCAAACTTCCAGTGCAGCAGCAAGAAACACCACAAAAAGTGGAGGATGAAAAAACGGCTTTACAGTAAACACGAGGAGACACTTAGCGCGCAGTGGCTACAGTTTACCTACAAAGAGAAAATTCAGCACTGCTGCCTCATCTTCATTGGGAAATAAGAAACAATGTCCTCCAGGTCACATAGATGCAGACCCAGTTATGATGGTCTAACTAGACGGAAGCTAAATCTCCTGACAACAACATATATTTCAAGTGCCCAAACTCAGAGGCAGTTTCTCAAAAGTCTTTAGGCCAGCAGAGCTCCATGTTTGTGCAGTGTTTACCCTGTCCCTTACTTTTGGAAACTCCTATACCACCTCCAAGGATATGAACTCCTGAGCATATTCCATTCCAGATATGTATTCACAGATTTTTGTAACTCATCTCCTCTAATTGTGTCTTACTTTAAGCGAAGGTGATGTCAAGGCATTGTTCTGGATGAGAGTGGGAAGATTTTTTTGTAGCACATATTTGCATAAATATTGAATTTATTTTTCTATTTTCAATTCGAAATACTGAATCCCTGAAACTAACCCATAACCTACTAGACTCTGACTACTAATCCTAATATGATGGAGTAAAATAACCCACACAGAATAGAAATACAACCAGTTCAGAAGAGGCATGGTGTATAGTTGTACTTTCCTTTTGCATGATAAAGGGTTGGTGTTATAAATCTTGTCAATTTGTAGTTAAAATAGTCCTCTATGTGTTTTTAAAGTTAACAAATATGTGAATTATTGTCTCCCTTTCTCTGTAGCCTATTCAGCACATGCATTTTCATATGCACATATAGAATACTACATGGTATCACACGTACATATTTGTGAGGTAACTGACTTTGCAAATACAAATTGTTAGAAGAAAACACTTCTTCTAAATGCTGTTGGAACTGAAAATTCAACCTATAAGTGAGCTTCCTAGTTGAACAACATAAATCCATATTTAGTAAAATCAATATTTTGGGATCTGTGGATGATATATATTTCATGGTGAATTTCGATTGGCATACATAATGCTACTTTGTAATGTCTGTATTTAGGTGTGTATGTGTGTGTGTGTGTGTGTGTGTGTGTGTGTATTATATATATATATATATATTATATATATATATTTATATATATATATATATATGTATATATATATATATTCACTCTGCTGATTATTCAAAATATAAAATATATGTGTCTTATTATACACTAACTAAATTCATTCATATTCATGTATTTGGATTTATAATCAACGTTTGAGAAGATTATTCTCAGAAATATTCATCCACCTGAAATACATGTTTGTTTCCTAGTACTGAAAACTAACTTCAGGGGATCATATTATGGCGGTGATGGGAGTTCATTACCCCCGTGTACCGCCTCACATTGCAGGAGAAGGACAAGTTAGAACGGCTAAAATCTATCTTGTTAGAAATTTCCAGGAAAATTGGTGTGCTCCAAAACCTACAGGAAAGATTTCCATTGCACAAGGACCAGCTACGGGGGCTCAAACGCCAGCGATTTGTCCTCACGGAGGGTCACGCTGCTTATTCAGCAAATCACCCCACAGCTAGTGTCTGCAATGCGCGCTGGGAAACGACGAGAGAGCAACGCAAAGATATAGCCCTGTGGATTATGCGGGCTCCTGCCAGCTGTGCAATCACTGTGCTCAGTGTTGAGTTCTGGGTTTGAAACGGGGGAAGGAAGTGGTCCAATTCGGTTTTCCACACCGGTGAGAACACAGAGGAAGATAGCGGTCACCATCTTGGAGAGCTGACGTCACCATCCCTGTTTTCGACTCATCACAGCTCATTCAGATACAGAATAAGTAATTTCAGGCTGCCATTCGCCTTCATCTTGCAGACAAATTACTCAGGGTCAGTGCTGAAGAACCCACGAAAATTGCTTCTTGGATTCTGCTCCTATCAGAACATACACCGAGCCCGGAGCGGCTGAATTCCGGGTCCCGGAACTGCTCTGGCCCAGGGCTAAAAAACCTGCAGAAACTGTTCTTGGTCTGGGTCCTGCTGAATACTGTAAAGGTAAATGCCAACTGAGCCTTCATAGACAGTGGCAACAGGATTGAGACGGGGCTTGTGAGGGCCGGTCAGGACTCACTCGTTGCTTTGGTCACCCGGCAAAGGGAAAGAAATGCTGCCATTCACATGGGATACCAACATGGCAGAAATCTGATGTGATCACAAAGCGGTGGAGGAGATAACTTCATCTATACCAGCGGCGAGAGAAATAGTTGGTCTCCTGGTAAAGAAAGTGAGTCACAAACATCCGAGTCTCTCTCACTTAGTCATCAAGCCAGAGGTGCAGAGCAGAGCTGCCGCCTGTGCCTGGAACAGGCCCAGCGACCCACCGGCATGGTAGTCACGTCACCCCAATTGGAGTAGGGGCAGAGCACACCCATGCCTGCAAGGTAGGCAGACGTACGACCGACCGGCAGAACAGGCCCAGGGGCCGGTCAGAATGGTAGACAGATCACCCCAATTGGAGGAGCATCACAGCCGCCAACCACACCTGCAATGGAGACTTTTCCACTATACAAGAGCAATATAAATATATAGGGGGAAAATTTCAAAAACACAACAGTTTCACCAAGCAGAAAGAAACGCAAGCTGTATGAAAAGACAAGAAAAGAAAGGACCACAAGCAATGCAGGTCAACTCAACTTTAGAAGAGGTAATAGATGCAGCATATGGAATGTCAGATAAAGAATTCAGGATATACATGCTTCATGTGATCTGGAATCTCAAGGAAGACATTAGACAGCGAAAATCAGACAATGAAAGATCACTTCAACAATGAATTACATAAAAAAATCCAAGTAGCAAAGATCAACTATACAGTGAGATAGAGGTTATAAAAAACAAACAAACCGAAATCTTAGAAATGCAGGAAGTAATGAACCATCTTAAAAACTCAATTGAGAATACTACCATTAGAGCAGAATACATAGAAGATAGAACATCAGACAATGAAGACAAAGTATTTCAACTCAAAAAGAACATATACAGCTCAGCAAGACTGTTAAGAAACCATGAGCAAAAGTGCAAGAAATATGGGATAACATAAAGAGACCAAACATAAGAGTCATTGGGATACAGGAAAGTATAGAGGTCCAAACCAAAGGAGTGAGCAATCTATTCAATGAAATAATAGGAGAAAAATTCCTAGACTTGAAGAATGAGACAAAATCCCAAGTCCTAAAAGTCTACAGGACGCCGAACATGCAATATCATAAGAGATCCACACCTAGACACATGATAATGAAGATACCCAACATACAGAATAAGGAGAGAATTTTAAAAGCTACAAGAGAAAGGAAGCAGATTATAGTTAGTGGTAAACCAACCAGGATAACAGCTGATCTTTCAACACAGACTCTGAAAGCTAGAAGATCCTTTAATAACATATTTCAAACACTGAAAGAAAATGGGTTCCAACCAATAATCATGTATCCAGTGAAATTAAGCTTCAGATGGAAGATGAAATTAAAACCTTCCACAATAAACAAAAGTGAAAAGAATTTGCAGCTAGAAAACCATCTCTTCAAAACATCCTCGGCAAAACATTACAGGAAGTGGAAATGGAAAATATCAATGAAAACCAACAGTGGAAGGTAGGACATTAAAGGGGGGAAATAATCAAAGAGGAAAACAAACTATGTTTAGTAACATAAATAAACAAATATGGCTGGAAGAACAACCCATATCTCAATAATAACCCTAAATGTTAATGGCTTAAACTCACCAATTAAGAGACACAGGCTAGTAGAATGGAACACAAAACAAGAACCAACAAAATGCTGCCTACAGGAGACGCATTTTACAGGAAAAGACATACATAGACTCAAGGTGATACTTGGAAAAATCATATCACTCTTATGAACGTTGGAAACAAGCAGGAGTTTCCATACTCATATCAAATAAAATAGATTTCAAGCCAAAGTTAATCAAAAGGGATAAAGAAGGACACTACATACAACTCAAGAAAACCATATGCCAACAAGACGTAACAATCATAAATATATATGCCCCAAACAATGGTGCAGCTTTGTTCATCAAACAAACTCTTCTCAATTTCAAGAGTCTAATAGACCACAATACAGTAATCATGAGAGACATGAACACACCTCTCTCACCACTGGACAGATCTTCCAAACAAAAGTTGAATAAGAAAACTATAGAACTCAATAACACAATTAATAACCTAGACTTAATTGACATATATAGAATGTACAACCCATCATCAAGAAGTTACACTTTTTTCTCAGCAGAACATGGATCCTTCTCAAAAATACATCATATATTATGTCACAGGGCAACTCTTAGACAATAAAAAGGAGTAGAGATAATACCATGCATTTTATCTGATCATAATGGAATGAAACTAAAAATCAATGATATAAGAAGGAAGGAAAAATCATTCATCACTTGGAGAATGAACAATAGGTTTCTGAATGATCAATGGGTTATTGAAGACATCAAAGAGGAAATTAAAAAATTCTTAGAGGTAAATGAAAACACAGACACAATATATCGGAATCTATGAGACACATTGAAAGCAGTTCTAAGAGGAAAATTCATTGCTTGGAGTTCATTCCTTAGAAAAAGAAAAAACCAACAAATAAATGATCTCATACGTCATCTCAAAATCTTAGAAAAACAAGAGCAAACAACAGCAAAAGAAGTAGAAGGCAAGAAATAATTAAAATCAGAGCAGAAATTAATGAAATCGAAACAAAAGAAACAATTGAAAAAATTGACAAAACAATACATTGGTTTTTTGAAAAAATAAATAAAATCGACAGACCCTTAGCCATGCTAACAAAGAGAAGAAGAGAGAGAACTCAAATTACTACCATATGAAATGAAAAAGGAAATATAAAAAGAGACACTTCAGAAATACAGAAGAAAATCAGAAATTATTTTGAATTAATATACTCCAATAAAATAGAATATAGTGAAGGCATTGATAAATTTCTTAAGTCATATGATATGCCCAGATTGAGTCAGGAGGATATAGACAACCTAAACAGTCTAATATCAATTGAGGAAATAGAAGATACCATCAAAATACTACCAACTAAGAAAAGCCCAGGACCGGATGGGTATAGAGCATAGTTTTAAAAAACCTTTAAAGAAAAACAAAAACCAATACTTTTCAAGCTATTTCAGGAAAAATGCAAAAATCCTCAAAAAAATTCTGGCGAATCAGACACAAAATCATATATATAAAAAAAAAATGTGCACCATGATCAAGTAGGATTCATTCCTGGGATGCAAGGCTGGTACAATATACAGAAATCTATAAATGTTATTCAACACATCAATAGACTTAAAAATAAGAACCATATGATAATCTCGAGAGATGCGGAAAAAGCATTCGACAAGGTACAGCATCACTTTACGTTCAAAACTCTAGAAAAACTAGGGATAACAGGATCATACCTCAATATTGTAAAAACAATCTATGCTAAGCCTCAGGCTAGCATCATTCTGAATGGAGAACAAGTGAAGGCATTCCCCCTAAAATCTGGAGGAAAACAATGATGCCCTCTCTCACCCCTTCTGTTCAACATAGTTCTCGAAACACTGGCCAGAGCAATTAGAAAGGCTAAAGAAATTAAAGGCATAAAAATAGGAAGAGAAGAACTCAAATTATCGCTATTTGCAAATAACATGATTCTATACCTAGCAGACCCAAAAGGGTCTACAAAGAAACTATTAGAGGTAATAAATGAATTCAGCAAAGTGGCAGGATATTAAATCACCACGCATAAATCAAAGGCATTTTTGTATATCAGCGACAAATCCTCTGAAATGGAAATGAGGACAATCACTCCATTCACAATATCCTCAAAAAAATAAATAAAATACTTGGGAGTCAACCTAACAAAAGAGGTGAAAGACTTATACAATGAAAACTACAGAACCCTAAAGAGAGAAATAGAAGAAAATCTTAGAAGATGGAAAAATATACCCTGTTCATGGATAAGCATAACTAACATCATAAAAATGACAATATTACCAAAAGTTCTCTATAGGTTTAATGCAATGCCAATTAAAATCCCAAGGTCATTTCTTGTAGAAATAGATAAAACAATTATGAAATTCATATGGAAAAATAAAAGACCCAGAATAGCAAAAACAGCTCTAAGCAGGAAGTGTGAATCAGGCAGTATACCGATACCAGACCTCAAACTATACTACAGATCAATAGTAACAAAAATAGCATGGTACTGGTGCCAAAACAGGTGGGTGGACCAGTGGTACAGAATAGAGGACACAGAAACCAATCCACAAAACTACAACTATCTTATATTTGATAAAGGGGCTAAAAGCATGCAGTGGAGGAAGGATAGCATCTTCAACAAATGGTGCTGGGAAAACTGGAATTCCATATGTAACAAAATGAAACTGAATCCCCTCCTCTCGCCATGCACAAGAGTTAACTCAAAATAGATCTAGGAGGTTGATATCAAATCAGAGACACTGCATTTGGTAGAAGAAAACTTTTGCCACAATCTACATACTGTGGGGTCGGGCTCCAAATTTCTCAATAGGACACCCATAGCACCAGAGTTAATCACTAGAATCAACAAATGGGACTTACGCAAACTAAATAGATTTTTCTCAGCAAAAGAAACAATAAGAGAGGTAAATAGGGAGCCTACATCCTTGGAACAAATCTTTACTCCTCACACTTCAGATAGAGCCCTAATATCAAGAGTATACAAAGAACTCAAAAAAATTAAACAATAAGAAAATGAATAACCCAATCAACAAATGGGCCAATGACCTGAACAGACACTTCTCAGAGGAGGACATACAATCAATCAATAAGTACATGAAAAAATGCTCACCATCTCTAGCAGTCAGAGAAAAGCAAAACAAACCCACCCTAAGATACCATCTCACTGCAGTAAGATTGGCAGCCATTATGAAGTCAAACGACAACATGTGCTGTCGAGGATGTGGGGAAAAGGGCACACCTGTACATTGCTGGTGGGACTGCAAATTAGTGCAGCCAATTTGGAAAGCAGTATGGAGATTTCTTGGAAAGCTGGGAATGGAACCACCATTTGACCTATTCCCCTTCTCGGTCTATTCCCTAAACACCTAAAAAGAGCATGCTACAGAGATACTGATAAATCGATGTTCATAGCAGCACAATTCACAATGGCAAGACTGTGGAACCAACCTAGATTCCCTTCAATAGATGAATGGATTAAAAATGTGGCATTTATATAGAATGGCTTTTGACTCACAAGGTGCAGCCAGCAGACCCTTATATGTAAAGGCAAATTGTTATATGGTTTGGTTTCAGGTAAATGTTCAGAATCAGGTTGCTATGGACACGGGGGCAAACTATGAGAGATAGAAGATTGGATGGTGCATTCTCCTGCAGACCCTGACCATACACACGTGACAGAACTCTCTCCATCACTGTGTCCCAGTTGAACTCCTTGTATTTTGTGATGCAAATACCAAACTCCCAGTGCAGCAGCAAGAAACCCACGAAAAGTGGAGGATGACCAAATGGCTTGACAGTTCAAACGGGGAGACACTTAGGTTCCAGTGTCCACACTTTACTTAGGAAGAGAGAATTCAGCACTGTGGTCTCATGTTCATTGGAAAATAAGAAACCATGTCCTCCAGGTCACATAGATGCAGACCCATCTTTGAAGGTCTCACTACAAAAGAAGCTAAAGCTCCTTACAACAAAATATATTTCAAGTGCCCAACCTCAGAGAGACTTTCTCAAGAAGTCTTTAGGCCAGCAGAGCTCCATGTGTGTGGACTGTTTAACCTTTCCCTTACTTTTGGAAACTCCTTTAACACCTCCAATTTTTTGAACTACTGAGCATATTTAATTCCACATATGAATTCACAGATTTTCTAACTCTTCTCCTCTAATTGTGTTTTACTAGGGTCGAAGGTAATGACAAGGCATTGTTCTTGATGACAGTTGGAAGATTTTTGCGTAGCATATGTTTGCGTACACATTGGATTCATTTTCCTATTTTCCATTCAAAATACTGAATCCCTGACACTAACCCATACCCTACTAGACTGTGATGATTAATCCTAATATGGTGAAGAAAAATAACCCAAAGAGTATAGAAATACAAGCAGTTCAGAGGAGGCATGGTGTATACTAGGTCTTGCCTTTTGCATGATAAAGGGTAGGTATTATAAAAATAGTCAATTTTTAATTGAAATAGTTCTACATGTATTTTTAAAGGTAACAAATATGTGACTTCCTGTCTCCTTTTCTCTGTAGCCTATTCAGCACATGTATTTTTATACGCACATATAGAATCCTACCTGGTATCACACATAATTTCTTTTGAGGATACTGACTTGGAAGATAAAAATTGTGAGAAGAGATCATTCCTCCTAAATGCTGTTGGAACTGAAAATTCAACCTATGTCAGCTTCCTAGTAGAACAACATTATACATGAATCCATGTTAAGCAAAATGAATATTTTTCGATATGTGGATTATATATATTTCATGATGAAATGCGATTGGCATATATATTGCTACTTTTTAATGTCTGTGCGTGTGTGTGTGTGTGTGTGTGACTCTCCAAGTTTTTTAAAATATGAAATATATGTGTATTATATACACTCCCTAAATTCATTCATGTTCATGTATGTGGATTTCTAATCAACTTTTCAGAAGATTATTCTCAGAAATATTCCTCCACCTGGAATACATATTTGTTTCCCATTACTGAAATCTGACTTCAGTTAATGGTTCATACAAATCCTAACATTTCTACATTAACTGACCCAGTTTAACATCAATGCAAGTAGATTACTATGGGACAAGATGTCAATTTTGAACTTCATTTCTATTCAACACTGCTACATTACTATTTCTTCACGTTTAGCCCATCATAGCATATATATTTCATCCACAAGTTCACAAATTTAGAGGCATTTGGTTCACTTTAAATCCCTTCCTGCTTTAGAACACATGTATTCATCCAGGTTTCTTGACTGGAATTTTTTGAGACTTCTTTCCAAACACATTATTTTCGATTTCCATAATCCTTTTGAAGAAAATCTCACACACCCTTCATGATAAACCATAACCTAATATTACCATTAGATGTATAACTGGTTGGAATGAATGATTGTATATCAATATTAGATTTCCTGTATATTTTCAGATATCAATTAAATGAATTATTTAAAGTGGAACCAGTTATATTATTTATTCACAGTATGGTCTACTCACGCATTATCTCTATATTCACAGACACAGCGTACACCTCTTTGTACCCCCAATACTAATTTATACGTCTTCTCAATATTACTCCCGGAAATGGTTGAAGAAATACTCATGTCACCTGATCTACATATACATTTTATCACAGTAATATTCTGGACAAAACTGCAAAGGTCACACTTATGATTTTACAAAGCCTAAATGGAAAGTGAATACGGATTACTAAAAACATCCATGTCCAGGTTGCCTAATGCTCTCAAATGTCATTCTTTGGTGACTACATATTTGTTTCTTCCTAAGATTATATATTCAAACTCAATCCTGTTGAAAATGTCTAATCCTAACACTCACTTTGTACTTTGCCTAATTTCCTATTGTCTTCCTCGATATTTGCTTTCCTACATTTTTTCCCTAGTTCATCTTTGTGACTGACTCTTCACATGTGCTGACATTGGCATTCACTCTCTAATCGAAACCCTGTTGCTAAAGATTTTTTTTTTCCAAATTCTATACTCACACTTCTTCCGAAAACTACCGATTATCTTCCTAATCTTACCGACTATCCCTTTTGGAGTTGATGTTCCCTTCTAAATTCAATCATCCAAGGTACAAAGTCTTATGCCATTGTATATTGATTTATCCAAGAAAACTCTGCTGAAGGTAATTCAATGCTAAGTATCCCAATCAAGGGCCCAATTCCCTTCTTGGCTTCAAATCTTACCTAGATTTCTGTTTTCATACATATATTTCACCTCTATGTTCTTATAAATATAGCAGATTCCCAATATCATTATTCATCCCTCAGAATAATTCCTAACCCAAATTGAACAAGTTATTAATGCTAACCATACACTGTTCCCTCAATCTAACTTTACAGAAGAGAGGGACAGAGTTGGTCTTACAATACAGGAATATAGGGGATCTTCCACCTGCTGAGAACCTCAAAGGTCCATGCAGATATGACCCCTGGAGAAGATATAGGCAGATATGAAGGACCAAACAAGGCCTGTGTGGAGAGCTGTTCCTGGGTGCCTATGGTTGATATACCATTCTAACTTGTAAAAGTGTCACATGAAGTAGGGGTAGCCACCAGCACTTGTCCCCGTTGAACTCCTTGTATTTCGTTAAGCAAATACCAAACTCCCAGTGCAGAAGCAAGAAACACCACGAAAATGGAGGATAAACAAATGGCTTCACAGTCCACATGGGGAGACACTTTGCCCCCAGTGGCCACAGATTACCTACAAACAGGGAATTCAGTACTGCTGCCATATGTTCATTATTAAATAAGATACCATGTTCTCCAGGTCACATAGATGCACACCCAGCTTTGATGGTCTCACTACAAAGAAACTGTAGCTCCGGACAACAATATAAATTTAAGTGCCCAACCTCAAAGCCAGTTTCTCAAGAAGTCTTTAGGCCAGCAGAGCTCCATGTTTGGGTTGTGTTTACAATGTCCCTTACTTTGTGAAACTCCTCCACCACATCCAAGGTTGTGAACTCCTGAGAATTTCCCATTCCAGATTGGATTTATTTTCCAATTTTCACTTCTACAGTAACTGACCTAGTTTTACATCAATGCAAGTAGATTCCTATGGAATATGATGTGTATTTTGAGTTCATTTTTATTCAACACTGTTACATTACTATTTCTTCAGTTTATGCACATAATAGGATATATATTTATTCCACAAGTTAGGAAGTTTATAGGCATTTGTTTCACTTTCAATCACTTTCTGCTTCAGAACACATGTATTCCTCCATGTTTCTTGACTGGTCTTCTCATGAGACTTCTTTCCAAACACATTATTTTCTATTTCCGTAATCACTTTTGAAACAAAACTCACACACCCTTCATTATAAACCATAACTCTAAGATTACCATTAGATGTAAAACTCTTTGGAATGAATGATTGTATATCAATATAAGATTTCCTATATATTTTCAGATATCAATTCAATCCATTATTTAAGTTGAACCAGTTATATTTTTTCCCAGTATGATCTATTTATGCATTATCTTTATATTCATAGACACAGCGTACACCTCTTTGTACCCCCAATACTAATTTATTCGTCTTCACAATATTGCTCCCGGAAATGGTGGATGAAATACTCATTTCACCTGATCTACATATACATTTTATTACAGTAATATTCTGGACACCAAATGCAAAGGTCACACTTATTATTGTACCAAAGCGTAAATGGAAAGTGAGCATGGATTACTAAAAACATCCATGTCCACATTGCCTAATTCTCTCAAATGTCAATCCTATTCCTGACTACATATGTGTTTCTTCCTAAGATTATATATTCAACCTGAACCCTTTGAAAATGTCTAATCCTATCACTTTATAGTTTGCCTGATTTTGTAATGTCTCTATTGATATCTGCTTTCCTACATATTTCCCAAGTTCATCATTGTGATTGACTCTTCACATGTGCTGACAAACATATTCACTCTCTAACCAAAACCCTATTGCTAAAGAACTTTTGTTCCAAATACTATACTCACTCTTCTTCCTATACCTACCGACTATCTTCCTAATCCTACCGACTATCCCTGTTTGACTGGATGTTCTCTGGTACATTCAATCATCCAAGGTAGAAGATCCTATGCCATTGATTATAGATTTATTTTAGACATCTGTGCAGAAAGTAATTCAATGCTAATTATCCCAGTCAAGGTCCCAATGCCATTCTGGGCTTCGAATCTTACCTAGATTTCTGTTTTTATAATTATATTTCACCTCTATATTCTTTTAAATATTTTAGGTTCCAAATACCATCATTCATCCAGCAGAATGATTTCTAACCCAAATCAAACATGTTGTTAACCTTAACCATTCACTGTTCCATCAATCTAACTTTACGGAAGAGCAGGGATAGAGTTGGTCTTAAAACACAGGAATGTATGAGATATTTCACCTGATGAAAACCTCAAAGGTACATGCATAAATGATCCCTGAAGAACATGAAGGCAGCTATAAAGGACCTGAGAGAGCAAAAGTCATCTTCAATGGCAAACAACCTGGTCAGGATGAAGGGTTCTGTCTGAATCAGCCTCTCTCTTCTTAATGTAGAGAAAATGGACCAAACCCAGCCTCTGTGGGTAGCTGTTCCAGGGCGCCTATTATTGATATACCATTCTAACTTGTGAAAGTGTAACAGGAAGTAGGGGCAGCCTCCTTCTCATGTGACACTTGGAAGCCACTGGTAGGACAAAGTGATTGCCAAGGCAGTAACCTCATTCAGTTCCTGAAGGAAGTGACCTCACCTCACTTCCTTGGTGATTAAAATCTCTGAACTTGGGATTCATGAAGCCAGTCACCCATAGCCAGTCTCAGTCCCAGTCCCAGTGGTCACACTTGTTTGGATTTACCAAAGACAGAGTCAGTCTTTCTTGGTAACTACTGATCTGAGGATGGCCAAATGCCAGGAAAGCTCTGAAGAGGAGCCGTTTCTGAGAAAGCAGGTAGTGGCTCACCTCTGGCTCCTGACACCTTCACAGAGTTAGCCAAGGAGACCAGATCTGACACAGGTCAGGCCATTTCAGGGGAATATAGTATGGTCCACCAGTCAGAGGACACTCTGGATATTCACAGACCTACTTGAGTTAAGGAGGTGCCTTTGTGGGTGTGGGTGTGAGTTTGTGGTTTTGTCTAATGTTTTGAGAATAGGTTGGAAAGGCGGTTTGTTTGGATTGGAGTGGACTGTTTCTAGTAAGTCGTTTGACAAGGCGAGTGCTTCTATGTCTGTGTTTCCCACTCTGTCCGTGGTTGTAGACATTAGAAAAGACAATGCATCAAGGATGTGTCCTGTCTAGTAGAATGCTTCCCAGCATTCTTCCTGCCCGATTTAGGAATGGACTGTGGCTCGCCTTATGCATGGGAAACACCTACTAACTTTCTAAGTTCCTGTTTTCTTCCTGAATTCCGGCAAATCTCAAGAATAGGCCCATGGTTTTGAGTCCAAGATATGTACCACCTCCAAGCTCTGTGACATGGCCATGTACTTGATAGCTGTAGGGAATGGGAACATCTTAGAAAACTCAAATAATCGTGTGACCAGTAAACTCTCAGTGGAGAGACCCTGCTTTGGTTTATTTGCATACTTATGGTTATGTTGCCCTGAATGTCAAGAAGGTCTTTGCCTCAGGCCACCCCTTTGTGAAGCCTGAAGAAAACTGTTTTCAAATGGAAATAAATGGGCATAACATGTTGCTCTTTGCTTAATTGCTTTGGAAAGGGATGTGTCCGAATCAGCCTCTTGGGCCTCTGTGAGGTTGTGGCTTAGATTCTCAGCACATGATAGATCTAAAGATAGATTCCATGTGTGCAATCAAAACCAAAATGGCAAAAAAATTAGTCATTGTGGATGAGTCTCTTGCATTCCTCTGTTAGGTTCTTTACCTCCATCAAGTGTGAATAGGAATCCTTTAGGTCAAATGAGTTCTTCAAAGCCCTGCAGAGGTGCTTGTGTTTTCTCAAGACTCCAAATCACATAAAGAATCTATACCTGAGAGTCAGTAGGCCTGAAATTGGAGAAGGAGAGCAGTATTAATGGCAGGCCTATTTGATCACTCCTGGTTCACAGGAAGGGTGTCCATGTCACCCTGACTTTAGGCAAATGAGGGGCAAGCAACATTATTTTGGACACTCTCTTGGGATGCATTCCGCATGGTAACCTCGAGCCAGAGGTTATGATGAATGTCTATATTTAAGAAGATGAGGGCCATGTGGGTGTATTTTGGTTTTAATTGTGGTCATTCTTGTGGCAGTTGGAAGAGATGACTGGATCCACCTGGGCTTGAACTCTGGTGTCATTCCCCTTAGAGACTGAGTTCTGGAACACACATCAAGGAAGAATTGCCATAAATTGTGTGGGGATTTTAAGAGGCCACGCATGAGAGTCGCCCTTGGAAACTGAGATCTATGCCCACGGTGGCTTTCCACAGAGCACTGGGAATCTCAGACAGGATATCACATGATTTAATTCTGACAGACTTGGCAGCCATATTTGATAGTCAAAACACACATAGACCTCAATTGTAGACCTCAATGGGCGTGGCTTCATGTGACCTTTTGGCCATGCTCTGGGAAGCCTTGCCTGTGAGAGTTCTCCAGAGCTTTCATTGAAATGATCTTCCTCAACATTGAATGATTCCTGAATGAATTGAAATAAACAGTGCCTCCAACTTTATCCTTGAAAATTGGCTAGATAAATACCATGAAATTTTTAAAATTCCAATGACCAGGTGGCACTGAAGAACCTTTGGATGTCCTGTTGCTGATTATGAGTGTACCAGACAGTGCCTTGATTAACTGGTTTTCATGAATATGGTGTAGAACAGAGATGCCAGTAATTTGGAGCCTGCAGAATAGTGGGCCTAGAGCAGAGGTGATTAAGTGTGTGATAAAACATCTGTGGTGGGGTCATGTGGATCTGCCATTGTCTTCCAAATGGCTTGTGACTGACATGGTGCAGCCAGCAGAACATTGTATGTAAACGCATCATGTTATATGGAGAGGTTTAAGGGCAATGTTCAGAATCAGGTTGCTATGGTCACGGAGGCAACCTATGTGGTATACAAGCCCTGTTGGTGCATTCTCCTGCAGACCCTGACCCACCACATGTGACAGAACTCCCTCCAGCACTGTGGTCAAGTTTAACTCCTTGTATTTCATGAAACAAATACAAAACTCTGAGTGCAGCAGGAGACATTATAAAAAGTGGAGGATGATGAAATGGCTTCACAGTCCACATGGGGAGACACATAGACCCCAGTGGCCATAGTTTACCTACAAAGAGAGAATTCAGCACTGCTGCTTTATGTTCATTGGAAAATTATAAACCATGTGCTCAAGGTCACAGAGATGCATAAACAGCTTTGATGGTCTTACTAGAAAAAAAGCTAAAGCTCCTGAAAACAACATATATTTCAACTGTCCATCTTAGAGGCAGTTTCTGCAGAGTCTTTAGGCTGGCAAATCTTCATGTTTGTGGAGTATTTACATAGTCCCTTACTTTTGGAAACTCCTCTACCATCTCCAAGGTTGTGAAATCCGGAGCAGTTTTCATTTCAGGTATGAATTCAAAGATTTTCTAACTGTTTTCCTCTAATTGTGTCTTACTTGGGGTGAAAATAATGTAAAGTTATTGTTCTAAATGAGAGTGGGAAAATTTTTGTGTAACACTAATTTGCATACACATTGATCCATTTTCCAATTTTCCATTTGAAATACTGAATCCCTGACAGTAACTCATACCCTACTATACTCTGACTACTAATCCTAATATGATGGAGAATAATACCCAAACAGAATGAAAACACAAGCAGTTCAGTGGAGACATGGTGTACAGTTGGACTTCCCTTTTGCATGATTAAGGGTAGGTGTTATAAATCTACTCAATTTTTAATTGAAATAGTCCTCCATGTGTTTTTAAAGTTCACAAATATGTTGATATGTCTCCCTTTCTCTGTAGCCTACTCAGCACATGTATTTTTATATGCACATAGAGAATCCTACCTGGTATCACACGTACATTTTCATGAGTTGGCTGAATTGGCAGATACAAATTGTGAGAAGAGATCAGTCCTCCTAAACCCTGTGGGAACTGAAAATTCAAACTATGTGTGAGCTTCCCAGTAGAACAATATTATACATAAATCCATGTTCAGTATAATAAATATTTTTGCATCTGTGGATGATGTATATTACATGATGAATTATGATTAGCATGTATTTATTGATACTTTTTAATGTATATTTGTGTTTATTTAAAATATATATATATATATATATATATATATATATATATATATATATATATATATATCTCCAGATTTCTCAAAATATGAAATATATGTGTCTTATACACACTCTGTAAATTCATTCATGTTCATGTATATGGATTTATAATCAACTTTTCAGAAGATAATTCTCAGAAATATTCATCCACCTGAAATACATATTTGTTTCCCAGTACTGAAAACTAACTTCAATCAATGGTGTTTACAAATCCTAATATTCTACAGTAACTGACCCAGTTTAACATCAATGCCAGTAGATTCCAATGGGACATGATGTCTATATTGACCTTCATTTTAATCCAACACTGGTACATTACTATTTCTTCAGTTTTTGCACATCATAGGATATGTATTTCATCCACAAGTTCACAAATATATAGGAATTTGTTTCACTTTCAAACACTTCTTGCTTCAGAACACATGTATTCCTCCATGTTACTTGACTCGTCTTTTCATGAGACTTCTTTCCAAATACATTATTTTCAATTTCCATAATCAATTTCGAAGCTAAACTCACACACTCTTCATGATGAACCATAACATTAATATTAACATTAGATGTATAACTGGTTGGAATGAAAAATTGTATATCAATATAAGATTTCCTCTATATGTTCACGATTCAATTCAATCCATTATTTAAAGTTGGAACCAGTTATGTTTTTTATTCACAGTATTGTCTATTAATGCATTATCTCTATATTCATAGATACAATGTACTCCTCTTTGTCCCTTCAATACTAATTTATACGTCTTCAAAATATTGCTCCCAGAAATGGTGGAAGAAATACTCATGTCACCTTATCTATATATAGATTTCATCACAGGAATATTCTGGACACAAAAAGCGAAGGTCACACTCATGATTGTATCAAAGCCTAAATGCCAAGGGAGCGTGGATTACTAAAAAGAACCATGTCCAGGTTGCCTAATGCTCTCAAATGTAAATCAAATTGGTGACTACATGTTTGTTTCTTCCTAAGATTATATATTCAACCTCAAACATGTTGAAAATGTCTAATCCTATCACTCACTTCATACTTTGCCTGATTTTGTAATATCTTTATTGATACCTGCTTTCATACATATTTCCCCCAGTTCATCATTGTGACTGACACTTCACATATGCTGACATTTACATTCACTCTCTACCCGAAACCCTATTGCTAAAGAACTTTTGGTCCAAATCCTATACTCACTCTTCTTTCTAAACCTACTGACTATCTTCCTAATGCTACTGACTATAGTTTTTTGACTCGATGTTCTCTTCGACAATCAATTATCCAAGGTATAAGGTCCTATGCCATTGGATATCAATTTATCTGAGACACATGTGCAGAACATAATTCAAACCTAAGTATCCCACTCAAGGGCCCAGTTCCTTTCTGGCTTCCAATCTTACCTAGATTTCTGTTTTTATACTTATATTTTACGTATATATTTTTGTAAATATCACAGGCTCCCAATACCATTATTCATCCGGCAGAAAGATTCCTAACGCAAATCAAACATGTTATTAACCCTAAACATACACTTTTCCCTCAATCTAACTTTACAGAAGAGGAGGGACAGAGTTGGTCTTACAATACAGGAATGTAGGGGATCTTCCACCTGCTGAGAACATCAAAGGTATATGCAGAAATGATCCCCTGAGATGATGAAGGAAGCTATGAAGGACCTGAGAGAGCAAAAGACATCTTCCATGGCAAACTATCTGGTCAGGATGAAGGGATGTGTCTCAATCAGCCTCTACCTTCTTAATGTAGAGAAGATGGACCAAACCAGGCCTGTGTGGAGAGCTGTTCCCAGGTACCTATGGTTGGTATACCATTCTAACTGTGAAAGTGTGACAGGAAGTAGGGACAGCCTCCATCTCATGGGACTTTTAGAAGTAACTTTTAGGACAAAGTGGTTGCAAAGTCAGTGACCTCATTCAGTTCCTGAAGGAAATGACCTCACCTCACTGCCTTGGTGATGGAACTCTCTGGACGTTTGATCCTGGAAGACAGGCACAAAGAGCCAGTCACAGTCCCAGTCCCAGTGGTCTCACTTGTTTTGATTTATCAAGAACAGAGTCAGTCTTTCTTAGTACCTACTGATGTGACGATGGCCAAATGACAGGAAAGCTCTGAAGAGGAGCTTTTCCTGGGAAATCAGGTAGTGGCTCACCCATGGCTCCTAACAACTTCAAAGTGTTGGCCAAGGAGACTAGATCTGATACAGGACAGGCCATTTTGGGGGAACATACAATGGCCCACCATTCCGAGGACACTCTGGATAGTCACAGACTTACTTGAGCAAAGGAGGTGCCTTTGAGTGTGTGTGTGTGGGTTTGTGGTTTTGTCTCATGTTCTGAGAATAGGAAGGAAAGGTTCTTTGTTTGGATTGGTGTGGACTGTTTCCAGTAAGTCGTTTGACAAGGCGAGTGCTTCTATGTCTGTGCATCCCACTCTGTCCATGGTTGTAGACATTAGAAAAGAGAATGCATCAATGGATGTGTCCTGTCTAGTAGAAAGCTTCCAAACATTCATCCTGCCCAATTTACAAATGGACTGCAGCTTGTCTTATTGAAGGGCAACATCTGCTCTCTTACTAAGTTTCTGTTTTCTTCCTGAATTCTGGAAACTCTCCAGAATAGCCTCATGGTTTTGTGTCCAAGATATGTACCACCTCCAAGCTCTGTGATATGGTGATGTACTGGATAGCTGAAGGGAATGGCGAGCATCTAAGAAAACTCAGATATCAGTGGGACCAGGAAAGTCTCAGTGGAGAAACCCTTCTTTCGGGCTTTTGCTTACCTATTGTTCTGCTGCCCTGAATTTCAGGAAGGTTTTTACCTCAGGACACTCATTTGTGAAGCCTGAAGAAAACAGTTTTCAAATGGAAAACTGTGGCTCTTTGCTTAATTTCATTGGAAATGGATGTTTCTGAAACAGCCTCTTGGCCCTGTGTGAGGCTGTGGTTAGATACTCAGCACCTTATACATCCCACGTGTTCATCCAAAACCAAAATGACCAAAAGAGCAGTCCTTGTGGATGAAGTCTCTCCCTACCTCTGTAAGGTTCCTGACCTCTATCAAGTGAGAATAGGGTGCCTTTGGGTCAAATGAGTTCTTCAAAGCCCTTCAGAGGCTAGCCCATAGGTGATTCCAATGATTCCAATTCACATGAAGATTCTAAACCCCACAGTCAGTAGTCCTCAAATTGGAGAAGCAGAGCAGTATTAACGGCAGGCCTATTTGATCAGTCATGGTTCACAGAAAGGTGTTCAGGCCACCCCAACTTTAAGCAAATGAGGGGCAAGGGAGCTTATTTTGGACACTGTCTTGGGCTGTGACCCTCATGGAAACCTCCATCCAGAGGTTAAAATGAGTGTCTATATGGAAGAAGATGATGGCCATGTGGAAGTGTTCTGGTTTTAATTGTGGTTATTAGTGTGGTTGTTGAAAAATATGACTGGCTCCACCTGGTCTTGAACTCTGGTGTGATTCCCCTTAGAGACTGAGTTCTGGAACTGATCTCAGAGAAGTATTGCCATGAGTTTTGTTGGGATTTCAGAAGGCCATGCATGAGAGTCACCCTTGGAATCTGAGATCTGTGCCCAGGAAGGCTTTCCACAGAGCACAGGGAATCTCAGCCAGGTTATCACATAATTTTTTTCTGAAAGAATTAGCAGCCATAGTTGAGAGGCAAAACAGGCAAGGATTTTACATTGTAGACCTCAATGGGCCTGGCTTCATGTGACCATTTGGCAACACTTTGGGAAGCCTTGCCTGTGAGAGTTATCCAGAGCGTTCATTGAAATGGGCTTCCTCACCATTTAATGGTTACTGAATTAAATGAAACCCTCAGTGCCTACAACTTCATCCTTGAAAAATGGGCTCGATAAATACCATGAAATTTTTGAAATTCCCATGACCAGGTGGCACTGGAAAACCATTGGAGATCCTGTTGCTGATCATGAGTGTACCAGAAAGTGCCTTGATTGACTGGGTTTCACAAAAAAATTGTGTAGAACAGAGATGCCAGTAAGTTGGAACCTGCTGAGTAGTGGGCCTAAAGCAAAGGTGGGTAGGTGTGAGATAAAACATCTCTGGTGGTTTCATGTGGATCGGCCGTTGGCTTTCAAATGGCTTGTGACTGACATGATGCAGCCAGCAGACCCTTATATGAAAAGGCATCTTGTTATATGGATAGGTTTCTGGGCAATGTTCAGAATTAGGTTGATATGGTCAAGGGGGCAAGCTATGTTGGACATAAGCCTGGTTGGTGCATTCTCCTGCAGACTCTGTCCCACCACACGTGACAGAACTCCCTCCAGCACTGTGTCCCAGTTGAACTCCTTGTATTTCATGAAGCAAATACCAAACTCCCAGTGCAGCAGCAAGAATCACCACGAAAAGTAGAGTATGACCAAATGGCTTCACAGTCCACACGAAGAGACACTTATCCCCAGTTGCCACAGTTTACCTACAAAGTGAGAATTCAGCACTGCTGCCTCATTTTCATTGGAAAATAAGATACCATGTCCTCCAGGTCACATAATGTTGACCCAGTTTTGATGCTCTCACTACATAGGATGCTAAAGCTACCGACAACAACATACATTTCAAGTGTCCCAACTCAGAGGCAGTATCTCAAGAAGTCTTTAGGCCTGCAGAGCTCCATGTTTGTGGAGTGTTTACCTTGTCTTTTATTTTTGGAAAGTCATCTACCACCTCCAAGGTTGTGAACTCCTGAGCATATTCCATTCCGGGTATGTATTCACAGATTTTCTAACTCTTATCCTCTAATTGTGTATTTCTTCCAGCGAGGGTAATATCAAGGGATTGTTCTTAATGTGAGTGGGAAGATTTTTGTGTAGCACATATTTGCAAACACATTGGGTTTACTTTCCTATTTTCCATTCGAAATACTGAATCTCTGACACTAACCCATACCCTACTAGACTCTGACTACTAATCCTTATATGATGGAGAATAGTAACCCAAACAGAATACAAACACCAGCAATTCAGAGAAGGCATGATATGTAGTTGGACATCCCTTTTGGATTATATTGTGTAGGAGTTAAAATATATATTTAATGTTTATTGACATAGTTCTCCATGTGTTTTTAAAATTAACAAATATGTGAATTCCTCTCTCCCTTTTCTGTAGCCTATTAAGCACATGTATTTTTATATGCACAAATAGAATCCTACCTGGTATCACATGTACATTCTTCTGAGGTGGCTGACATGGCAGATAAAAATTGTGAGAAGAGATCACTCCTCCTAACCTCTGTTGGAACCGAAAATTTAACCTATGGGTGAGCTTCCTAGTTGACCAACATTATGCATAAATCCATTTTCAGTAAAATGTATATTTTTGGATAAGTGGATGATATTTAATGATGAATTTCGATTGGCATATATATTGCTACTTTTTAATGTCTCTGTGTGTGTGTGTTTGTGTGTGTGTGTGTGTGTGTATATATATATATATATATATATATATATACTCTACAGATTTTTCAAAATATGAAATATATGTGTCTTATTATACACTTCATAAAATCATTTATATTCATGTATGAGGATTTATAATGAACTTTTCTCAAGATTATTCTCAGAAATATTCATCCACCTGAAATACATATTTGTTTCCTAATACTGAAAACTAACTTCAGTGAATGGTGCATACAAATCATAATATTTTGACATTGCAAGAGGGCCGTGAATAGAGAGCATCATACCCATTGTACCGCGCCACTGCGCAGGTGACTAACGACTAAGAACGACAAAAAACTATCTTGTTAGGAACTTACAGCAAAATGGGGGTGCACTGAAACCTAGAAGAAGGATTTCTAGCACTGAGGTCCGGTAAATGAGTCCCAAACATGAGCCAACTCTGCGACCGGAGATCCTGTCTGACTGATCCGCGCGACCCGTCCACTGGCTACAGACAGCAGGGCACCACTGAGATGCGATCAATAATCACGGAGAAACGTTGATGCAGATTCTGTGGAATTCTGCCAGTAGAGTCCCCACTGAGCCCTGGGCTGAGTTCAGGGTTTCAGATGGGGAAGGAAGTGGTACAGTTCTAACCCCCACAATAGAAACTCCACGAAGGAAACCAACGGCCACCATCTTGGTGAGCTGAAGTAACGACAGCCACTCCCCTACAGATTGCAACAATAAAACAGGTGCTGTTACTCAGCTCATTTCCCATACTTCGGGGAATTTGCATCAAATCTCTCCTAGGCTTTCTGGGGGAGAGATTATCAGAGCGAGCCTGCATAAAGACAGGGGAAAACTAGAGGCACCTGACTTCCAACTCCCCCTCCCATCAGTGGTGAAAAAAACCTGTCTAGCCAGCGCTGAGAGAGGGGCAAGCGGAAAAAAAAAATCAAAACAATAGAGTGCCGGGGTTCCCAATAGCCAACTGTGCAATCAGAGATCCGGGCTGATTGAATCATGCAGCCAGGCCTGCTGTTACAGATGGCGGGGCACCACCGAGAAGTGACCTGAAGCAGGGAGAAATGTTGCTGCGGATTCTGTGGAATCCTGCAGGCTGAGCTCCCACTGATCCCTGGGCTGAGTTTGGGAATTCAGACAGGGAAGAAAGTGGTATAGTTCTATCCCCCACAAAAGAAACTCCACCAAGGAAACCAGCGGCCACCATCTTTGAGATCTGAAGTAACCACCGCCCCTCTCCAATAGATTGCAACAATAAAACAGATGTGTGTTACTCAGCTCATCTCTCATACAGCGGGGAATTCGCATAAAATGTCTCCTAGGCTTTCCGGGGGAGGGTTAATCAGAGCAAGCCTGCATAAAGACGCAAGAAAAACTAGAGACACCTGACTTTCGACTCCCCCTACCATCAGTGGCGATAACGAAACGTGTATAGCTAGTGCTGGGGGAGGGGCAAGCGGAAAAAATCAAAACAATAGAGTGTCTGGGTTCCCAAAAGACACCCTCCACACCCAACAAACGGCAGGCACAGAGAACAGTTTGAACTGCCGAGAGGCATCACTCAGGGGAAATCTGGTCTAGAAAAAGAAACCAGGACAAGCAGGAGAAACCAAAGGACTAGAAGGCAGGCCCTTGTGACTGGGCGGCTGGAGACCGCAGGCCTGCACGTGACATTCCACCCACTGCCTGAGTGACTGGGGGGCTGAGGAATGCCCGCCCGCCGGCAACCGAGCGTGAGACTGCGTGGCTAGAGATTGCCAACCCAACGGCGACAGCCCACGTGCTGCCCGCGTGACTGGGCGGCTGGAGACCGCCTGCCCGCTGGCGACAAACCGCGCAATTGGGCGGCTGGAGACCACCCGCCTGCCAGTGACCCAGAGCTGAAACAAACCAGAGACAGTCAAGTCCCACCCCCCAATTCGGACACCTCGGCAAGGAGCCTGGGGCCCGCCAAAGCAGAGAGGTGACATCACTGGAGCTCAGCCTTCGGAATTACTTCCAAGCGGAATCCACTTTAGCAGGCATAGTTTACCAACACAAAGGAGAGACAACAGAGATATACAACACCAAAACAAATCTAAAGAATAAAGCAGAAACACAGCAATCAAATAGAGCTGGAAAGTAACGTGAACATCATGAAAAAAACAAGGGCAAAAAAGGAGTACAAACAATGCAGGACAACTTAATTCTACAGGAGGACCTTGAAGCATCAGAAACAGGGATAGGGAAAGAACTCAAGGCATACCGAACTCAGATGGAAAGGAATATTAGAGAAGACATGAGGCAGCAAATCCAAGCAATAAAAGTATATTTTGAAAATGAATTAAACAAACAAATTCAAATGGCAAAGAATGAGCATAACCAGGAGATAGAGATGTTAAAAAAAAATATTAAACAGTAATCCTAGAAATGCAGGAAAATATAAACAAAATTAAAAACTCAAACGAGAATATTACAAATAGACTAGATCAAGTAGAAGTCAGAACATCAGAAAATGAAGACAAAGTTTATCAACTTGAAAAGAATTGAGTAAACACAGAAAAGATGCTTAAATCCCACCAGGAATTTATTCAAAAGATATGGGATGTCATAAAAAAACAAAAAACAAATTTAAGAGTCATCAGGATAGAAGAAGGCATAGAGATTCAAACCAAAGGAATGGACAACATATTAAATGAAATAATTCTATAAAACTTCCCAGAGATGAATGATGGATTGGATTGCCAATTCCTGGAAGCCTACAGGACCCCAAACATTCAAAACCAAAATAGACCAACTAGAAGACATATAATTATGAAGATAGCCAACATACAGAACAAGGAGAGAATATTAAAAGCTACAAGAGAAAGGAGGCAGATTACATTCAGGGGTAAACCAATTAGGTTAACAACTGATTTTTCATCACATTCGTTGAAAATGAGAAGATCCTGGAACAATGTAATTCAAATGCTGAAAAAAAAAAAAGAATTCCAACCAAGAATACCATATAAAGCAAAGTTAAGCTTTAGATTTGACAATGAAATTAAAGTCTTTCACGATAAACAAAAGCTAAAACAATTCTCAGCCAGAAAACCAGCACTGCAAAGCATTTTCTGCAAAATACTACAAGAAGAAGAGTTAAAAAATAGTGCCCAAAACTAACAGTGGGAAGTATCTCAGTAAAGCGGGAGGAAAGTAACCAAAAAAGTAAAAACTATCCAAACTAAAATATAATAAATAAATAAACATGACTGGAAGTACAAATCATATTTCAATTGTAACCTTAAATGTTAATGGCCTAATTTCACCAATCAAGAGACATGTGCTAGTAACCTGGATCAAAAAAACAAATCCAACAATATTCTGCGTTCAGAAGACTCATATGATAGGAAAAGACATACACAGGCTGAAGGTAAAAGGTTGGGAAAAATCATAACACTCACACGGCCCTCGGAAGCAAGAAGGATTTGCCATACTCATATGGAATAAAATCAACTTCAAACCTAAGTTAATCAAAAGGGATAAAGAATGACACTATATTCTGTTAAAAGGAATCATCCACCAACAAGAAAAAAACAATTATCAATTTGTATGCACCAAGCAATGGAGGTGCAACGTTCATAAAACAAACTCTCCTCAAGTTCAAGAGTCAAATAGACTACAACACAATAATTATGGGTGACTTCAACATACCACTCTCGGCATTAGAGAGATCCTCTAGACAAAAACTGAATAAAGAAACTATAGAACTCAACAGCACAATCAATAACCTAGACTTAACCGACATATATAGAATATATCAACCATCATCAAGTGGATACATGTTCTTCTCAGCAGCACATGGATACTACTCAGAGATACACCATATATTATGCCATAGGGCAATTCTTAGTAAATATAAAGGCATGGAGATTATACCGTGCACCATATATGATCATAATGGAATGAAACTGGAAATCAATGAGAAAAGAAAGAAGGAAAAATCCTACATCACATGGAAAATGAACAACAAGCTACTGAATGATCAATGGGTTACAGAAGACATAAAGAAGGAGATAAAAAAATTCTTAGAGACAAATGACAATACAGACACAACATATCGGAACCTATGGGACACAATGAAAGCAGTTTTAAGAGGGAAATTCATTTCTTGGAGTTCTTTCCTCAAAAAAAGAAAAAGACAACAAATAAATGAACTTAAACTACACCTCAAAAACCTAGAAAAGGAAGAGCAAAACAACAGCAAATGTAGTAGAAGACAAGAAATAATTAAATTTAGAGCAGAAATCAATGAAATTGAAACAAAAAAAGTTGAAAAAATTGATAAAACTAAAAGTTGGTTCTTTGAAAAAATAAATAAGATCGACAGGCCCTTAGCCATGCTAAGGAAAAGAAGAAGAAAGAGAATTCAAATTACTAACATATGGGATGAAAAAGGCAATATCACAACAGACACTACAGAAATACAGAAGATAATTAGAAAGTATTTTGAAACACTATATTACAACAAAATAGAATATTGTGAAGATATTGATAAATTTCTTAAGGCATACGATCTGCCCAGATTGAGTCAGGAAGACACAAACAATTTAAACAGGCCAATAACAAAGGAAGAAATAGAAGAGGCAATCAAAAGACTACCAACCAAAAAAAAGCCCTGGACCGGATGGGTATACAGCGGATTTCTACAAAACCTTCAAAGAAGAATTAAAACCAATATTTTTTCAAGCTTTTTCAAGAAATAGAAGAAGAAGGAGCTCTTCCAAATTCATTCTATGAGGCCAACATCACCCTGATCCCGAAACCAGACAAAGACACTTCAAAGAAAGAATACTACAGACCAATATCTCTAATGAACTTGGATGCAAAAATTCTCAATAAAATCCTGACGAATCAAATACAAAAGCATATCAAAATAATTGTGCACCATCATCAAGAAGGATTCATCCCCGTGATGCAAGGATGGTTCAATATACGAAAATCAATAAATGCCATTCACCACATCAATAGAATTAAAGACAAGAACCATATGATCATATCGATAGATGCAGAAAAAGCACTTGACAAAGTTCTGCATCCCTTTATGTTCAAAACACTATAAATACTAGGGATAACAGGAACTTACCTCAAAATTGCAAAAGCTATATATGCTAAACCTCAGGCTAGCATCATCCTAAATGGAGAAAAACTGAAGGCATTCCTTCTAAAATCTGGAATAAGACAGGGATGCCCTTTATCACCACTTCTATTCAATTTAGTTTTGAAATACTAGCCAGAGGAATTAAACAGACCAAAGAAATTAAAGGCATAAAAATAGGAAAAGAAGAATTTTAAGTATCACTATTTGCAGATGACATGATAATATATTTAACAGACACAAAAAGGTCTACAAAGAAATGGCTAGAGTTAATAAATGAATTCAGAAATGTGGCAGGATATATAATTAACATGCATAAATCAAAGGCATTCCTGAATAACAGCAACAAAACTTCTGAAATGGAAATGAGGAAAACCACTCTATTCACAATATCCTCAAATAAAATAAGATACTTGGGAATCAACCTAACAAAAGAGGTGAAAGATTTATATAATGAAAACTACAGAACTCTAAAGAGAGAGATAGAAGAAGATCTCAGAAGATGGAAACATGTGCCCTGTTCATGAATAGGCAGATCTAACAACATAAAAATGGCAATATTACACAAAGTTCTCTACAGGTTTAATGCAATGCCAATCAAAATCCCAACGGCATTTCTTGTAGAAATAGATAAATCAATCATGAAATTCATATGGAAAAACAATAGACCCAGAATAGCAAAAGCAACTCTAAGCAGGAAGTGTGAATCTGGAGGTATAGCGATACCAGAGTTCAAACTGTACTACAAAGCAATAGTAACAAAAACAGCATGGTACTGGTACCGAAAAAAGCAGGTGGACCAGTGGTACAGAAGAGAGGACACAGAAACCAATCCACAAAATTACAACTTTCTTATATTTGATAAAGGGGCTAAAAGCATGCAATGGAGGAAGGGTAGCATCTTCAACGAATGGTGCTGGGAAAATTGGAAATCCATATGCAACAAAATGAAACTGAATTCCCTTCTCTCGCCATGCACAAAATTTAACTCAAAATGGATCAAGGATCTAGATATAAAATCAGAGACACTGCATTTCATAGAAGAAAAAGTTGGCTACGATCTACATACTGTGGGGTCGGGCTCCAAATTTCTTAATAGGACGCGCATAGCCCAAGAGTTATTAACAAGAATAAAAAAATGAGACTTACTTAAACTAAAAAGTTTTTTTTCTCTGCCAGAGAAACAATAAGAGAGGTAAATAGAGAGCCTACATCCTGGGAACAAATTTTTACCCCTCACACTTCAGATAGAGCCCTAATATCCTGAATATACAAAGAATTCAAAAAAAACTATCAATAAGATAACAAATAACCTAATCAACAAATGGGGCAAGGACCTGAAATGACACTTCACCGAGGAGGACATACAATCAATCAACAAGTACATGAAAAAATGCTCACCACATCTAGCAGTCAGAGAAATGCAAATCAAACCCACCCTAAGATACCATCTCACTCCAGTATGATTGGCAGCCATTATGAAGTCAAACAACAAGTGTTTACGAGGATGTGGGGAAAAGGGGACACTTGTACACTGCTGGTGGGACTGCAAATTGGTGAGGCCAACATGGAAAGCAGTATGGGAATTCCTAGGAAAGCTAGGAATGGATCCACCATTTGAACCAGCTATCGCCCTTCTCGGACTATTCCCTGAGGATCTTAAAAGAGTGTACTAAAGGGATACTGCCACATCAATGATCATAGTGGCACAATTCACAATAGCTAGACTGTGGAACCAACCTAGATGCAATTCAATAGATGAATGGATAAAAAAAATGTGGCATCTATACACGATGGATGCAGCACTAAAAAATGACAAAATCATAGAATTTGCAGGGAAATGGATGGCATTAAAGCAGATTATGCTAAGAGAAGCTAGCCAATCCTTAAAAAAAATGGCAAATGTCTTCTTTGATAAAAAGAGAGTAACTAAGAATAGAACAGTGAGGAAGAGCATGAGGAAAAGATTAATATTAAACAAAGATGAGTGGGAGAGAGAAAGGGAGAGAGAAGGGAAAGCATATGGAAATGGTAGTAGACCCTCATTGTTACATAAAATTACATATAAGACTTTGTGAGGGGAAAGGCGGGAACAAGAGAGAGAAGTGAAGAATAGCAGATGAGGAAGAGAGGGAAGATAGGATGGGAGGGGAGGGGGGATAGTAGGGGATAATAAAGGTAGCAGAGGACAACAGTCACTAACATGACATTATGTAAAAATGTGAATGTGTAACTGATGTGATTCTGCAATTCGTATTTGGGGAAAATTGGGAGTTCATAACCCATTTGAGTCAAATGTATGAAAGATGATATATCATGAGCTTTGTAATGTTTTGAAAAACCAATAAAAATAAATAAACAAAGGTTTAAAATTGAGTGGGAAGAAATCAGCTAAAAAAGAGTTGAGATGCATTCATTTTGATAAGCAGAAAGTTTGTTTTGTGTAGTTGTAAATATCACAAATTTATTTTACCAGAAAACTGGCTTTTAAAAATGAACATATATTGAGATTAAAGGATAATCCACCTACCTTCATGAAAAATTCATATCATTTCCTATATTTTTCATATTTCATTTTTTTCGTGAATATTTTGTCATGGACCAGGTCTAGTCTTAGGCTACCTCTTCTGACAAGTTCGTACAATGTTTTGGATTGTTCTTTTCATCTTTTATTTGATAGTTTCAAGCTGATAATGTGTATTTTTCTTTATCTTTATTTGTAAATACATACCCAACTACATCTTTGCATTTTATGTTTTACTGGGGAAGAGACTCATCAAAAGCTCTTTATTATATGTATCAACAATCAAACATTTAGAGCATGCAATTATTCTTAATTTTGCATGAAAATATCTTTGTACCATTTTTCTTATAAAGATGTAGAATTATTAATACTGTCCCTACTGTAATAAGTAACTACTTACAAGAAGAATTAAACAATTGACTTTATATCAATCATGAATATGAAAATTAATAATATAAGTATTTGGCAATAAATATGCAATTGATAGAAATTAAAATCACGAGAAAGCCATTTAAAATGTCAGTGCATATGGTCCTTAAATAATAGGTTGTTCAAATGAAATTTCTCTAATTCATAAGAGTTAATATGCCATATTACAGCTTAATGTAATATAAAAACTTAAATGATAAGTATTGATAAATAAGAATGATACCTGTTTACTTAAATATGTTTATTTGATTTTCACTGTAAGATGTTAATTCTGGAAGACTTGAAAATTAAGAAAGACTTGGTCTATATTATTTCTAACTGGCTAATCAAAGTACTTTTAAATATATATGTATATATATAACATATGTAATACATATGCATGAATATAGATACATATGTATAATAAATGTATTGTAATATATCTATAGGTTATTATAATTTTTAAATTTTCTCAAGAAAAAAGAATGACTATAAAAAACATTCTTAAATGTAAATTTCATAGCATATTACTGTTTGTAATGACATGAGAGAAAAACTCCTATGGAGGGAAAATGAAAAAGGAAGAGAGAGAAGGGGGAAAATGAGGAAGAAAGTGAGTAAAGAAGAGGGAGAGGAGTGTTTGATTATAAGATAAAAGTGGAGGGTCTGGGTGTCTGGCTCAGTGGTAACATGCTTGGCTAGCATGTGTGAGGCACTGGGTTATATTCTCATCACAACATATAAATAAATAAAATGAGGTCGATCAAAAACTGAAAAAATTAAAATAAAAGTAGAAATATTACCAAAATTCCAAGTTTTTATGAATGCTAAATAAAAAAAAATTGTTGCATAGCCTTATGTAATTTCTAGACTCCCAAAAATAGTCATTTAATGATAGATTACTAGTGCGATAACTAAAAATCCATTGCTCTTTCCTCAACATTCTGTGGCATGCTAGTGCTTAAATAAATTGTAATATTAAACACCAAAAAAATTCTAATATTTCTACAGTAACTGACCCAGTTTAACATAAATGCAAGAAGATTCCCATGGGATATAATTGTATTTTGACGTTCATTTTTATTAAACACTGGTACATTACTATTCCTCCAGTTTATGCACATCATAATATGTATTTTTCATTCACAATTTAGCAAATTGATACGCATTTGTTTTACTTTCAATCACTTCCTGCTTCAGAACACATGTATTCCTCCACGTTTCTTGACTGCTCCTTTCATGAGACTTTTTCCAAAGACATTATTTTTGATTTCCATTATCATTTTTGAAGCAAAACTCACACACCCGTCATGATAAACCATAACCCTAATATTACCATTAGATGTAAAACTGGTGGGAATGAATGATTGTATATCGATATAAGATTTCTTGCATACTTTCAAATATCAATTCAATCCATTATTTAAAGTGGAACCAGTTATATTATTTAATCACAGTATGGTCTATTCATGCATTATCTCTATGTTGATAGACACAGGGTACACCTCTGTGTACCCCAATAATAATTTGTATATCTTCAAAATTTTGCTCCCAGAAATGGTGGAAGAAATACTCATGTCAACTGATCTACATATACATTTTATCACAGTAATATTCTGGACACAAAATGCAAAGGTCACACTTAGGATTGTCCCAAAGCCTAAATGGAAAGTGAACATGGATTACTAAAAACATCCATGTCTTGGATGCCTAAATCTCTCAAATGTCAATCCTATTGGTGAGTACATATTTGTTTCTTCCCAAGATTATATATTCAACCTCAACCATGTTGAAAATGTCTAATCCTATCACTCACTTTATATTTTGTCTAATTTCCTAATGTCTCTATTGATATCTCTTTTCCTACATATTTTCCCCAGTTCATCATAGTGACTGATTCTTCACATGTGCTGACATTTACATTCACTCTTTATCCGAAACCCTATTGCTAAAGAACTTTTTGTCCAAATACTATACTCACTCATTTTTCTAAACCTACCGACTATTTACCTAATCCTACGACTATCCCTTTTTGACTGGATGATCTCTTCAACAATCAATCATCCAAGGTACAAGGTCTTATACCATTGTATATTGATTTATCTGAGACATCTGTGCAGAACATACTTCAAAGCTAAGTATCCCAATGCCTTTCTGGTCTTCAAATCTTACCTAGATTTCAGTTTTCATAATTATATTTTACCTGTATATTCTTATATATATTGCAGGTTCCCAATACCATTATTCATCCAGCAGAATGATTCCTAACACAAATCGAACATGTTATTAATCCTAACTATACACTGTTCCCTCAATCCAACTTTACAGAAGAGCAGGGACAGAGTTGGTCTTACAATACAGGGGTGTAGGGGATATTCCACCTGTTGACAACCTCAAATTTCCATGCAGATATGATCCCTGGAGAAGATGCAGGCAGCTATGAAAGGCCTGAGAGAGCAAAAGTCATCTTCCATGGCAAACAACTCGGTCAGGTTGAAAGCATGTGTCTGAATCATCCTCTCTTTTCTTAATGTAGGGAAGATTGACCAAACTAGGCCTGTGTGGAGAGCTGTTCCCAGGTGCCTATGGTTTCTATACCATTCGAACTTGTGAAAGTGTCACAGGAAGTAGGGGCATCCTCCATATTATGAGACACTAGGAAGCAAATTTTAGGACAAAGTGGTTGAAAAGGCAGTGACCACATTCAGTTCCTGAAGGAAGTGACCTCACCTCACATCCTTGTTGATGGAACTCTCCGAATTTGGGTACCAGGAAGCCAGGAATCCAGACCCAGTCCAAGCTCCAGTCACATTGGTCTCACTTGTTTGGATTTACCAAGGACAGAGTCAGTCTTTTGTGGTACCTAGTGATGTGAGGATGGCCAAATTCCAGGAAAGTTCTGAAGACGGGCCCTTCCGGAGAAAGAAGGTAGAGGCTCACTGCTGTCTCCTGACCACTTCACAGAGTTGACCCAGGAGACCAGATCTGAGACAGGACTGGCCATTTCTGGGGAACATAGTATGGCCCTCCAGTCAGAGGACACTCTGGATAGTTTCAGACCTACTTGGGGGAAGGAGGTGACTTTGTGGGTGTTTGAGTGGGATTGTTGTTTTTTCTCATGTTCTGAGAATAGTTAGGAAAGGGGGTTTGTTTGGTTTGGAGTGAACTGTTTCTAGTTAGTCCTTTGACAAGGCGAGTGTTTCTATGTCTGTGTATCCCACTGTGTCCATGGTTGTAGACATTAGAAAAGAGAATGCCTCAATGGGTGTGTTCTGTCAAAGAGAAAACTTCCAAGCATTCATCCTGCCCATTTTATAAATGGACTGTGGCTTGCCTTATCATTGGGCAACACCTACTATTTTCTTACGTTCCTGTATCCTTCCTGAATTCTGGCCACTCTCCAAAATAGGCTCATGGTTTTGTGTACAAGATATGTACCACTTCCAAGCTCTGTGACATGGCCATGTACTGGATAGCTGAAGGGAATGGCAAGCATCTCAGAAAACTCTGATATCAGTGTGACCAGTAAAGTCTCAGTGGAGAAACCCTGCTTTGGGCCTTTTGATTACCTATTGTTATGTTGCCCTGAATATCAGGAATGTCTTTTCCTCAGGCTACTCCTTCCTGAAGCCTGAAGAAAACAGTTTTCACATGGAAATGAATGGGCATTGCCTTTGTGTTTTACAATAAAACCTTCACAGAGATTAGGCTCTACTTAACTTAAAAATACTTTTAAATTGTATCTAAGTGTAAAAAGTAACATGTAACTGTACATATCTTTTTGATAACAAGTCCAATTATACAACACAAATGATACACATAAATCTCCAACATGTTTTTATTTTAAGCCTAGAATTACCATACAACCTTAGAACACCAGCATGATACAATGCTCGTTTGAAGCTTTTACCTTACACACTTGTATACCTGGAAGATATGAACACATTAAAACCACAATTACATTGATGTTTTTGTATTAACCAAGTTTAGCTTTTTAAAGAAATAACCTGGCATAATTTTATAAAAACAGTATTGTTTAACCAGCTGTTTAATTTTTTAAGATTACTTGCTCAAAACTTACACATATAACCAACTTACACAAACCTTTTTATTATTTACTTAAACCATTTTAATTACTTAATCATATAGACTCTCTTATCGAGAAACACATTTTCCCTCTATTAAATCTATACCTAGAAACTTTTAGTTTCTCTTTTCCATCTGTGAACCTCTTTCTGTTCACATTTTGAAACAATACTTATAAATTTCTGAATTTAAGCAGATTATTTTGTAGACATCAACATTTTATTAGGGCCTGTTTGTACACCTAGAAAACTTATAGGCCTAATTCTAAAGACATCTTTATTTTTATCTGTTTACCCAATTTGAATTGAACCATTTGAATCACGTGAATCCAAGATATTTATATCAATTTTTAAATATTTTATGAGCGCTCCTCATCTGTCAATTGTCATATCACTGCATGATATATGGACATACACACATACAGACATACCAACATACAACACGTAACACAAGTGTAACACATAACACAATAGTGAAGGCCTTGTAGCTTTTTCAGGTGAAATATCCATTGCAATGTTTAAAAACTCCACAGTTGATCAAAAATAGAACTGATCAGAAAACATTAACCCATCTGCAGGATCAAGATCATGAGCTCAAAAAATAAAAAACACAGAATCTAAGAAAAAGCAAGAGTGCCAGAAAAGATGACTGGCCAGTAATTAGTAAATACCATATAATGTACTTTTTGTTTGGATCTAGTTTGAGTTCAGGTAAAAAGACACTTTTACTCCTTTTTATCTGTCTCCTGCTGAGTGCTGCATGCTTCTTTTATTTGCATATCAACTTAAGTCCTGGCTGAGGACTTGAAAACTGTAAAGGCTGGAGTTCTGAGCAGAAACCTCATGCCTAAGGCATTTTAGCTATAAGTCATAATTTCCAGGTTTGAATGTTGAAAATTATGATGCAAGTTTAAGATGTAATTCTCAAAATTTTATATCTTTATGTTTTTCTACACTAGAAAATCTTGAGTCCCTTAGCCTCACCACAAAAAACTGAAAATATGATCATTTTTTGATAATATTAAAGCCACCATCATAAGAAGTTTCTCTAGGATCATTAAGCCACTTTCTTTGTTCTGAAGTTTCTAAAGTAGTAGTAAGCTACATTAAATTTCTTGAAAAAATTTTTAAAAACAACCACAGACTACCATTTGTATCCCAAATTAAGCTTTAAAAATTTCCAAGACTGTTGCTAATTAATGTCTTTTCACTAAGCCAGACCAACGTTTTAATTTAGCACGTTTTTAAAAAAATCTTACACATTGAAGGGAACAGATATCATATCATAATTTATTATCTTTGCCCAAGTTAATGCACTGGTATATCTAGTGAAATTTTCTCAGGCTACATAGTTCAAAATTAAAACTCTTTAATTATTTTTTAATCCGAAGTACTTAAGTTTTCTAGCATCAGCTATCTTAAATCAAACTAAACTCTTGTTTAAACCCAACTTTTATCTGTAAGATAGTGCAATGCTTTAGAAACCCATTCAGATACCAGATTGTTACAATTAAAAATATCATCTTTTAAATACAATTTCAGCCAAGATCATCCCCAAGAAACAATCTAAAATATCAACATATTACTGCATTCATGGTCCCTTTTGTTAAGTAAACAGAGGTGGAGCAATCCTTAAAGTGCAGGTAAGGAATAAGGGAGTTCCCCACAGCAAAATGGCTCTGGCACCTGCTGGGAGTCCCTTAGCCTCACCATTTACTTACAGGATTAGTCCTTCTGGTGGTTTGACCCCAGGCACCAGGCATATTCTATATCTCCCACCTTTTCAGTAGTCAGCTTCCAAAAAATTCATCCTCTGCTTGCAATTGTTTTGAGTGCTAGGCTTCCCCAAGAGGGCAGAGTGTGGTTCATTGAAAGTCCCCACTGGTGTGTCAAAATTTATGACTGAAGGTTTGGTTCCCATCCCCAAAGCCAATTAATAACAATTTAATAATGAGGATAGGGTTTTGAGAAAAGTTTAAGCGAGATATCAATGTTCTTAGACCCCAGGCATTTCCTTCTGCAGTGGGCGTGCTCAAGCCAACTATGGGAAGAAAAGAAATCACTGCTTCCCTAATCTCGCTTAACAAAGAGAAGAAAAGTTTATCAAAGTTCTTTAAAACACAGCTAAGAGAGGTGTAAAAGGTGAGAACAGAAAAGCTGGTGGTTCTATTGACTTTTGGTCCCTCACAGAAGAAGCTTTAGGTTAAATTTTAGCTAAAGTTATTTCCACACATCTAAGGCAGGTTGGAACTCGGGACTCTGCATCGGTCCAAACAATGCCATCACATTTAACAGAAACACAGACAAAAAGACACACAAAGACCATCATGCAGCTCCCGTTTGTTCACAACCCCAAGATCAACAATCTTGTGACTCAGGGAGAATGGAGGGAAGAGGGGGAGGAGCAGAAGGTTTGAGTTATAGGATTGTGGGCAAAGGGGTCAGATTGGAGGCAGCGACCAGGAAAGGCTTCAGGGACAGAGGCATGGAATGGCTTTGTCCCATAATGAGAGTTACTCAAACAGAGACAAGGACAAAACAAACGTAACACAAACACGGGCACACAGTTAACGTTTAACACGAGTTCAGAAGTAAAGATTAGAACCCAGTAACTGGCATAACCTGATGAGTTACACCACAAAGACAGACAGTGAATTCAACCTGAGAGAAAAAAGTAGCCAGCAAGACCTAATGGGTTTGCAACAGAGTCACTTAATGAGGGCTCATCTGTCCCTCCTCACCTAATGAGGGCACTTCCGTATCTCCTCACCTAATGAGATCACATCTGTCCCTCCCCGAGTCCTTCAAGGTGTCCCTTGCAAGAACGTGGCCGGTGGCTTTAGGACACGTTTGTCCACCACTGCCAGGGGGAACTTACGTGCTCTGCTGGCAGCCACTCTGCCAACCAAAACCGAAAACCGAAAAACCAAACCTGAACAAAAAGCTCTGAGCGATCACAAGGAAAAATGGAAAGAGGAGCCTTTTTTACCCTCAGAGGGGTCCGTTGGGATCTCCTTGTTCAGTGCTGCACGATTCCCGGCCAACTCACCAAAATTAAAGGTTCAGCGAATGTCGGAGGAAGAGACCACGAAGAGACCGCAGATCATGCAACAGCAAAAAGCATTTATTGAGTTCCAATCCATCATGCTGGGGCTCCGTGCTCACTCAAGAAGGGAGAGCAGCCCAGAGCCACAAGCAGGAGTTGAGCAGTGCTTAAGTACACTTTTTGGGGAGGGCGGGACTTTACATACATCACAGTCTCTTTTAAAAAATCATCATACACCACGGGAAAATCAAACAACAATTCCAAAGATGATTAGCTCATTCTTTGGTGGGAACAGGTCTGGCAGGAGTGATAGGTCAGTTCTAAAGTGGGGTACACATTGAAACTGATTGGTTTGGGCCCTGTGATGCCTATGTGCCAGGCCACAAAGGGTACTAGGTTATTAAACAATCAGGCAGTCAGGGGAAAATTTACTGGGCAGTCCGGGAATTGTCCTACAAGCTACAGGAATTTCAGGTTTTGTGTATAGCATAGGAACGTAACAATACCTGGTCCTTTACATTTTAACTCAGACCTTGCAGCTTAGAAACTTTGCAACACCCAGTCTTTTAAACTTTAAATTTTACACATTAATTTCAATTTCTTTTACACTTACAGATTACTTCTGGTTCACAACAAGGGTGTCAAAGCCACCCTGACTTTAGGCAAATGAGGGGCAAGGGAGCTTATTTTGGACACTGTTTTTGGCTGTGCCCCTCATGGCAACCTCCAGCCAGATGTTATGATGAGTGTCTTTATGGAAGAAGATGAGTGCCATGTAGGAGTCTTGTGGTTTTAATTGTGGTCATTTGTGTGGCGGTTGAAAGAGATTACTGGGTCCACATGGGATTGAACTCTGCTGTGATTCCTCTTAGAGACTGAGTTCTGGAACTGACCTCAGAAAAGTATTGCCATGAATTGTGTTGGGATAACAGGAGGCCACGCATGAGCATCGCCCTTGGAAACTGAGATATAGGCCCAAGATGGCTTTCCACAGAGCACTGAGAATCTCAGCCAGGATATCACATTATTTTTTTGTGAAAGACTTGGCAGCCATAGTTGAGAGTCAAAACACACATGAACCTCACATTCAAGACCTCAATGGGCCTGGCTTCATGTGACCTTTTGGCCACTCTTTGGGAAGCCTTGCCTTAAAGAGTTCTGCAGAGCTTTCATTGAAATCAGCTTCCTCACCATGTAATGGTTCCTGAATGAATTGATACCCACAGTGCCTCCAACTTCATCCTTGAAAAATGGCTAGATAAATACCATGAATTTTTTTGAAATTTTCATGACCAGGTGGCCCTGGAGAACCTTTTGATGTTCTATTGCTGATCATGAGTGTACCAGACAGTGCCTTGATTGACTGGGTTTCATGAAAATGTTGTAGAACAGAGATGCTAGTGAGTTGGAGCCTCCTGAGTAGTGGGTGTAGAGCAGTGGACTATAGGTTTGTGAATAAATACCTGTGGTTTTACCACGTGGATCTGCCATTGGCTTCAAAAGACTTGTGACTGACATGGTGCAGGCCACAGATCCTTATATGTATAGGCATCTTGTTATATTGAGAGGTTTGAGGGCAATGTTCAGAATCCGGTTGCTATAGTCAAGGGGGAAAGCTATGTAGGATAGACCCCTGTTTTGAACATTCTCCTGGAGACCCTGACCAACCACACGTGACAGAACTCCCTCCAGCACTGTGTCCTTGTTGAACTACTTGTATTTCATTAAGCCAATACCAAACTCCCAGTGCCACAGTAAGAAACACCACGAAAATGAAGGATGATGACCAAATGGTTTCACAGACCACAAGGGGAGACACTTAACTACCAGTGACCACAGTTTACCTACAAAGGGAGAATTCAGAACTCCTTCCTCATGTTCATTAGAAAATAAGGAACCATTTTCTCCAGGTCACATAGATGTAGATCCAGATTTGATGGTGTCACTACAAAAGAAGCTAAATCTTCTGACAACTACATATATTTCATGTGCCCAACCTCAGAGGAAGTTTCTCAAGAAGTCTTTAGGCCAGCAGAGCTCCATGTTTGTGCAGTTTTTAACCTCTTCCTTACTTTTGGAAACTGTTCTAACACATCGAATGTTGTGAACTCCTGAGCATTTTCAGTTCCACATATGTAATCACAGGTTTTCGAACTCCTCACCACTAATTGGGTCTCACTTGGAGTGAAGTTAATGTCAAGGAATTGTTCTGGATGAGAGTGGCAAGATTTTTGTGTAGCACATACTTGCATACACATTAGATTCATTTTCCTATTTTCCATTTTAAATACTGATCCCTGACACTAACACATACCCGACTAGAATCTGAAAACTAATCCTAATATGATGGATAAAAAGAAACCTAACCGAAAAGAAATACAGGCCTTCCATAGGAGGCATGGTGTATACTTTGATTTGCCTTCTGCTTGATCAAGGGTATGTGTTATAAATCTTGTCAAATTTTCTTTGTAATATTTCCCAAACATGAAACATATGTGTATTATTAAACACTCCCTAAATTCATTCATGTTCCTGTATGTGGATTTATTATCAACTTTTCACAAGATTATTCTCAGAAATATTCAACCACCTGAAATACATATTTCTTTCCTAGTACTGAAAACTAACTTCAATGAATGGTGCTTACAAATCCTAATATTTCTACAGTAACTGACCCAGTTTAACATCAATGCAAGTAGATTCCTATGGGACATGATGTGTATTTTGAAGTTCATTTTTATTCAACACTGGCACATTACTATTTCTTCAGTTTATGGAAATCATAGGATATATATCTTACATCCACAAGTACACAAATTTATAGACATTTGGCTCAATTTCAATCACTTTCTCCTTGAGAACACATATATTACTCCATGTTTCTTTATGGTCTATTCACTAGACTTCTTTCTAAACACATTATTTTCGATTCCATAATCATTTTTGAAGCAAAACTCACACTCTTCATGATAAACCGTAACCCTAATATTACCATTAGATATATAACTGGTTGGAATGAATGTATGTATATCAATATAAGATTTGCTATATATTTTCAGATATCAATTCAATCCATTATTTAAAGTTGGAAATAGTTATATAATTTATTCACAATATTGTCTATTCATGCATCATCTCTAGATTCATCAACACAGGTTACAACAATTTGTATCCTCAGTACTAATTTATAAGTTTTCAAAATTTTGCTCCCCAAAATGGTGGAAGAAATACTCATGTCACCTGATGTACATATACATTTTATCACAGTAATATAATGGACACAGTATTGATAAATAAGAATGATACCCTTTTACTTAAATATGTTTATTTGATTTTCACTGTAAGATGTTAATTCTGGAAGACTTGAGAATTAAGAAAGATTTTGTCTATATTATTTCAAACAGGCTAATCAAAGTACTTATATATATATATATATATATATATATATATATATATATATATATACATATATATATATATATATATAACATATGTAATACATATGCATGAATATAGATAATATGTATAATTAATGTATTGTAATATATCTATCAGGTGATTATAATTTTTAAATTTTCTCAAGAAAAAAGAATGACTATAAAAAACTGTCTTAAATGTAAATTTCATAGCATACTACTGTTTGTAATGACATGAGAGAAAAATACATATGGAGGGATAATGAAAAAGGAAGAGAAAGAAGGAAGAAAATGAGGAAGAAAGTGAGAAAAGAAGAGGGAGAGGAGTGTTTGATGATAAGATAAAAGTGGAGGGGCTGGGTTTGTGGCTCAGTGGTGTCATGCTTGTCTACCATTTGTGAGGCACTGGGTTATATTCTCAGCACCAGATACAAATAAATAAAATAAAGGTCTATCACAAACTGAAAAAATAAAAAATAAAAAACTAGAAATATTACCATAATTCCAAGGTTTTATGAATGTTAAATAAAAAAAAATGTTATATAGCCTTATGTAATTTCTACACTCCCCAAAGTAGTCATTTAATGTTAGATAATTAATGCTATAACTGAAAATCCATTGCTCTTCCCTCTACCTTCTGTGGCATGCTAGTGCTAAAATAAATTGTATTATAACACCAAAAAAAATTCTAATATTTCTACAGTAACTGACCCAGTTTAACATCAATGCAAGAATATTCCTATGGGATATAATGTGTATTTTGACGTTCATTTTTATTCAACACTGGTATATTACTATTTCTCCAGTTTATGCACATAATCGGATGCATATTTCATCCACAATTTAGATAATTTATACGCATTTTTTTACTTTCAATCACTTCCTGCTACAGAACACATGTATTCCTCCATGTTTCTTGACTGCTCTTTTCATGAGACTTTTTTCCAAACACATTATTTTCGATTTCCATTATCACTTTTGAAGCAAAACTCACACACCCGTCATGATAAACCATAACCCTAATATTACCATTACATGTATAAGTGGTGGGAAAGAATGATTGTATATCAATATAAGATTTCTTACTTAGTTAAAGGTATCCATTCAATCCATTATTTAAAGTGGAACCAGTTATATTATTTGGTCACAGTATGGTCTATTCATGCATTACCTCTATATTGATAGACACAGGGTACACCTCTTTGTACACCCAATACTAATTTATACGTCTTCAAAATATTGCTCCCAGAAATGGTGGAAGAAATACTCATGTCAACTGATTCTACATATGCATGTTATCATAGTAATATTCAGGACACAAAATGCAAAAGTCACACGTATGATTGTACCAAAGCCTAAAAGGGAACTGAACATGGATTACTAAAAACATCCATGTCCAGGTTGCCTAATGCTCTCAAATGTCAATCCTATTGGTGACTACATATTTGTTTCTTCCTAAGATTATATATTCAATCTCAAAACTGTTGAAAATGTCTATTTTTTTTTACTCACTTTATACTTTGCCTGATTTCCTAATGTCTCTATTGATATCTGCTTTCCTACATATTTTCCCCAGTTCAACATTGTGACTGACCCTTCAAATGTGCTGACATTGACATTCACTCTCTAACCGAAACCCTATTGCTAATGAACTTTGGTCCAAATCCTATACTCACTCTTCTTCCAAAGCATACTGACTATCTTCCTGATTCTATCGACTATCCCTTTTTGAGTGGATGTTCTCTTCTACATTCAATCATCTAAGGTACAATGTCATATGCCATTGTTTATCGATTTATCTGAGATATGTATGCAGAACGTAATTCAATGCTATGTATCCCAATCAATTGCCCAATGCACTTCTGAGCTTCAAATCTTACTTAGATTTCTGTTTTTATACTTATATTTCACCTATATATCCATGTTAAGTAAAATGAATATTTTTGGATCTGTAGATGATATATATTTCATCATGAATTTTCTACTCACCTGATATACATATATATTAATCTCAGTAATATTCCAGACACAAAATACAAGGGTCACACTTATGATTGTACCAAAGCCTAAATTGAATGTGACCATGTATTACTAACATCATCCATGTCCTTGTTCCCTAACACTCTCAAATATCATTGCTATTGGTGACTACATATTTGTTTCTTCCTAACATTATATATTCAACCTCAACCCTGTTAAAAATGTATTTTCCTATCACACACTTTGAACTTTGCCTGATTTCCTAATGTCTCTATTGATAAATGCTTTCCTACACCTTTTCTCCAGTTCATCATTGTGAATGACTCTTCACATGTGCTGACATTGACATTCACTCTCTCACTGAATCCCTATTGCTAAAGAACATTTGGTCCAAATGCTTTACTCAGTCTTCTTTTGAAACCTACCAACTATCTTCCTTATCCTACCAACTATCCCAGTTTGAGTGGATGTTCTCTTCTATATTCAATGATCCAATGTACAAGGTCCTATTACCATGATTATCTATTTAACTGAAACATCTGTGCAGAATGTAATTCAAAGCTATGTATACCAATCAAGTGCCCAATGACCTTCTGGGCTTCCAATCGTTTCTAGATTTCTGTTTTCATACTTATATTTCACCTCTATAGTCTTATAAATATCGCAGGTTCCCAATAACATTATTCATACAGCAGAACAATTCCTAACCCAAATCGAACATGTTATTAACCCTAACCATACACTGTTCCCTCAATCTAACTTTACAGAAGAGCAGGGAAAGAGTTGGTCTTACAATACAGGAATTTAGGGGATCTTCCACCTGCTGAGAACCTCAAACGTCCATGCAGAAATGATCCCTGTAGAAGATGTAGGCAGCTATGAAAGACCTGAGAGAGTAAGAGTCACCTTCCATGGCCAACGACCTGGTCAGGATGAAGGGATGTGTCTGAATCTGCCTCTCTCTTCTTAGTGTAGAGAAGATGGACCAAAACAGGCCAGTGTGGAGAGCTGTTCTGGAGTGCCTATGGATGATATACCATTCTAACTTGTGAAAGTGTCACAGGAACTAGGGGCAGCCTCCATCTAATGGGGCCTTTGGAAGCAACTTTTAGGACAATGTGTTTGCCAAGGCAGTGACCTCATTCAGTTCCTGAAGGAAGTGACCTCACTTCATTTTCTTGGTGTTCGAAATCTCTGAACATGTGGTCCAGGAAGCCAGGCACCCAGAGCCAGTCCCAGTCCCAGTCCCAGTGATCTCACTTGTTTGGATTTACCAAGGACAGAGTCAGTCTTTCTTGGTACCTACTGATGTGAGGATGGCCAAATGCGAGTAAAGCTCTGAAGAGGGCCCTTTCCTGAGAAACCAGGTTGTGGCTCACCACTGGCTCCTGTCAACATCACAGAGTTGGACAAGGAGAACAGATCTGAGACAGAACAGGCCATTTCATGGAAACATAGTATGGCCCACCAGTCAGAGGACACTCCGGATAGTCACAGACCTACTTGGGGGAAGGAGGTGCATTTGTGGGTGTGGATGTGGGTTTGTGGTTTTGTCTCATGTTCTGAGAATAGGTAAGAAAGGCAGTTTGTTTGGTTTGGAGTTAATTGATTCTAGTAAGTCGTTTGAAAAGGCAAGTGTTTCTAGGTCTGTGTATCCCACTGTGTCTGTGGTTGTAGACATTAGAAAAGAGAATGCTTCAATGGATGTGTCCTGTCTAGTAGAAAGCTTCCCCGGATTCATACTTCCCATTTATGAATGGACTGTGGCTTGCATTATCGATGGGCAACCCCTGATATCTTCCTAAGTTCCTGTTTTCTTTCTGATTTCTGGCCACTTTCCAGAATAGGCTCATGGTTTTGTGTCCAAGATGTGTACCACCACCAAGCTCTGTGACATGGCCATGTACTGGATAGCTGAAGGGAATGGCAAGCATCTCAGAAAACTTAGATATCAGTGTGATCAGGAAAGTCTCAGTGGAGAAATACTGCTTTGGTACCTATTGTTCTGTTGCCCTCAATGTCAGGAAGCTTTTTGCCTCTGGCCACCCCTTTGGGAAGCCTAAAGAAAACAGTTTTCAAATGGAAATCAATGGGGATCACCTGTGACTCTTTGCTTAATTGCATTGGAAAGGGATATGTCTGAATCAGGCTCTAGGTCCTGTGTTAGGCTTTGGCTTAGATTCTCAGCACATGATGGATGTAAAGAAAATCCCATGTTTGCATCCAAAACTAAATTGGCCAAAAGAGCAGTCATTATGGAAGAAGTCTCTCGCCTTCCCTTGTAAGGTTCCTTACCTCCTTCAAGTGAGAATAGGAACCTTTGGATCAAATGAGTTCTTCAAAGCCCTTTAGAGGCTATCCCATAGGTGCTTGGGTTTTCTCCAGAATCCAAATCACATAAAGAATCTATACCTGACAGTCAGTAGGCCTCAAAATGAAGGAGCAAAGCAATATTAACAGCAGGCCTATTTCCTCACTCCTGGTTCCCCGGACGAATGTCCAGGCCACCCTGAATTTAGGCAAATGAGGGGCAATGGAGGTTATTTTGGACACTGTCTTGGGCTGTGCCCCTCATGGAAACCTCAAGCCAGAGGTAATGATGAGTGTCCATATGGAAGAAGATGAGGGCCATGTGGGAGTGTTTTGGTTTTAATTGTGGTCATGTGTGGGCGTTGGAAGGGATGACTGGGTCCACCTTGGCTTGAACTCTGTTGTGATTCCCCTTAGAGACTGAGTTGTGGACCTCACCTCAGAGAAGTATTGCCATGAATGGTGTTGGAATTTTAGGAGGATTCACATGAGAGTCACCCTTGGAAAATGAGATCTAGGCCCAGGGTGGCTGTTCACAGAGCACTGGGAATCTCAGCCAGGTTACCACATGATTTTATTCTGAAAGACTTGGCAGCCATATATGAGAGTCAAAACACACATGGATGTCACAATGTAGATCCTAATGAGCCTGGATTCATGTGATCATTTGGCCACTGTTTGGGAAGGCTTGCCTGTGAGACTTCTCCAGAGATTTCATTAAAATGAGCTTCCTAACCATGTAATAGTTCCAGAATGAAATGAAACACACAGTAGCTCCAACTTCAACCTTGAAAAACGGCTAGATAAATACCAAGAAATTTTGAAACTTCCCATGACCAGGTGGCACTGGAGAATCTTTGGATATCCTGTGGCTGATCATGAGATTACAAGACAGTGCTTTGATTGACTGGTTTTCATGAAAATGGTTCAGAACAGAGATACCAGGAAGTTGGAGCCTGCTGAGGAGTGGGCCTACAGCAGTGGTGGGCAGGTGTGTAATAAAACAACTGTGGTGGGGCCATGTGGATCTTCCATTGGCTTCCAAATGGCTTGTGACTGACATGGTGCAGCCAGCAGACCCTTGTATGTAAAGGCATCTTGTCATATGGACAGGATTCAGGGCAATGTTTAGAATCAGGTTGCTATGGTCAAGGGGAAAATCGTGTGGGATATAAGCCTGGTTGGTGCATTCTCCTGCAGACCCTGACCTACCAAAAGTGACTGAACTCACTCACGCACCGGGTAACTGTTGAATTCTTTGTATATCATGAAGCAAATACCAAAATCCCAGTGCAGCAGCAAGAAACACCACGAAAAGTGGAGGATGACCAAATGGCCTCACAGTCCACATGTGGATACACTTATCCCCCAGTTGCCACAGTTTACCTACAAAAGAGAATTCAGCACTGCTGCCACATATTCAGTGGAAAATAAGAAACCATGTCCTCCAGGTAACATAGATGCAGACACAGCTTTGATTGTCTCACTACAATGGAAGCTAAATCTCCCGACAACAACGTATATTTCAAGTGCCCAAACTCAGAGTCAGTTTCTCAAGAAGGATTTAGGGAACCAGAGCTCCATGTTTGTGGACTGTTTTCCCTGTCCCTTACTTTTGAAATCTCCTCTACCGTCTTCAAGGTTGTGAACTCCTGAGCACATTCCATTCCAGATATTTATTCACAGATTTTCTAACTCTTCTCCTCTAATTGTGCCTTAGTCTCGGTGATTGTAATGTCAAGGCATCCCTTTCTCTGTAGCCTATTCAGCACATATATTTTTACATGCAATTATAGAATCTTACCTGATACCACACGTACATTCTTGTGAGGTGACTGACTTGGCAGATACAAATTGTAAGAGATCACTCCTCCTAAACGCTGTTGGAACTGAAAATTCAATCTATGAGTGAGCTTCCTTGTTGAACAACATTATACATAAATCTATATTCAATAAAATAAATATATTTGGATCTGTAGATGACATATATTTCATGGTGAATTTCAATTTTAATATATTATGCTATTTTTAATGTCTGTGTGTTTGTGTATGTATATATATATAAATATATATATATATATATATATATATATATATATATATATATATATATATATATACACACACACTCTCCAGATTTTTCAAAATATGAAATATATATCTTGTTATACACTCCCTAAACTCATTCATATTCAAGTATGTATATTTATAATCAAAATTTCACAAGAGTATTCTCAAAATTATTCATTCACCTGAAATACATATTTGTTTCCTACTACTGAAAACTATCTTCAGTGAATGGTGCATACAAATCCTAATATTTCCACAGTAACTGAACCAGTTTAACATCAATGCAAGTAGATTCCTATGGGACATGTTGTGCATTTTGACATTTATTTTATTCAACACTGGTACATTACTATTTCTTCAGTTTATGCTCATCATAGCAAATATATTTCATCCAAAACTTTGCAAATTTATAGGCATTTTGTTCACTTTCAATCACTTTATTCTACAGAACACGTGTGTTCCTCCATGTTTTTGATGGGTCTTTTCATGAGACTTCTTTCCAAACACATTATTTTCGATTTCCATGATCACTTTTGAAGCAAAACTCAAAGACACTTCGTGATAAACCATAACCCTAATATTACCATTAGATGTATTGCTGGTTGGAATGAATGATGGTATATCGATATAAGATTTCTTATATATTTTCAGATATCAATTCAATCTATTATTTAAAGTGGGACCAGTTATATTATTTATTCACAATGTGGTCTATTCATGCACTATCTCTATATTCATAGACACAGTGTATACCTCTTTGTACCACCAATACTAATTTATAGGACTTCAAAATATTGCTCCCAGAAATGCTGGAAGAAATACTCATGTCACACGATCTACATATACATTTTATCACAGTAATATTCTGCACACAAAATGCAAAGGTCACACTTATGATTGTACCAAAGCCTAAAAGGAAAGTGAACAGGGATTACTAAAAACATCCATGTCCACATTGCCTAATACTCTCAAATGTCAATCCTATTGGTGACTACATATTTGTTTCTTCCTAAGATTATATATTCAATCTCAACCCTGTTCAAAATGTCTAATCCTATCACTCACTTTCTACTTTCCCTGATTTTGTAATGTCTCTGTTATTATCTGATTTCCTACATATTTTCCAAAGTTCATCATTGTGACTGAATCTTCATATGTGCTGACATTTACCTTCACCCTCTAACAGAAACCCTATTGCTAAAGAAGTTTTTTTTTCCAAATCCTATACTCACTCTCCTTCCAAAACCTACCAACTATCTTCCTAATCTTACCTACTATCCCATTTTGACTCGATGTTCTCTTCCACATTCAATCATCCAATGTACAAGGTCCTATGCCATTGTATATGGATTTATCTGAGACATCTGTGCAGAAAGTAAGTCAACACTAAGTATCCCAATGAAGGGCCCAATGCCCTTCAGGGCTTCAAATCTTAGATTTCTGTTTTCATACATATATTTCACCTACATATTCTTATAAATATTGTAGGTTCCCAATAACATTATTCATCCAGCAGAATAGTTCCTAACACAGATTGAACATGTTATTAACCCTAACCATACACTGTTCCCTCAATCTAACTTTACAGAAGAGCAGGGACAGAGTTGGTCTTACAAGACAGAAATTAAGGGATCTTTCACCTGCTGAGAACCTCAAAGGTCATTAAAGAAATGATCCCTGGAGAAGATGTAGGCAGCTATTAAGGACCTCAGAGAGCAAAAGTCATCTTCCATGGCAAACAACCTGGTCAGGATGAAGGGTTGTGTCGGAATCAGCCTCTCTCTTCTTAATGTAAAGAAGATGCAGCAAACCAGGCCTGTGTAGAGAGCTGTTCCTGGGTGCCTATAGTTGTATACCATTCTAACTTGTGAAAATGTCAGAGTAAGTAGGTGCAGCCTCCATCTCATGGGACCCTTGGAAGCAACTGTTAGGACAAAGTGGTTGCCAAGGTAGGGACCTCATTCAGTTCCTGAAGGAAGTGACCTCACCTCACTTCCTTGGTGATGGCATTCTCTGAACTTGGGATCCAGGTAGCCAGGCATCCAGAGCCAGTCCCAGTCCCAGTCCCAGTGGTCAAAATTTTTCGGATTTACCAAAGACAGAGTCAGTCTTTCTTGGTACCTACTTATGTGAGGATGGCCAAATGCCAGGAAGGTCTGAAGAGGGGCCTTTCCTGAGAAAGCAGATAGTGGCTCACCACTGGCTCCTTACAGCTTCACAAAGTTTGCCACAGAGACTAGATCTGAGACAGGACAGCCCATTATGAGGGAATTTATTATGGCCCACTATCAAACGACACTCCATATTGTCACAGACGTACTTGGGGGCCTGTGTGGGTGTGGGTGTGGGTATTTGTTTGTGGTTTTGTCTCATGTTCTGAGAATAGGTAAGAAAGTCGGTTTGTTTGGTTTGGTGTGAACCGATTCTAGTAAGTCGTTTGACAAGGCTAGTCTTTCTATGTCTGTGTATCCCACTGTGTCCATGGTTGTAGACAATAGAAAAGAGAATGCATAAATACATGTGTCCTTTCTAGTAGAAATCTTCCCAGCATTCATTCTGCCCAATTTATGAATGGTCTGCGGCTTGCCTAATGGATGGGCAACACCTAATATCTTCTTAAGTTCCTGTTCTCTACCTGAATTATGGGCAATCTCCAGAATACGCTCATGGTATTGTGTCCAAGATATGTACCACCTCCACGCTCTGTGATACGGCCATGCACTAGAGAGCTGAAGGAAATGATGAGCATCTCAGAAAACTCAGATATCAGTGTGACCAGGAAAGTCTCAGTGGAGAAACCCCGCTTTGGGCCTTTTGCTTACATATCCTTCTGTTGCCCTGAATGTCAGGAAGGTCTTTGGCTCAGGCTACGCCTTTTTGAAGCCTGAAGAAAACAGTTTTCAAATGGAAATGTATGGACATTACCTGTGGCTCTTTCTTAATTGCTTTGGAAAGGGATGTGTCTGAATCAGCCTCTTGGCCCTGTGTGAGGCTGTGGCTTAGATTCTCAGCACCTGATGGATCTAAAGAAAAATCCCATGTGTGCATCCAAATCAAAAAGCCAAAAGAGCAGTAATTTTGGATGAAGTCTCTCACCTTCCTCTGTAAGGTTTCTGACTTCCATCATTGAGAATACAGATCCTTTGCGTCAAATGAGTTCTTCAAAGCCCTGCAGACACTAGACCATAGGTTCTTGGGTTTTCTCATGACTCCAATTAACATAAAGAATCTAAACCCCACAGTCAGAAGGCCTCAAAATCGAGAATAAGAGCAATATTAACGGCAGGCCTATTTGCTCACTCCTGGTTCACAGGAAGGATGTCCCGGCCACACTGACTTTAGGCAAATGGATGCAAGGGAGCTTATTTTGGACACTGTCTTGGGCTGTGCCCCTCATGGAAACCTCCAGCCAGAGGTTATGATGAGTGTCTATATGGAAGAAAATGAGGGCCATGTGGGAGTGTCTTGACTTTAATTGCGGTCATTTGTGTGGCGCTTGGAATAGATGACTGGGTCCACCTGGGCTTGAACACTGGTGTGATTCTCCTTAGAGACTGAGTTCTGGAACTTACCTCAAAGAAGTATTGCCTTGTATTGTGTTGGGATTTTAGGAGGCCACACATGAGAGTCGCCCTTGGAAAGTGAGATCTGGGCCCAGGTTGGCTTTCCACAGAGCACTGGGAATCTCGGGAAGGATATCACATGATTTTATTCTTAAAGACTTGGCAGCCATAGTTGCAAGTCAAAACACACATGGACCTCAAATTTTAGACCTCAGTAGGTCTGGCTTCATGGGACCTTTTGGCCTGTCTTTGGGAAGCCTTGCGTGTGATAGTTCTCCAGAGCTTTCATTGAAATGAGCTTCCTCTCCATTTAATCGTTCCTGAATGAATTGAAACCTACAGTGCCTCCAAGTTCACCCTTGAAAAATGGCTAGATAAACACCTTTAAATTTTTGACATTCCCATGACCAGGTGGCCATGGAGAACCTTTGGATTTCGTATTGATGACCATCAGTGTTCCAGACAGTGCCTTGATTGACTGGATTTCATGAAAATGGTGTAGAACAGAGATGCCAGTAATTTGGAGCCTGCTGAGTAGTCGGCCTAGAGCAGTGGTGTGCAGGTGTGTGTTAAAACATCTGTGGTCGGGTCATCTGCATCTGCCCTTCGCTTCCAAATGGTTTGTGACTGACATGCTACAAGCCACAGACCCTTGTATGTAAAGGCATCTTGTTATATGGAGAGGATTCAGGGCAATGTTTACAATCAGATTGCTATGGTCAAGGGGGCAAGCTATGTGGGATAGAAGCCTTGTTGGTGCATTCTCCTGCAGACCCTTACCCACCACACATGACAGAACTCCCTCCATCACTGTGTCCCAGTTGAACTTCTTGTATTTCGTGAAGCAAATATCAAACTCCCATTGCAGCTGCAAGAAACACCACAAAAATTGGAGGATGACCAATGGCTTCACATTCCACACTGGGAGACACTTAGCCACCAGTGGCCACAGTTTCCCTACAAAGAGAGAATTCAGCACTGCTGCCTCATGTTCATTGGAAAATAAGAAACAATGTCCTCTAGGTCACATAGATTCTGACCCAGCTTTGATCGTCTCATTACAAAGGAAGCTAAAGCTCCTAAAAACAACCTCAGATGAAGTTTCTCAAGAAATCTTTAGGCCAGCAGAGCTCCATGTTTGTGGAGTTTTTACCCTGTCCCTTACTTTTGGAAACTCCTATACCACCTCCAAGGTTGTGAACTCCTGAGCATTTTCTATTCCAGATGTGTATTCACAGATTTTCTAACTCTTCTCCTCTAATTGTGTCTTACTTGGGATGAAGGTAATGTCACATTGTTTTGAATACACATTGGATTCTTTTTCCAATTTTCCATTTGAAATACTGAATCCCTGACTGTCAGGGGTAGAAGGAATTCACCTTAAAGAATAGCCTGACACTTACAAGAAACAGCCCCCATGGAGACATCCTGTCTGGGAGACATCCTGTAGCCAACTGTGTCCCTGAGACATCCTGTTGCCATCTGTCTTCCTGAAACATCCTGAGTTTATCTCACCTTGTGAAGACATCCAGAAACTTCGGATAAGAGAGCTTTCCCATCTCCAGCATATAAATGCCCCTGTGTGAAAAATAAAAGTTTGCAGCTTGATCAGAACTCCTGTCATGCTGTCATCTCTCGTGTCTCTTGTCCCTTCATTCCTCCGCATCTAGGTTCGCTGCCCCTGTTGATGTGTCTTTCCAGCAGGGACTACTGGCACCCACTGACTGGGGCTCGAGCCTTTGACTCATTGGGAACCCCGTCCTCCTGGAAGACTTCATCAAGTGGAGCTTGCGATTGCCTCAGCAGACACCACCAAGAGACAGATCCAGGAGGAGAGTGGGGATGACGCACGGTGAGTGACCCACCATGGGACAAGCAGTTTCGCCACATGATTTGTTTTTGTCAGGCCTCAAGGAGTCCTTCAAGACATGGGGGTGCGTGTTAAGAAAAAGGACTTAATTTTTTTTTTCTAATACATAGGAGAATTGTGTCCATGGTTTCACCTTGAAGTGACCATTGATGGTAAAAGATGGCTTAGAGTAAGAGACTGTTTAAAACATTATTATTAAACCTTTGGCCCAGAAAAAGTGCCAGTTCCCACATTTTCTTACTGGAACTTAGTTAATGAAATTCTTAAAAGTTCACCCTTTGACAATGGTACCTTACAACTTGTCAGGATTGGAGAAGAGACTATGCAAAACACCTCTCGTCTCCCCAAGGCATGCCCATCAGTTAGTATAGACATTGACCCTTCTCAGTCTCCCCAGGACCCTGGGAACCTTCCTGGTCCCCCTCAAAATACCACCCTAATGAATAAGGCTCTAATGGTTACCAGACGCCTTTATCGAGTTTTAAATCCCAGAGACACATTGACCCCTGGGACGGAGGCTACCTTGGAGAAGGAAGCAGCAAGCTACCATTCAGAAGATGCGCCACCTCTCAGGACCCTGCCACAGCCTATAGGACTTACATATCTACCTACCTCCTATATCCCTCCTGCCTTTTGTGCTCCAGGCCTTCAGGAGCAAAATGCCACCCAGATATTTTTTTCCCCACTTCCCTTGCCTAGCCTGGCTCCCTTGTGAGAGTCTCTCCAACATAGACGGGAACAGATCAAACTTTTAAAAGAATTAAGATCCCTTGACTCTGAGCTCTGTTCATTAGCCTTAGGCATGGAGTCAATGAAAGCTGGCCCACGGTGGTCTAATACAAAGGCTAAGCCACTCCATCAGCCTGTTCTCGCCTTCCCAGTCACCCGCAGTCAGATAGATATGCCTGCAAAGGCTGAGGTCAAAGACTTAGAGGAGGATCAAGAGGAGGAAGCGGGGGAAATGGATCAAGGAGATCAGGACTCAGAGGATGAAGAGTTCACCCCTAGGCAGGAAGGAACCCAGAGTGTCTACAAAAAATTAAGCCTGCGTTTTCTTGAAAAACATAAAAAGACTTGTGCTTACAATGGCCCCACTGTGCCCTACACGTTGACTTTATTAGAAAGCCACAGCGCACAATGGCTTACTCCCAATGATTGGAAATTTTTAGACCGAGCTACCCTCAGTGCCGGAGATTTCCTGTTATGGAATGCAGATTTCAAGGAGCACTGTCAGGAAACTGCTCAAAAAAAAATTAACTAAGGCCTCCTATAAATCTTGAACTTATGTTAAGCTAGTGGGCTATGAGCCATTTGACACTAAAACTAAATAGGCACGTTTCCCTGCTGGACTTTTGGCGCAGATTCAGATGGCTGGCTTACATGCTTGGAGATGCCTCCCTCAAACGGGCTCGGCTACCACTTCTTTGGCAAAAATTTGACAAGGACCCAACGACCCTTATAGAAACTTTGTTCCCCGGCTTAACCTAGCTGCAGATTGCTTGCTTGGACCAAGCGAAAGCGAAAGAACTTTTGTAAAACATCTTGCCTTTGAAAACGCCAACCCGGCATGTCAGGATGTTCTTCGACCACATAAGGAAAAAGGGAAACTTTCTGACTTTATTAGACTCTGTGCAGGGGTGGGTGCAGCCCATGCCATGGGTCTCGCCCTACGTGCCCCCTTTACCAAGACCTTTCACAATCCTGGCTCATGTACTTGCTTTACTTGTAAACAACCTGGCCATTTTGCACGCAAGTGTCCGAAAGGCAAACAAAGCCTAGGAATATCGTCTCCTCAAACTGGGGCTAAATCGCCCCCAGCTACCCTTTGTTCTAGATGTGGTAAATGTCATCACTAGGCCAGTAAGTGTAGATCTAAGACAAATGGCCTCAGACAGTCTATTTCTTCCTGCTTCTCAGGAAACTCCCTGCGGGGCCAGCCCCTGGCCACGACCTCCCCCAGGACAAAACCAGGGGCAATAAGGTTTGTTCCCTCCCAAACTCCAAACCTACCCCAAAATTCTTCCCCACAATTGCCTCCCTCCAACTAGCCACCCCAGGCAGCGCAGGATTGGACCTCTGTGCTACCACCGATACAATATTAGACTCAATGCAAGGGCACCAGATAATACCCCCTAGAATTATGGGTCCCCCTTCATCTCATACGAGTGCCCTTATTCTTGGAAGAGCCTCTGCTACGTTAAATGGTGTTCAGGTCTTCCCTGGCATTAATGATAATGATTTCACTGGAGAAATAAAAATACTGGCAACAGCTATTAATGGAGTTCCGGCCATCCCAGCAGGAACAAGACTTGCACAATTAACATTCCTTCCCTTGGATTCAGGAGGCACTTCCACTGCCCAAACCTACAATGGGGGACAGCCTCCCTCGGCTCCTCTGATGTATATTGGGTTCAGCCCATTTCTCACAATAGACCCACCCTTACCTTACTTATTGAAGGAAAGGAATTCCAAGGAATTCTAGATACTGGAGCTGATGCCACAATTATTTCTCACAAATACTGGCCATCAGGTTGGCCCATCACCCCATCCTTGAATGATCTAAAAGGGTTAAGTGTCAAAAAATTTCCATGTCAGTTCTAGGGCTTTTAGCTGGACTGATAAAGAGGGTAATAAGGTGACTGTCACTCTTTTCATTGTTCCTGACCTCCCTGTTAACCTATGGGGCCGAGATATTTTTAGTCAAATGGAAGTTATTCTTGCCAGTCCCAATTCCATGGTGACTCATCAAATGGTTTGTATAAATTTTGTCCCTGGTACAGGCCTTGTGAGACTGAGAAAAGGACTGGTGGGGACTATAAAACTCATAAAAAAAAACAAATACATATGGACTTGGGTATTCTGATTTTTAGTGTCGGTTCCTGACCCTCCTGTACCCCATGCAGATAAAATTATTTTGGAGACTCAGACTCTTGTGTGGGTGGATCAGTGGCCCCTTACCCCCCAGAAAAATTGGAGGCTGCCTCCATGTTAGTGCAGGAACAGCTGGCAGCCGGCCATGTAGAGCCCTCAACCTCACCATGGAATACTCCTATTGTTATCAAGAAAAAATCAGGCAAGTGGCGTCTTTTACAATATTTGTGTGCCATTAATAAAGTTATGTGCCTGATGGGAGCACTACTGCCTGGAATTTCCACACCAGTGGCTATTCCCAAAAACTATTGTAAAATGGTTATTGACTTAAAAGTTTGCTTTTTTACCATTCCTTTACATCCCGAGGATAGACCCTATTTTGCCTTTAGTCTCCCTTGCATTAATTTCCACGGCCCTATGCAGAGATTTCAATGGAAGGTTCTTCCCCAAGGTATGGCCAACAGCTCTAGTCTTTGCTAAAAATAAGCTGTTCAAGCAGTAGACCCTGTGAGAGAGTGATGACCACAATTTTATGTTTTACATAATATGAATGATTCTTTAATTGCTGCACCTAATTACCATGACCTTAATAATTGTTACTTGGACCTTTAGAAAACACTCACTACCTTGAGACTACAGATAGCTCCTGATAAGGTTTAAACACAGGACCCTTATACCTATTTGGGCCTTAAACTTCAAGATAATCAGATCCAAATTCCTAAAATACAACTACGTGTGGACCATCTTCACACCCTTAATGATTCTCAAAAATTACTGGGAGATATTCAATGGCTAAGAACATATTTAAAATTACCCACTTGTGTACTTTTGCCCTTTAATGATATTTTGAGAGGTGATTCCTACCCCTCTTCTCCTCAAAAGCTTACTCCCGAGGCATGACAGGCATTAAACCAAGTCACAGAAGCCATTGCCAAACAGTTTGTTACACAAATTTCTTATAACCTTCCTCTGGTTCTGGTTCTTTTACACGCTCCTCATATACCCTCAGAAAAATTTTGACAGGATATCCATATTTTAAAAATAAAGGCTTCCCCTTGCTTTGGGTCCATTTATCCACAACATCCTCCAAGTTTATTATCGTTTATCTTGCTCAGGTAGCTTCAATTATTATTAAAGGTCGTTTGCTTTCTCGACAACATTTTGGCAAAGACCCTGATAATATTTTAATTCCATATACTAATCACCAAACCCAATTTTTACTACAGAGAGGGGATGAATGGGGTATTGCCCAATCAGGCCATTTGGGAACAATTGATAACCATGTCCCCAATGACACCCTTTTACATTTTGTCCAGATACATCCATTCATTTTTCCCAAAATTACTCAAAAGGCTCCCAATCCTCAAGCCCTTACTGTCTTTACAGAGGGTTCCAGTAATGGCTGTGCGGTCTTTGTTGTAAATAACCAGCCTACCACCTTTGATACTGTCTATCATTAAGCACAGTTTGTGGAATTGTTTGCCATAACACAAGTTTTTATAACATTTTGTGATAATCCTGTTAATATTCATACAGACAGTGCTACATTGCTCATTCTGTGCCCCTGCTGGAGATTTCACCCGCCATTAAAGCTTCTTCCAATGCGGCCTTTCTGTTTCACCAGCTTCAGCAGCTAAATCAGGCCAAACAACACCCATTTTTCTTAGGACACATCAGGGCACACTCTGATCTTTCCGGTCCTCTAACACAGGTAATGCTTAAGCTGATGCAGCAACTCCTACCATCTTTCCAATTTTTGGTGGCTCCATTCAAAAGGCCATGGAGCTAAACAATCTTCACCAACTAAATTCCCAGAGCCTTTGATTACTTTGTAAAATTACCAGGCAACAGGCACGAGAAATAGTTAAAGAATGCCCTGCTTGCGCTCTCTCTCTCCCGATTCAACACTTGGGAGTTAACCCCTGAGGATTACTGCCAAATCAGGTTTGGCAAATGGATGTTACTCATTTTCCTGAATTTGGATAAACCAAATATATACATGTTTCTATCGATACCTTCAGAAGCTTTATTTTTGCATCACCACATTCTGGAGAGGCTACCAAAGATGTCCTTTCTCATCTTGTTTCAGCCTTTTCCATAATGGGTAAACCAATACATATTAAAACAGATAATTGTCCTCCATATACCAGTGCCAATTTTAAACAGTTTTGTGCTACCTTGCAATTTTGTCATACTACTGAAATTCAATACAAACCTCAGGGCCGAGGCATTGTGGAACGTTCCACCTTACCTTAAAGACTTGGCTATCCTGCCTTAAGGCTTCCGCCCTTGTATTTACCACTCACAGGCATTGCCTTAACCATGCATTATTTGCCCTTTTTTTTCTTACCCTAGAGAGTGAAGGCATTTCGGCTGCAGACAGACACTGGCATCCCTTTTCCAATTCTGATCACCCACCTGTTATGTGGCGAAATCCCCTTACAAATAAATGGAAACGCCCAGATCCTGTCCTCATCTGGGAAAGAGGCTCAGTTTGTGTTTTGGACCAAGAGCTAGCAGCCCCAAGATGGTTACCAGAACACCTGGTTAAACAGGTTAATGACTTACCTCAAACCGGGGACGGAGGCCCTCCCCATGAGTACAATTTTTCCTCTTTTTCGGATCCATCCAACAATCTGTGTGAGGATCGTGCTTAAGGAACTTATGCTGAACAGGTTTGTGCACGGAGGCCTTGGCCCTCCAACTTCCAACATCATGGAGTACCTTTTTGCCCCCCCGCCCCCGTGAATGCAAGGGAGGATCTTGGACTCAGGCTTCCACTAGTTGGACCCAGACTGCTGACTGCATGACTAAGGTGGCTTACCTCCGTGCCGAGGTTGACCATAAACTAAGAGGAGTTCATCAGCCTAAATGGGTATGTGTTAACAAGCCAAAGATTATTCCCCCTAGTACAAGTAAAGCTCTCCAAAATTGTTCTGCAACCCGTACGCATACCCAGGCGATGCATGTCTCTTGTTATGTGTCGGCCTCAATTTGTGTTAACAAGCAGGGAAAATGATTTTTTGAAGCCTCCCTAATTAAAACTCATGAAGCAGGGGGGACCACTATTCATTATACCTCCGTTCTCTTTGACCGGGGAGGAGAAGGCAAATACACCAAGCTACAGTCAGCTGGGTGCCAAGGCACTGTCGGAAAACCTTCCGACTAGCCCATTAAGGCCCCTACAGGGGTCTCTGATGGTAGAGGACCCACTTATTCTGTCAAGCATCCTCAGATAATCAAACTTTTGAAACCCCAAATCCCTGAGCTCACATATCATCCCTTAATGTAGCCGAAATCCCAGTTCCCAGGTTTAGATACCAATACATTAGATATTTTGCAAACTACCTTCTCCTTCCTTAGTAATTCCAACCCCACCCTTGCTCTTAATTGCTGGCTCTGCATGACAACAGGGGCAAGCATTCCTATGGCAGTTCCTACTAATTCTACTATGGACAATGATAATACATGCCAACCCGGATTTCCCTTTAAAAAATAGCCTATAGGCACTTTTACATTATGTCTTTTAGGTGCAATGCAGAATAATACCTATGATATGGATTTTGGAATTACTTCCTTTGGAAATTGCTCAACAGTACAAAATTATTCCTCACCCATCCCATCTCTTTGTCCCCCCAATGGCACAGTTGTTATGTGTGGAGGAAATGTGGCCTTCCCCAGGCTTCCAGCGAATTGGACCAGTGACTGTATTCTTGCCTTATTACTCCCTGATATAACTATTGTCCCAGGAGACGAACCTCTAGCCTAGACACCTTAGTCAAAAGACAGAGGCGGGTGACACAGGCCTTACCACTTATTGCCAGCCTTGGAATAACAGCTGCTGTGGGCACAGGTACACTGGCTTTGGCACGGCTATACACCCTTACCATCGCATGTCTCAACAACTTAAAATGATGTACAAACTCTATCAGAAACCATTAAAGATTTGTAGGACCAAATAGACTTCCTGGCAAAAGTGTTCCTTCAAAACAGACGAGGCTTAGATTTGCTGACTGCTAACCAGGGAGATATTTGATTGGCCTTAGGGGAACGATGCTGCTTTTATGCCAATAAATCAGTCATAGTATGCACTAAATTTAAGCAGCTTCAAGAAGATCTAGAAAAGAGATGAAGAGAACTATTTGAAAATCCCCTCTGGACTAAGCTTAATGGATTTCTACCCTACCTTCTTCCCCTATTAGGCCCTTTGTTGGGTTTACGTTTAATGGTGACCATAGGACCCTGCATTATAAACAGTGTGGTACAATTTATTAAAGAACACATTAATTTTATGGCCTCTAAGCCCATACAGATCCACTATCATCATCTGGAGATGGAAGACCACGCTGTCAACTTTTAAAAGGATGTTCTACCCTTCTCACAGGCTTATTTCTTAAGTTTACATCCCCACAGATCTCTCTTTCTTACATAAAACTATAAGTAAAAGCTCTGACAAACCATCTTCTGCCCTTGCCATAAGGGTTCGTCTCCATGGGCCCTTCGGCTTGGGGGAAGATGCACCCATGGAGTGAGGACGTTAGGCCATAATATCGGAGGGTGCAGGAAGGACTGCAAAAGGATGGATCCACGGATCCCCAAACACAAGACCTCTGAGTGACACGCTCTGGTGCATGGCGGTTGGCATGCTTCCCCTTCAAGGCCATCTCCTCCAAAAACATGCCAAGGCCACCACGAAATCTGCTAGTAAAGATGCTTGCTCGGATCAGGAGATATTCTAAGGCCTCCTAGACAAACAGAGCTTCTAACCCCCCCTAAAAACATGGCCGGTAAGGTAGGTCAAATATTTTATATAAGAAAGGGGGAGATGTCAGGGCCTAGAAGGAAGTTCTCCTTCAAAGAATAGCCTGACACCTACAAGAAACAGCCCCCTGGGAGACATCCTGCCTGGGAGATATCCCACAACCATCTATCTCCCTGAGACATCCTGTCGCCATCTGTCTTCCTGAAATATCCTGAGGTTATCTAACCCTGTGAAGACATCCAGCAACTGCCAATAAGAGAGTTTTCCCATCGGCAGCATATAAACACCCTGTGAGAACAATAAAAGTTTGCAGCTTGATCAGAACTCCTGTCTGGCTGTCATGTCTCCTGTCTCTTGTCCCTTCATTCCTCCCCAACTATGTTCGATGCCCACGTTGATGTGTCCTGCCGGCCGGGACCCCTGGCACTAACCCATATCCTACTAGACTATGACTACTAATACTAATATGATGGAGGAAAATAACCCAAATAGAATAGAAATACAAGCAGTTCAGAGGAGGCATGGTGTATAGTTGGAGTTGCCTTTTGCATGATATAGGGTAGGTGTTATAAATCTAGCTAATTTTTAATTGAAATAATTCTCCATGTGTTTTTAAAGTTAAAAAATATGTGAATACCTGGCTCCCTTTCTCTGTAGCCTATTCACCACATGTATTTTATATGCACATATAGAATCCTACATGGTATCACACGTAGATTCTTGTGAGGTGGCTGACTTAGCAGATTCAAATTGTGAGAAGAGATCACTTCTCCTAAACGCTGTTGGAACTGAAAATTCAACGTATGGGGGAGCCTCCTAGTAGAAAAACATTATACATAAATCCATGTTAAGTAAAATAAATATTTTTGCATCAGTGGATGATATATATTTCATGAAGAATTTCGATTGGCATATATATTGCTACGTTTTATTGTCTGTGTTTGTGTTTTGTGTGTGTGTGTATATATATATATATATATATATATATATATATATATATATATATTCACCAAATTTTTCAAAATATAAAATATATGTGTCCTATATACACTACCTAAATTCATTCATGTTCATGTATGTGGATTCATAATCAACTTTTCACAAGATTATTCTCAGAAATATACATCCACCTGAAATACATATTTGTTTTCTAGTACTGAAAAGTAACTTCAGTGAATGGTGCATAAAATCCTAATATTTCTACAGTAGCTGACTCAGTTTAACATCAATGCAAATAGATTCCTATGGGACATGATGTGTATTTTGAAGTTCATTTTATTTAACACTGGTACATTACTGTTTCTTCAGTTTATGCACAACATAGGATATATGTTTCATCCACAGGTTCACAAATTAATAGGCATTTGTTTCACTTTCAATCATTTCCTGCTTCAGAACACATGTATTCCTCCAGGTTTCTTGACTGTTCTTCTCATGAGACTTCTTTCCAAACACATTATTTTCGATTTCCATAAAAATTTGAAGCAAAACTCCCACACTCTTCATGATAAACCATAACCCTAAAATTACCATTAGATGTATAACTGGTTGGAATGAATGATTGTATATCAATATAAGATTTCCTGTATATTTTCAGATAACAATTCAATCCATTATTTAAAGTTGGAACCAGTTATATAATTTATGTTGAGTGTCTATATGGAAGAAGCTGAAGGCCATTTTAGAGGGTTTTGGTTTTAATTGTGGTCATTTGTTGGTGGTTGGAAGAGAAGACTGGGTCCACCTGGGCTTGAACACTGGTGTGATTCCCAATGAGACTGAGTTCTGGAACCGAACTCAGAGAAGTATTGCCATGAAGTCATGTTGGGGTTTTAGGAGGCCACGTATGAGAGTCGCCCTAGGAAACTGAGTTCTAGGCCCAGGATGGCTTCCCACATCGCCATGGGAATCTCATCCAGGATATTACATGATTTTATTTTTAAAGAGTTGGCAGCCATAATTAAGAGACAAAACACACATGGATCTCACATTGTAGACCTCAATGGGCCTGGCTTCATGTGACATTTTGCCCCCTCTTTGGGAAGCCTTGCCTGTGAGAGTTCTCCAGAGGTTTCATTCAAATGAGCTTCCTCAAAATTTTATGGTTCCTGGATGAATGGGAAACTCACAGTGGCTCCAAATTCATCCTTGAAAAATGGCGAGATAAATACCATGAAATTTTGGACATTCCCTTGACCAGGTGGCACTGGAAAACATTTCCATGTCCTATTGCTGATCAGGAGTATACCAGACAGTGCCTTGTTTGACTGGGTTTCATGAAAATGCTGTAGAACAGAGATGCCAGTAATTTGGAGCCTTCTGAGTAGTGAGCCTAGAGTAGTGGTTAGCAAGTGTGTGATAATACATCTGTGCTGTGGCCATGGAGATCTGCCATTGGCTTCCAAATGTCCTGTGACTGACATGGTGCAGCCAGCAGACAATGATATAAAAAGGCATCTTGGTATATGGAGACGTTTCTGGGCAATGTTCAGAATCAGGTTGCTATGGACAAGGGCGCAAGCTATGTGGGATAGAAGCCTGATTGGTGCGTTCTCCAGCAGACACTGACCAACCACATGTGACAGAATGCCGTGCAGCACTGCGACCCATTTGAACTCCTTGTATTTTGTGAAGCCAATACCAAACTCCCATTGTAGCAGCAAGAAAGACCATTAAAAGTGGAGTATGACCAAAGGGCTTCACAGTCCACACGGGGAGAGGCTTAGCCCCAATGGCCATTGTTTACCTACAAAAAGAGAATTCATCACTGCTGCACCATGTTCATTGGTAAACAAGAACACATGTCCTTCAGGTCACATAGATGCATATCTAGCTTTGATGGTCTCACTACAAAGGAACCTAAAGCTACTGACAACAACATATATTTCAAGTGCCCAGCCTCAGAGGCAGTTTCTCAAAATGTCTTTAGGCCAGGAAACCTCTATATTCATAGACACAGGGTACAACTTTTTGTACCCCCAATACTAATTTATACGTCTTCAAAATATTGCTCCCAGAAATGGTTACGAGAAATACTCATGTCACCTGATCTACATATACATTGTATCACAGTAATATTCTGAACACAAAATACAAAGGTCACACTTATGATTGTACCAAAACCTAAATGGAAAGTGAACCTGCATTACTAAAATCATCCATGTCCACTTGCCTAATGCTCTCAAATGTCAATCCTATTGATGACTACATATTTCTTTTTTCCTAAGATTATATAATTAAAGTCAACCCTGTTGAATGTGTAATCCTATCACTAACTTTATGCTTTGCCTGATTTATAATGTCTCTATTGATATCTGCTTTCCTACATGTTTTCTCCAGTTCATCATTGTGACTGACTCTTCACATGTGCTGACATTTACATTCACTCTCTATATGAAACCCTATTGCTAAAAGACTTTTTTTCCAAATCCAATATTCACTCTTCTTCCTAAACCTAAAAACTATATTCCTAATCTTACTGACTATCCCGTTTTGAATGGATGTTCTTTTCTACATTCAATCATCCAAGTAAATGTCAGGTGAGCGTCGGAGGAAGAGACCACCCAGAATCTATCTCATGCAACAGCAAAGGGTTTATTGGGGGTCCCGCGTGCTGGTGCTCATACCTCACTTGAATAGAGCAGAGAGCGCTGAGAACAGCTTAAGCAGAGCTTATATACTTTCCTTGAAGAGGGCAGGGAGGGAATTTTATTAATGGATCAGGGCGAGTGGGCAGTTTGCGCGCAACCGGGTGAGGGAGTGCATTCTGTAGTTTGGCCGTTGGGGACAGCACATTCTGGGAACAAGATTAGCAAACATTTCTCAAGATTTCAACAGTGTTTTGTTAAGCATACAGAAAAACAGGAAGTGACAAGTGCCTATTTTATTAACCTTTCATTCCCCACTTCTTCTTCTGGCTACTTTTAGTCATAAAAGTGATCATTGGGGGGTGTCACATTTTATGTCTGCTAGTGGGGTATTAACATAAGTTTAACTTGTCCAATTTGAGATTGGAGAAAAGAAATTACATGGTTGAGCAAACAGAGTTTATAGTTAGCAATAATATGAGGAATACACAATTTGAAAGGGCTACCAGTCTTTTCCAGTTTCCAGCCAGAGTCTCAACAGGTCGCAGGCTTGAAATGAGAGGTATGGATCCAGGAAATGATTCTGTCTACCTTTTCCGCTGTAGGTGTTATAAGTAGCACCTGGTATGGTCCTTTCAAGCGGGATTCCAGGGATGACACCTGATGTCGTCTTACATAGAAGAAGTATCTTACTTGATGTTGATTTGGAGTCCTCTTGTCCCCAGGTTGTTAGGCAGTGGCCATCTGTTTTCACAGGTATCTTGAGTTCTTTCAAGAGCTTTAAGTCTGTCAAGCAAGGGGGTGTGAAAGGGATCGTTAGGTCTTAGAGTTGGAGTTAGGTCCCTTACTGGAGGAGGGGCACCATAGAAAATTTCATAGGGGGTGAGGTTACACAAAGAAACAGAGGGAGTATTTCTTGCATGAAACAGTTCATAAGGCAGTAGCATAGTCCAATATTTTATGCCGGTCACTAAGCTTAATTTCGTTATGGTCTCTTTAATGGTTCTATTCATTCATTCTGCCTGTCCTGAACTCGGGGGTCTATAAGCACAATGTAACTTTCAATAAATCCCCAAGGTCCTGGCTAACCCGTGACTTATGTGGGTTATGAACGCGGGTCCATTATAACACCCTATTACTTTAGGCAGGCCGTATCTTGGAAGAATATCTCCCAGGATCTTCTTCACCACAATTTGCACTGTTTCTTTTTTTTTTCTTTTTTTCCTTTTCTTTTTTCTTTTCTTTTTTTTTTTTTTGGTGGGAAAGGCTTCAATCCATCTGAAAATGTATCTACAAAGACTAGGAGATATTTAAGTCCATAACTTGCTAGCTTTATTTCAGTAAAGTACACTTCCCAGAATTGTCCTTGTCTGGTTCCTCATAGGTGCTTTCCTGCAGGAAGCTTGGAAGGATAAGAATTAACCAATTGAAGGACCTGACAGGCTTTTGTTAACCATTCAGTTATTTCCTTTAACTGTGAGTCGGCTAGTGGAAAACTCTGTTTTTGATCCTTCATGAATGAATGTAGTTTCTTTGAACTAAGGTGAGTGATTTGGTGTACATTATCTACTGACATAGTTAGAGCTGTGAATATAGGAGTTTTTACTGAAGGATTTAGAAATTCCACTTGGGGGCCTTCAGGGTTAAAAGTAATTTTGGCCTGGAGCTTGCTGAGCAGAACTCTGCCCATCAATGGGGCCGGGCATTCTGGAATTACTAGGAAGAAGTGATGGATTTTTCCTTTCCCCTGGTCCCAGGTCCTCTTAGTTGTCCAAGCCCGATATTTACTGCAATTAGCCCCTTGAATTAGAGACCTTTTATTTGATAGAGGGCAAAATGGGGCCTTAATGGCTGAGTATATTGCCCCTGTATCCACTTCAATGTTTACTGGGGTGCCCTCCACTTCAAAAGTTAACCTGAGCTGGGGGAGGGGATCTGATCCCCAACTTTCTTAGTCATCCTCCAGAGTCAGAATGGCTGGCTGGCGTGGCTGTTACTTTCTAAGGCTCTCTTTGGCCGAGTGTCCTTTTTCTTTACAGTAGGCACATTGATCTGAGGCCAGGGGTGGCCTCTAGTTTGGGCCCAGGTATCCCTTCCTGTCTCCATGTTTCTTATTTCTGGCCTATTTGTTGTTGTGACCAGGACCTTAGTCAATTCCTTAGTCTGTCTTTTGTTTCTTTTATCCTCCCTTTGCTTCCTTATCTTCTTCAGTTTCTCTCGTATAGTATACCTTTTTGGCTTCGCTGACTAAATCTCTCAAAGTCATATCTTGTAATCCATCTAAGTGTTTTAAATTTCTTTAAATATCCAGGGCAGCTTGCCCAATAAAGGCCATCATGACAGATGCCTTTTGAGCCTCTGCCTGAGTATCACAAGGAGTATATCTCCTATATGCCTCCATTATTCTCCCTAGAAACATAGAGGGAGATACGTCAGGCCCTTGAATAAACTCTATTACCTTGGCCAAATTAGTTGGTCGCCTAGCAGCCACTAAGATACCCGCTATTAGAGCCCGGAGATAAGTGAACAGATGCTTCCTACCTTCAAAGGTATTGGGGTCCCTGTTTCGTCGATTCTAGGGAAAGCCGGGTTGAATATGTTGGGAAGTTGTGTCAGTCACCCACCTGGTCTGAGGATATTATTTTCTAGCTTCCAGGAGGATTCTCTTTTGTTCCTCTGTCATGAAGAGAGTCCCTAGGTGTTGTTGACAGTTATTTCAAGTAGGCTGGTGTGAAAACATCTATGAATCAACCACACCTGAGAGACGAGTGGGGTCCTCGGTAAAAGGGGGATTGTTATTTTTCCAGTTATATAGGTCTGAAGAGGAGAAAGGCCAATACTGGTAGGCTTGCATTTTTTCCCCATGACCATCATCAATCATTGGCACATAGGGACGGAGGGGGAGCATCACGGGAGTTCCAGGGTTTTCAATCATTCATTGCCAGTGAGTTCCTTTAGCCGGGCCAGGTTCCTCCAGGGGAGGAGGGGCTGTGTGTGCCACGGGGGAGTTTTCTGGAGGGTGCTGGGCTAGCTTAGCTTCCTCCAATGGCGGAGAGGCTGAGTCAGCAGCAGGGGAATCACTTAGAGGGTGTTGGGGGTTGGGAGACCAGGGCAAGGGATAAGGAGAGGGATGAGAGTCCAGTAGAGTTAAATCTTGTGACTTAGGCAGAAAAGAGGGTGGAGGAGGAGGAGGAGCAGAGGGCTTGAGAGATCGTGGGGGAAAGATTAGGAGCAGGGTAGGGGCAAAGAAAGGCTTCACCCATGGAGGAGATTTGCAGAGGTAATGCCGGGTTAAGATATATGGCTTTTGATCTGGATGGCTATGTGGCCCTTTCTGAAAGACAATATCTCTGACTTTTTAAATTACTGAGAAGTAGAAAAATTCTTCTAAGGGCCATCCGAATCCAAAGGTGGGCCATTCTGAGGCACAGAGAGTCTGCCAGGTCCAGTGGTTTACTGAAAAAGAAAGATTCTGAGCCCTTAAGCGGAATTTGGTCCAGTGATCAAGGGTCAGGGACAGAGGCATTGAAGTGCTCTTTCCCATAATGAAAAATGCACAAACAGTAAAAGCAACGACACATGACACAGACAAGACAAGACAATAAAGACAGGCAATGGACGTCCAACACTGAGACGAGGACTGAGTAGCCGGCAATACCTGATGGGCTGGCAATACCGAATCTGAAACAAAATATCACTGAGTTAAGGAGACTATTGTTCCTCGATTTTCAGAGTCCTCTGGGGTGTCCCTCAGGGTGGTTGCCTGTGGCTCTGTGACACATCTGTCAGACACCGTGAGAGAGAGCTCACGCTCTTTATTGACAGCCATTTTGCCAAGACCTAACCTGAAACCTGACACCAGAAAGAGGCGCCTTACGAATCCCGAGAGGAGCCTGTTGGGGTCTCTCGTCCGCTGCTCCCAGAACTCGGTGGAACCTCCATATGTAAAGGTCGGACGAGTGTCAGGCAAAGAGACCTCCAAGAGACTGTCTCATTCAAAAGCAAAGGGTTTATTGGGGGTCCAGCATGCTGGGGCTCAGAGCTCACTTAAATATAGCAGAGAGTCCTGAGAACAGCTTAAACAGGGCTTATATACTTTCCTTGGGGAGGGCAGGGAGGGAAGTTAAGTATACAGAAAAACATGAAGAGACAACTACCTATTTTACTAACTTTTCACTAACGACTATACTTTGCCAGATTTCCTAATGTCTCTATTGATATCTATTTTCCTACATACTTTTCCCAGTTCATCTTTGTGACTGACTCTTCACATGTGCTGACATTTACATTTACTCTATACCCAAAAAGCTATAGCTAAAGAACTTTTGGTGCAAATTCTATACTCACTATCCTTTCTAAACTACCGACTATCTTCTTAATCTTACCGACTACCACTTTTTGACTGGATGTTATCTTTGACAATCAATCATCCAAGGCAGAAGGTCCAATGCAATTGTATATCGATGTACCTGAGACATCTGTGCAGAAAATATATCAAAGCTAAGTATCACAATCAAGGTCCTAATACACTTCTGGGTTTTAAATCTTACCTAGATTTCTGTTTTCATACTTATATTTTACCTATATATTCTTGTAATTATCGCAGGTTATCAATACCATTTTTCATCCAGCTGAATGATTCCTAACCCAAATCAAACCTGTTATTAACCCTAACCATTCACTGTTGCCTCAATCTAACTTTACAGAAGAGCAGGGACAGAGATGGTCTTACAATACAAAAATGTAGGATTCATTCCAACTACTGAGAAACTCAAAGGTCCATGCAAAAATGATCCCTGCAGAAGTTGTAGGCAGCTATGTAGGAACTGAGAGAGCAAAAGTCATCTTCCATTGTAAAAAACCTGGTCAGGATGAAGGAATGTGTCTGAATCAGCCTCTGTCTTCTTAATTTAGAGAAGAAGGACCAAACCAGGCCTGTGTTGAGAGCTGTTCCCGGGTGCCTATGGTTGATATACCATTCTAAGTTGTGAAAGTGTCACAGGAAGTAGGGGCAGCCTCAATTTCATGGGACCCTTTGAAACAACTGTTAGGACAACGTGGTTGCCAAGGCAGTGACCTTATTCAATTCCTGAAGGAAGTGACCTCACCTAACATCCTTAGTGACAGAACTCTCTGAACTTGGGATCCAGGAAGCCAGTCACCCAAATCCACTCCCAGTCCCACTCCCAGGGGTCTCAATTTCTTGGATTTACCAAGGACAGATTTAGTCTTTCTTGGTACATACTGATGTGAGGATGGCCAAATGCCAGAAAGCTCTGAAAAGTCGCCTTTACTGAGAAAGCAGGTATTGGATCACCGCTGGCTCCTCAGTACTTCACAATGTTGACCAAAGAGACCAGATCTGAGACAGGACAGGCCATTTTGGGGGAAGAAAATATGGCCCACAATCAGAGAAACTCTGGATAGTCACAGACCTACTTTGGGGAAGGAGGTGCCTTTGTGGGTGTGGGTGTGAGTTTGTGGATTTGTCTCATGTTCTCAGAATAGGTAGGAAAGTCGTTTGATTTGGTGTAGACTGTTTCGAGTAAGTCGTTTGACAAGGCGAGTGTTTCTATGTCTGTGTATCCCACGGTGTCCATGGTTGTAGACATTAGAAAAGAGAATGCATCAATTGATATGTCCTGTCTAGTTGAAAGCTTCCCAGCATTCATTCTGCCCAATTTATGAATGGATTTCAGCTTGCCTTATCGATGGGCAACACTTGCTATCTTTCAAAGTTTCTGCTTTCTTCCTGAATTCTGGCCACTCTCCAGAATAGGCTCATGGTTTTGTGTCCAATATATGTACCACTTCCAAGCCCTGTGACATCGTCATGTACTGGATAGCTGAAGGGAATGGCGAGCATCTCAGAAAACTCTGATACCAGTGTGATCAGGATAGTCTCAGTGGAGAAAACCTTTGGGCCTTTTAATTATCAATTGTTCTGCTGCCCTCAATGTCTGAAAGGTCTTTGCCTCAGGCCACCCCTTTTTGATGCCTGAAAAAAACTGTTTTCACATGGAAATGAATGGGCATCACCTGAAGCTTTTTGCTTAATTCCTTTGGAAAGGATGTGTCTGAATCAGCCTTTTGGCCCTGTGTGAGGCTTAGGCTTAGATTCTCAGCACCTGATGGATCTAAAGAAAGATTCCATGTGTGCATCCAAAACCAAAATAGCCAAAAGAGCAGTCATTCTGTATGAAGTCTCTCCCCTTCCTTTGTGAGGTTCCAGACCTACATCAAGTTAGAATAGGAATTCTTTGGGTCAAATAATTTCTTCAAAGCCCTGCAGAGGCTAGCCCATAGGTGCTTGGGTTTCCTCATGTCTCCAATTCAGACAAAGAATCTAAACCCCACAGTAGTCCTCAAATTGGAGAAGCAGAGAAGTATTAACAGCAGGCCTATGTGATCACATCAGGTTCACAGGAAGGGTGTCCAAGCCACCCTGATTTTAGGCAAATTAGGGACAAGGGAGATTATTTTGGAGACTGTCTTGGTCTGCGCCCCTCATCGAAACATCCAACCAGAGGTTATGAAGAGTTTTTATATGAAATATCATGAGGACCATGTGGGAGTGTGTTGGTTTTAATTGTGGTCATTTGTGTGGTGGTTGGAAGAGATGACTGGGTCCACCTTGACATGATCTCTGGTGTGATTCCCCTAAGAGACTGAGTTCTGGAACTGACCTCAGAGAAGTATTGCCATGATTTGTGTTGGGATGTTAAGAGACTACGCATGAGAGTCGCCCTTGGAAACTGAGATGTATGCCCAGGTTGTATTTCCACAAAGCACTGGGAATCACAGCCAAGATATCACATGATTTTATTCTGAAAGACTTGGCAGCCATAGTTGAGAGTCAAAACACACATGGACCTTACATTGTAGACATCAATGGGCCTGGATTCACGTGACCATTTAGCCACTCTTTGGGAAGCCTTGCCTGTGAGAATTCTCCATTGTCTTTTATTGACATGAGCTTCCTCAAAATTTATTGGTTCTGGATTGATTTGAAACGCACAGTGCATCCAACTTCATCTTTCAAAAATGGCTAGATAAATACCAAGAAATTTTTGAAATTCCCATGACCAGGTGGCACTGGAGAACCTTTGGATGTCCTGTTGCTGATCATGAGTATACCAGACAGTGCCTTGATTGACTGGGTTTCATGAAAATGGTGTAGAACAGAGATGCCAATAAATTGGAGGCTGCTGAGTACTGGGCCTAGAGCAGTAGTGGTCAGGTGTGTGATAAAACATTTGTGGTGGGGCCATGTGGATCTGCCATTAGCTTCCAAGTGTCTTGTGACTGAAATGGTGCAGCAAGCAGTCCCTTCTATGTAAAGGCATCTTGTAATATTGAGAAGTCTCAGGGCAAGTTTCAGAATCAAGTTGCTATGGTCAATGGGGCAAGCTATGTGGGATAGAAGCATGGTTCGTGCATTGTCCTAGAGAAACTGACCCACCACACGTGACAGAACTCCCTCCAGCACTGTGTCCCAGTTGACCTCTTTGTATTTTGTGAAGCAAATACCAAACTCCCAGTGAAGCCGCAAGAAACACCATGAAAATTTTAGGATCACAAAATGGCTTCACAGTCCACACGGGGAGACACTTAGACCCAGTGGCCACAGTTTAGCTACAAATAGCAAATTCAGCACTGCTGCTCATGTTCAGTGGAAAATAAGAAACAATGTCCTCCAGATCACATAGATGCAGACCCACCTTTATTGGTCTCACTAGAAACGAAGCTAAAGCACTTGACAACAACATATGTTTCAAGTGCCCAACCTCAGAGGCAGTTCCACAAGAAGTCTTTAGGCCAGAAGAGCTCCAGTGTGTGGAGTTTTTACCCTGTCCCTTACTTTTGGAAACTCCTTAGCATATTCCATTCCAGATATGTATTCACAGATTTTCTAACTCTTCTCCTCTAATTTTGTCTTACTTGGGGAGTAGGTAATGTCAAGCCATTGTTCTGGATGACAGTGGGAACAATTTTTTGTAGCACATATTTGCATACACATTGGATTCATTTTACAATTTTCCAGTCAAAATAGTGAATCCCTCACACTAACCCCTATGCTACTAAACTCTGACTACTAATCATAACATGATGGAGAATAATAACCCAAACAGAATTGAAATACAAGCAGTTCAGAGGAGGCATCGTGTATAGTTGGACTTGCCTTTTGCATTATATAGGGTAGGAGTTATGAATCTAGTCAATTATTTGGTTGAAAGAATTCTCCATGTTTTTTTAAAGTTAACAAATATGTGAATTCCTGTCTCCCTTTCTCTGTAGCCTGTTTAGCACATGTAATTTTATATGCACATATAGAATCATACCTGGTATCACACGTATATTTTTGGTGAGGTGGCTGACTTGGCATATAGAAATTGTGAGAAGATATCACTCCTTCTAAAAGCTGTTGGAACTGAGAAGATATCACGCCTTCTAAAAGCTGTTGGAACTGAGAATTCAACCTATGGGTGATCCTCCTATTTGAATAGCATTATACATAAATCCATGTTCAGTAAAATGAATATTTTTGAATCTGTGGATGATATGTATTTCATGATGAATTTCGATTGGCATATATAATGCTACTTTTTAATGTCTCTCTGTTTGTGTCTGTGTGTGTATATATATATATATATATATATATATATATATATCCTCCAGATTTTTCAAAATATGAAATATATGTGTCTTATTATGCACTCCCAAATTTCATTCATATTCATGTATGTGGATTTATAATCTACTTTTCAAAAGATTATTCTCAGAAATATTCATCCACCCGAAATACATTTTGGTTTACTAGTACTGAAAACTATCTTCAGTAAATGGTGCATAGAAATCCTAATATTTTGACATTGCAAGATGGCCATGAATAGAGTACATCACACCCTTTGTACTGCGCCACTTCATATGTGAATAAGGAGTTAGAATGACGAAAAAGTATCTTGTTAGGATCTTACAGAAAAATGGGTGTGCCTGGAACCTAGAAGAATGATTTCCACCACCAAGGTCCGGTAATTGAGTCTCAAACAAGAGCCAACTATGCGACCAAAGATCTGGGGTGACTGATCCGTGCGGCCCATGCCATGGCTACAGACGGCGGGCCTCCACCGAGAAGCGACCAGCATGCAGGGAGAAACGTTGCTGCAAATTCTGTGGAATCCGGCTGGCTCACCCGCCACTGAGCCCGGGGCTGAGCTCGGGATTTCAGATGGGGAAGAAAGCACTACAGTTCTATCCCTCACAACCGAAACTCCATCGAGGAAACCAACGGCCACCATCTTGGAGAGCTGAAGTATCCACCGCCACTCTCCGACAGATTGCAACAACAAAACAGGTGTGTGTTACTCAGCTTATCTCCCATACAGCAGGTAATTTGCAAAAATTCTCTCTTAGGCTTTCCGGGGGAGGGATTACCAGAGAAAGCCTTCACAAAGACGGGGGGAAAACTAGTGGCACCTGACCTTCAACTTCCCCTCCCATCACCGATGAAAACAAAACTTGTCTAGCCAGCGCAATGGGTGAGGCAAGCGGAAAAATTCAAAACAATAGAGTGCCAGGGTTCCCAATAGACACCCTCCACACCCAAGAAACGGCAGGCAAAGAGTACAGTTTGATCTGCCAAGAGGCATCACTCAGGGGAAATCTGGTGTAGCAGGGGAAATCAGGACTCGCAGAGGAAACCAGGGGACTAGAGGACAGACCCGCTTGACTAGGCGGCTGGAGAACGCCTGCCCACCAGCAACCAATCACCCGCTGGCTGCCTGCGCAATTGGGCAGCTAGCGATCACCCGTCCGCCGGTGACAGCCCATTCGCTGATTGCACGACTGGATGGCTGGAGACCGCCCGCCCGCCAGCGACCGGGAGGTGAAACCAACCAGAGACAGTCCAGTCCCACCCCCCCATTCAAACACCCCGGCAAGGAGCCTGGGGCCCGCCATAGCAGACAGGTGACATCACTGGAGCTCAGCTGTCGGAATTCCTTCCAAGCGGAATCCACTTTTGCAGGCATAGTCTACAAACACAAAAGAGAGACAACAGAGATATACAAAACCAAAAAAAATCTATTGAAGAGAGCAGAAACACAGCAATCAATAGAGCTGAAAAGTAATGTGAACATCATGAAAAAACAAGGGAAAAAAATTCTACAGGAAGACCGAGAAGCATCAGAAATAGGGATAGGGAAAAAACTCAAGGCATACCTAACTCAGATGGAAAGAAATATTAGAGAAGACATGAGGCAGCAAGTCCAAGCAATAAAAGTAAATTTTGAAAATCAAATAAATAAACAAATTCAAATGGCAAAGAACGAGTTTTACCAGGAGATAGAGATCTTAAAAAGAAATATCAAACAGTAATCCTAGAAATGCAGAAAACTATAAACCAAATTAAAAACTCAAACGAAGAATATTACAAATAGACTAGATCAATTAGAAGTTAGAACATCAGATAATGAAGACAAAGTTTATCAACTTGAAAAGAATAGAGTAAACACAGAAAAGATGCTTAAATCCCATGAGCAATCTATTCAAGAGATATGGAATGTCATAAAAAAAACAAATTTGAGTGTCATCTGGATAGAAGAAGGCATAGAGATTCAAACCAAAGGAATGGACAACATATTAAATGAAATATTTCTGGAAAATTTCCCAGAGATGAAAGATGGAATGAATTGCCAAATCCTGGAAGCCTACAGGACCCCAAGCATTCAAAACCATAATAGACCAACTCCAAGACAAATAATTATGAAGATAGCCAGAACAAGGACATACAGAACAAAGAGAGAATATTAAAAGCTACGAGAGAAAGTAGGCAGATTACATTCAGGGGTAAACCAAAAGTTAACGACTGATTTTTTATCACAAATTTGAAAGCAAGAAGATCCTGGAAAAAAGTATTTCAAACGCTCAAAAATAATGGATTCCAACCAAGAATACTGTATCCAGCAAAATTAAGCTTCAGATTTGACAATGAAATTTAAGTCTTTCACGATAAACAAAAGCTAAAAGAATTCACAGCCAGAACACCAGCAGTGCAAAGCATTTTGAGCAAAATACTACAAGAAGACGATTTGAAAAGTAATGCCTGAAACTAGCAGCGGGAGGTATCTCAGTAAAGGGAGAGGAAAATAACTAAAAAGTAAAAACTAACCAAAATAAATAAATAAATAAATAAATAAATAAACATGACTGGAAGTACAAATCATATTTCAATTGTAACCTTAAATGTTAATGGCCTAAACTCACCAATCAAGAGACATAAGCTAGTAACCTTAATCAAAAAAGAAAAAAATCCAACAATATGCTGCCTTCAGGAGACTCATATGATAGGTAAAGACATACAGAGGCTGAAATTAAAAGTTTGGGAAAAATCATACCACTCACATGACCCTCGGAAGCAAGCAGGAGTGGCCATACTCATATCGAATAAAATCAACTTCAACCCTACGTTAATCAAAAGGGATAAAGAAGGACACTATATACTGTTAATAGGAACCTTGCACCAACAATGCATAACCATTATCAATTTGTATGCACCAAACAATTGAGCTGCAACACTCATAAAACAAACTCGCCTCAAGTTCAAGAGTCAAATAAACTACAACACAATAATTATGGGTGACTTCAACACACCGCTCTAGCCATTAGACAGATCCTCTAGACAAAAACTGAATAAAGAAACTATAGAATTCAACAGCAAAATCAGTAACCTAGACTTCACCGACATATATAGAATATATCAACCATCAAAAAGTGGATACACGTTCTTCTCAGTAGCACATGGATCCTACTCAAAGGTAGACCATATATTATGCCATAGGGCAATTATTAGTAAATATAAAGTCGTGGAGATAATACCATGCACCATATCTGATCATAATGAAATGAATCTGGAAATCAATGATAAAAAAAGGAAGGAAAAATCCTACATCACATGGAAAATGAACAACATGCTACTGAATGATAAATGGTTTACAGAAGACATAAAGGAGGAGATAAAAAAAATTCGTAGAGACAAATGACAATACAGACACAACACACTGGAATCTATGGGACACAATGAAAGCAGTTTTAAGAGGGAAATTCATTTCTTGGAGTTCTTTCTTCAAAAAAAAAAAAAAGAAAAAAACAGCAAATAAATGAACTCACACTACACCTCAAAAACCTAGAAATGGAAGAGCAAAACAACAGCAAATGTAGTAGAAGACAAGAAATAATTAAAATTAGAGCAGAAATCAAGGAAATTGAAACAAAAAAAACATTGAAAATATTGATAAAAATAAAGTTGGTTCTTTGAAAAAATAAATAAGATTTATAGACCCTTAGCCATGCTAAGGAAGAGAAGAAAAGAGAGAACTCAAATTACTAACGTATGGGATGAAAAAGGCAATATCACAACAGACACTACAGAAATAAGAAGATAATTAGAAAGTATGTGGAAAACCTATGTTCCAATAAAATAGATGATAGTGAAGATATCAATAAACTTCTTAAGTCATGCGATCTGCCCAGATTGAGTCAGGAAGACAGACACAATTTAAACAGAACAATAACAAAGGAAGAAATTGAAGAAGCCATCAAAATACTACCAACAAAAAAAAGCCATGGACCGGATGGGTATACAGCAGAGATCTACATAACCTTCAAAAAGGAATTAATACCAATACTTTTCAAGCTATTTCAAAAAATAGAAAAAGAAGGAACTCTTCCAAATTCATTCTATGAGGCCAATATCACCCTGATCCCAAAACCAGACAAAGACACTTCAAAGAAAGAAAACTACCGACCAATATCTCTAATAAACTTGGATGCAAAAATTCTCAATAAAATCTTGGTGAATCGAATACAAAAGCATATCAAAAAAATTATGCACCATGATCATGTAGGATTCATCCCTGGGATTCAAGGCTGGTTCATTATACGGAAATCAATAAATGCTATTCACCACATCAATAGACTTAAAGACAACAACCATATGATCATCTCGATAGATTCAGAAAAAACATTCGACAAAGTTCAACATCCCTTTATGTTGAAAACACTAGAAAAACTAGGGATAACAGGAACTTACCTCAAGATTGCAAAAGCTATATATGATAAACCTCAGGCTGGCATCATCCTAAATTGAGAAAAGCTGAAGGCATTCCCTCTAAAATCTGGAACAAGAGGGATGCCCTCTATCACCACTTCTATTTAATTTAGTTCTTGAAATACTAGGCATAGCAATTAGACAGAGAAAAGAAATTAAAGGCATAAAACTAGGAAAAGTAGAACTTAAATTATCGCTATTTGCGGATGACATGATAATATATTTAACAGACCCAAAAGGGTCTACAGAGGAACTGCTAGAGTTAATAAATGAATTCAGCAAAGTGGCAGGATATACAATCAACTCGCATAAATCAAAGGCATTGCTGTATATCAGCAGCAAAACTTCTGAAATGGAAATGAGGAAAACCACTCCATTCAAAATATCCTCAAAGAAAATAAGATAATTGGAAAAACAATTAAATAGTTGGGAAACAACCTAACAAAAGAGGTGAAAGATTTATAAATGAAAACTACAGAACCCTAAAGAGATAGAAGAGATCTTAGAATATGGAAAAATATACCCAATTCATAGATAGGCAGAAATAACATCATCAAAATGGCGATATTACCCAAATTCTCTACAGGTTTAAATTGATGCCAATCAAAATCCCAACGACATTTCTAGTAGAAATGATAAAGCAATCATGAAATTCATATGGAAAAACAAAAGACCCAGAATAGCAACAGCAATTCTAAGCAGGAAGTTTGAATCTGGAGGTATAGCGATACCAGAGTTCAAACTGTACTACAAAGCAATAGTAACAAAAACAGCATGGTACTGGTACCAAAACAGGCAGGTGGACCAATGGAACAGAATAGAGGACACAGAAACCAATCCACAAAATTACGACTTTCTTATATTTGATAAAAGGGGCTAAAAACCTGCAATATACGAAGGATAGCATCTTCAACAAATGGTGCTAGAAAAATTGAAAATCGATATGCAACAAAATGACACTGAATCCCTTTCTCTCGCCAAGCAAGGGAGTTAACTCAAAGTGGATCAAGGAGCTAGATATCAAATCAGAGACACTGCATCTGATAGAAGAAAAAGTTGGCTACGATCTACATACTGTGGGGTCGGGCTCCAAATTCCTTAATAGGACACCCATAGCCCAAGAGTTAATAACAAGAATAAATTAATGGGACTTACTTAAACTAAAAAGTTTTTTTTTTCTCAGCAAGAAAAACAATAAGAGAGGTAAATAGAGAACCTACATCCTGGGAACAAATTTTTACCCCTCACACTTCAGATAAAGCCCTAATATCCAAAATATACAAAGAACTCAAAAAATTAAAAAATAAGATAACAAATAACCCAATCAACAAATGAGCCAAGGACCTGAACAGACACTTCACAGAGGAGGACATACAATCAATCAACAAGTACATGAAAAAATGCTCACAATCTCTAGCAGTCAGAGAAATGCAAATCAAAACCACCCTAGGATACCATCTCACTCCAGTAAGATCGGCAGCCATTAGGAAGTCAAACAACAGTAAGTGTTGGCGAGGATGTGGGGAAAAGGGGACACTTGTACACTGCTGGTGGGACTGTAAATTGGTGCAGCCAATTTGGAAAACAGTATGGAGATTCCTGGGAAAGCTGGGAATGGATCCACCATTTGACAAGGATATCACCCTTCTTGGACTATTCTCTGAGCATCTTAAAACAGCGTACTATTGGGATACTGCCACATCAATGATCATAGCGGCACAATTCACAATAGCTAGACTGTGGAACCAACTTAGATGCCCTTCAATAGATGAATGGATAAAAAAATGTGGAATCTACACACAATGGAGTATTACGCAGCACTAAAAATTACAAAATCATAGAATTTGCAGGGAAATGTATGGCATTAGAGCAGAATATGCTAAGCGAAGCTAGCCAATCCTTAAAAAACAAATGCCAAATGTCTTCTTTGATATAAAGAGAGCAACTAAGAACAGAAAGGGAGGAAGAGCATGAGGAAAAGATTAACATTATACAAAATGAGTGAGGGGAGAGAAAGGGAGAGAGAACAGAAAGCATATGGAAATGGTAGGAAACCCTCAATGATACACAAAATTACACATAATTGGTTGTGAGGGGAAATGGGAGGGAAATAATGGAGAGAATTAAACAACAGCACATGAGGTAGAGAGGGAAGATGGGAGGGGAGGGGAGAGGGGATAGTAGGGGATAGGAAAGGTAGAAGAATACAACAGTCATTAATATGCCATTATGTAAAAATGTGAATGTGTAACCAATGTATTTCTGCAATTCTTATTTGGGGAAAAAAATGGGAGTTCATAATCCAAATGAGAAAAATGTATCAAAGATGATATATCATGAACTTTGTAATGTTTTGAACAACCAATAAAAATAAATAAATAAATAAAGGTTTAAAATTCATTGGGAAGAAATCAGCTAAAAAAGTGTTGAGATGCATTCATTTTTCTTAGCAGAAACTTTGTTTTGTGTAGTTGTAACTATCACAAATTTATTTTACCAGAAATTTGGCTTTTGAAAATGCACATAAATTGAGATTAAAGGATAATTCACCTACCTTCATGAAAAATTCATAGCATTTCCTATATTTTTCATATTTCATTTTTTTAGTTAATATTTTGTCATGGACCAGGTCTAGCCTTAGGCTATTCTTCCAGAATACTACCTCATCTGACAAGTTCGTACAATGTGTTGGATTTTTCTTTTCTTCTTTTATTTAATTGTTTCTAGCTAATAATGTGTATTTCTCCTTATCTTTATTTGGATATACATACCCAACTATATCTTTGCATTTTATGTTTTACTGGGGAAGAGACTCATCAAAAGCTTTTTGTTATATGTATTAACAATCAAACATTCAGAGCATGCAATTATTCTTAATTTTGCATGAAAATATCTTTGCACAATTTTTCTTATAAAGATTTAGAATTATTAATAATGTCCCTGCTGTAATAAGTAACTACTTACAAGAAGAATTAAACAATTGACTTTATATCAATTATGAATATAAAAAGTACTAAAATAAATATTTGGCAATTAATACACAATTGATAGAAATTGAAATCACGAGAAAGCCATTTAAAATGTCAGTGCATATGGTCCTTAAATAATAGGTTTTTTAAAAAATTTTTCTCTAATTCATAAGATATATTATGCCATATTATCGCTTAATGTGATATAAAACCTTAAATTATCAGTATAGATAAATAAGAAAGAAACCTGTTTACTTAAATATGTTTAATTGATTTTCACTGTAAGATGTTAATTCTGGAAGACTTGAGAATTAAGAAAGATATGGTCTATATTATATCTAACAGGCTAACCAAAGTACTTTTAAATATAAATGTATATATACATATATAATATATGTAATGCATATGCATGAATATAGATACATATATATAATAAATGTATAGTGATATATCTATCAGGTGATTATAATTTTAACGTTTTCTCAAGAAAAAAGAATGACTATAAAAAACAGTCTTAAATTTAAATTTCATAGCAAGATACTGTTTGTAATGACATGAGAGAAAAATTGATATGGATGGAAAATGAAAAAGGAAGAGAGAGAAGGGGGAAAATGAAGAAGAAAGTGAGTAAAGAAGAGGGAGAGGCATATTCGATGTTAAGAAAAAAGTGGAGGGGCTGGGTTTATGGCTCAGTGGTAACATGATTGTCTAGCATGTGTGAGGCACTGGGTTCTATTCTCAGCACCACATAAAAATAAACAAAATGAAGGTCCATCAACAACTGAAAAACAAAAAATAAAAAAGTAGAAATATTACCAAAATTCCAAGCTTTGTTGAATGTTAAATAAAAAACAATATGTTACATAGCCTTATGTAATTTCTAGACTCCCCAAAATAGTCATTAAATGTTAGATCATTAGTGCTATAACTAAAAATCCATTGTTCCTTCCTCTACATTCTGTGGCATGCTAGTACTAAAATAAATTGTATTATAACACCCCCCCCAAAAAAAAGCCAAATCATAATATTTCTACAGTAACTGACCCGAGTTTAACATCAATGCAAGTAGATTCCTATGGGACATGATATGCATTTTGACGTTCATTTTTATTCAACACTGGAACATTAATATTTCTTCAGTTTATGCACATCATAGAATACATATTTCATCCACAATTTAGCAAATTTATACTCATTTGTTTAACTTCAAATCACTTCCTGCTTCAGTACCCATGTATTCCTCCATGTTTCTTGACTGCTCTTTTCATGAGACTTCTTTACAAACACATTATTTTCGATTTCCATTATCATATTTGAAGCAAAACACCCGTCATGATAAACCATAACCCTAATATTACCATTAAATGTATAAGTGGTTTGAAAGAATGATTGTCTATCAATATAAGATTTCTTACTTAGTTACAGATATCAATTCAATCCATTATTTAAAGTGGAACCAGTTATATTATTTATTCACAGTATGGTCTATTCATGTATCATCTCTATATTCATAGACACAGGGTACACCTCTTTGTACCCCCAATACTAATTTATACGTCTTCAAAATATTGCTCCCAGAAATGGTGGAACAAATACATGTAACCTGATCTACATATACATTTTATCACAGTAATATTCTGAACAGCAAAAAGCAAAGTTCACACTTATGATTGTACCATACCTAAATGGAAAGTGAACATGGATTACTAAAAATATCCATGTCCAGGTTGCCTAATGATCTCAAATGAAAATCCTATTGGTGACTACATATTTGTTTCTTCCAAAGATTATATATTCAAACTCAACCCTGTTGAATATGTCTAAAGCTGTCACTCACTTTACACTTTGAATGATTTTGTAATGTGTCTATTGATATCTGCTTTCCTACATATTTTCCCCAGTTCATCATTGTGACTGAATCTTCACATGTGCTATCACTAACATTCACTCTCTAACCGAAACCCTATTGCTAAAAAACTTTGGTCCAAATCCTATATTCACTCTTCTTCCTAAACCTACCTACTGTCTTCCTAATCCTACCGACTATCCCTTTTTGACTGGATGTTCTCTTCTACATTCAATCATCCAAGGTACAAGGTCCTATGCCATTGTATATCGATTTATCTGAGACATCTGTGCAGAACGTAATTCAATGCTAAGTATACCAATCAAGGACCCAATGACCTTCTGGGCTTCAATTCTTACTTAGATTTCTCTTTTCGTTCATATATTTCACCTCTATATTCTTATAAATATCGCAGGTTCCCAATACCATTGTTCATCGAGCAGAATGGTTCCTAACCAAAATTGAAAATGTTATTAACACTAACCATACACTCTTCCCTCAATCTAACTTTACAGAAAAGCAGTGACAGTGTTGGTCTTACAATTCAGGAATGTATGGGATCTTCCACCTGATGAGAACCTCAAAGGTATGTGCAGAAATGATCCCTGGAGAAGATGTAGGCAGCTATGAAGGACCTGAGAGAGCAAAAGTCATCTTCCATGGAAAACAAACTGGTAGGATGAAGTTTGGTGTCTGAATCAGCCTCTGTCTTCTTAATGTAGAGAAGACGGACCAAACCAGGCCTTATGGAGAGCTGTTCCTGAGAGCCTATGGATTATATCTCATTCTAACTTATGAAAGGGTCACAGGAAGTAGGGGCAGCCTCCATCTAAAGGGACCATAAGAAGCAACTGTTAAAACAAAGTGGTTGCCAAGGCAGTGACCTCATTCAGTTCCTGAAGGAAGTGACCTCACCTCAATTCCTTGGTGTTGGAACTCTCTGAACTTGGGATCCAGGAAGCCAGGCACCCCGAGCCAGTCCCAGTCCCAGTCCCAGTTGTCTCACTTGTTTGGGTTTACCAAGGACAGGGTCAGTCTTTCTTGGTACCTACTGATTTGAAGATGTCCAAATGCCTGAAGAGCTCTGAAGAGGGGCCTTTCCTGAGAAAGAAGGTAGTGGCTCACCGCTGGTTCCTGTCAACTTCACAGAGTTGGCCAAGGAGACCAGATCTGAGAGAAGACAGGCCATTTAGGAGGAACATAGTATGGCCCAGCCGTCAGAGAACACTCCGAATAGTCACAGACCTACTTGGGGGAAGGAGGTGCCTTTGTGGGTGTGGTTGTGGGTTTGTGGTTTGGTCTCATGTTCTGAGAATAAGGTTTTTCAGATATCAGCTCCGGAGCCCAGGAATTAGTTCTCATTGGGGCTAAGGTTCCCCACCAGCGAGATTTGAAATTGGCGCTGGCTGCATTGTTAACAAGGGCGGGGACTTTTCACGCCACTGCAGAAAAGAAGAAGGTAGGAAGAAGAAGTCCTTAGGCGCCATGTTGGGGTTTTTCTCTGGGGTATGGCTGCCATTTATACTTTTCCTAACATTCCTCCCTTTTTGTTTTTTTAGAAATTGGGGTGTTGTTTGTCATTTCTGGCTGATTCCTGCTGTGTAGGGGTGCTGTGGGGCCTAGAAAGGGAAGTGGACGAATGCTCGGGGGGCAGGTCTTGGGATATCATGGCAGCCAGAAATAAAACCCAGTGCTATAGATAGCTACTTCAGTAGGGGTAAAGTCTATGAAAGTTCCCTGATGCCACAAGTTGTCGATGGCATGAAACCAGTCCTGGATGGAGGAGATTGTTGGTATCAGCCACTGGTCCTGTAACAGAGACTCAAGGAAATACTGGAAGCGTTGCCTGGACATGGCGTCACCAGCACCTGAAGAAGATCAGAGCGAATAAAAACAGAATGAAGATAAAAATTAAAGCAAAGGTCAATTTTTGGCAGAAGTTCCATGTTGGGGGACTGACATAGAAGAGGCCAAGGGCCATGAGGAAGCTTAGAATGTCATAAAGACTCATGAATCCAGGATGGCAGATTAGGAGGTTCTCCAAGCTCGTTGTCTCCCGCTGTCTAATGTACGTTGCATTCCATCGTGCCTGGTAGTGAGCTTCATCACTGAGTGAACTGTTCTCTTGGAGATGTTAGGGGTTCATCGGTCATCAGAGGCTGGTAGTGCCTAAGCAAAAGCTGGTTGAAATTTTGATTAAAAATTTTTTGCAGTTGGGTTTGAAGGAACTTCATTATGCATGGCAAGAGAGCACAAAAAGGGAGCATCCCAATAAGGGGCCCCAAGATAGGTAGTAAGTACATGGCAAGATAGGATTGGAAGAACCCTGTTATGGGATTGGAGGAGCTAGGTTTGAGCAATTTGGTCGATAATTCCTGCAATTTAACAACATTTCTTTCTATCAGCCGAGATTCATTAACATAATAGCAACATTCCTCTCTGAGGAATAGGCATGTACCCCCTTTTTCTGCAGTGAGAAGATCAATTGCCCTTTGGTTCTGTAAAGCCACGTGTGCCAATGAAGTAACCTGGCGCTGCAAGGAGCCCAGAGACTCAGCAGTGGTATCGAGTGCTTCCTGCAGTTTTTGTTGCAGGTCATTGGATGCCCATAGAACATGACCTATAGCTCCACCAGAGAGTCCGAGACCCGCCACTGAGGTTGTTAAAGTGAGGCCTACAAGAACCGGCAGAAAGACTGCCCTACGGGTTCGGGAAGGTAGGGCCAACTGTCGGAATTCCGTGGGAGTATACAAAGACAGCTGAGGAACTACAGTAACCAAGAAACAAGTGCCAGAGACATTGATCGTTGAGGTACTAAAAGACCCATTACACCAGAGGAAATTTCCAGGTTGCATAAACGCAGGGCTCGATTGGGTGCTTAAGCTCAAGGAACAAATTGGTAAAGGATTCATTATTGGCAGGTGGAAACAGATGAAAGCAAATAAGGCATTGGTGGAATAACTTTCCCACAGTGGGATACGTGTCACATGTAGGGGTTGTCCTTTCTTAGAGAAATTGTAGGTTTTTGCTGAAATATTTCCTGCCGCTAATGGGACCGCTGCTAGAAGTGGACGACTAATTGAATCACAGAGAAAGCACTGAGAAGGAGGCACAGAAAGAGGGGTGGATTTTAATAATTGAAGAGTTTGGTGTAACAAATTGAGCCATGTGTCAGGGGGACCTGAGGGGGTTGAAGGGTCTGAATCCTTTTTGGATGAGCTATGGATAAGATCTCGAAGTTTTGATTCTGACTCCTTAATGTGTTCGACTACCTGGATGGTTGCCTTAGGTGGCATAATCAGGGTGCTGCCAACAGTCATCCACATTGTGGGTCTGGCTGAGGTTGTCCGAGCATAGACAGCAAACTCAACATAGCCCCAACGTTTGGCCTTGGGGTCAGGTATATCTAAAGTATACCATCCATTGTTATCAGATGAAGAGCCTTTATGCCACTTTAGGTAACTAGATGTCCACCCTTTTGGGTAACCAAGTGAGTGGTAAGAATAGCTACCATGTTCATCATGGAACCTGCATGACCAATAGGGGCACCCATTATATATCTCAGGCCACCAATGACAATAGTCTTTTGTTTGATCAAAAAGGAAGCAAATGAAAGGCCAGTTCCAGCTACCAGGGACGAAGGTCCTTGAAGGTGACAATTTTAGGGAAATAGAGGTGCAATTGTGGATGAAGCAAGTAGTTGCATCCACTGCACGGACCTTCTGCATGCCATGTTCTGAGTACCGTTCCTGAAGAGTGAATAAATACATGGTAGAAGAGGTGGGTAAAGACCAGTCCCGATAGAGTACAGAAAATAAGCAGAGCACAAAAAAACAAGCAGTTACAGAAGATTAGGGTTTTGGGAGAGCTCATTGTGACTTTTTTAAGAGGAATTGGGCTGCATGGAACACCGTGTGAGCTGCAACTTAAATGGGTGAGATGAGTGTGGAGAGCAGGAGTTAAGGGGAGGTTCAGGAGGTGATTCTTGGAGTTCCTCTGGGTGGTCCTGTCGTCAGCAGGTGGGACCTCCTGGTGATATGGCTTCAACCTAGAAATGTGAATCCAGGGAGTGAGACGGTTGTCTGGTAAGGAGAGTTTGGCGGCAGTGGGGGTACAGAGAATGACAGGATAGGGGCATTTCCATTTTGGGGCAAGAGTCCCTTTCTCCTCTGGGGTATTATAATAGACTAGACTCCCAGGTGTTATGGGAGGAGTGTTTGGAGAGGACACTGGGTCCGGATGAAACCAGTCCTGATATTTCCAGAGTTCCGAGCAGAGATGATATAAAAGAGGCAAAGACAAATCTCGGGTGAGAGATCCTTGTGAAATGACCAACCCAGGGGGTATAAGAGCTCTTCCATACATTATCTCAAAGGGAGACAGTAAAGATGGTTTTTAGGGAGAGCTCTGATTCGAAGCAAATCCAAGGGAAGGAGTTTGATCCAGTCTAAGTTTAATTCCATTGTCAATTTGGTAAGGACTTCCTTTAGAGTACGATTTACCCTTTCCACTTTCCCTGAAGCTTGGGGGTAATATGGAGAGTGGGAATGCCACTTGAAGGAGAGGGCTTGAGAGACCTTTTGTGTGATCCTAGAAATAAACTCAGGGCCATTGTCATATTGTAGAGAAGTGGGCATACCAAACCTGGGGATGATGTCTGTCAGTAAGATTAAAGCTACAGTGGAAGCCGTTTTATTGGAAGTGGGAAATGCCTCAATCCAACCAGAGAAAGTGTCCACAAAGACAAGGAGGTATTTAGTGCGCCATACTGTGAGCATGTTGGTGAAGTCTACCTGCCAGTCAGCAGTGGGAATGTGTCCCCGAGCTTGGTGGGAAGGGAAAGGTTTGGGGCTTAAAGGAGTATAAGTGTTGGTCCACTGACAGATCTGACAATTAGAGGCTATATTCTGTAGCATGGCTTTGTCAGAGAGGGTGAGCGAGAAGAAGCTCTGTAAAAAGAGGGTCAAAGACTGAGAATTGGAAAGGAATAGATTATGAAGGAACTTGAAGAGATCCTTGTTCTTACTGGAAGAAGTAGGGGCTTCAGATGAGCTGTCTAAAGTGGCCATTATATGTCCCCCAGGGGGTCCATCATTGGAAGTGGTAGCAGCCATTTGTGCCACCTGGTCAGCTTTGGCATTGCCCTCAGTGATAAGAGAGAAGTCCTTCTGATTAGACCTACAATGGACAACTCCCACCTGGGTGGGTAAGTGGGAGGCCTCTATCAGATTTGTTATAAGAGCCGAATTAGTGATCACATTACCTTTGGTGGTAAGTAGGCCTCGCTCCTTTTATATTGCAGGATGGGATAAGATATGGAAGACATATTTTGAATCAGTATAAAGGGTGAGGGATTTGCCTTGTGCTAGAAGGCTGGCACGAGTGGCTACTATAAGTTCAGACTGCTGGTTGGTAGTTCCTGAAGGTAGAGCTTTGGCCTCTATAATCTCAGTGGCTGATACTACAGCGTATCCAAAGTAATGAGTGCCGTTCTGCCTAAAGGAACTGCCATCAGTAAACCAGATAAGGTCAGGCGTGGCTAGTAGTCACTCAGAAATGGAAGAATGACAGGGGAGGAAATCATCTAAGGTTTCCAATCAATTATGAGTTGGTGTGTTAGACGTGGGAGTCATTGGGAGCAGTGAGGCAGGGTTCTGTGCAGAGCAGGGAAGGAAAGTAATATTAGGGTTTTCCAGAAAGGAAGTGAGGAGCGACAGAAATCTGGATGGAGGAAGGGTTTGAAAGCCCTTATAAGCTAAAAGATCCTTCAAGTGATGTGGGGAGTGGATAGTTAAAGGGGCCCCAAAAGTAAGCTTAGAGGCTTCTTTGTGTAAAATGTGTCCAGCACCCAGAGCTCTTAAGCAAGGGGCCCACTCACGGATGGTAGGGTCAAGTTGCTTGGACAAATATGCCACAGGTGCAAATGTAGGCCCATAGTTTTGACCTAAGACCCCAAGTTCTTGCCTCCCATTTTCATGGACATATACATGAAATGGTCTTGAAAGATCAGGAAGGTGAAGGGCAGGTGCCTTTAAGACAAGTTGCTGAAGCCTGCGCAAGTTGTAGTTTGGGGAGGAGGCAAGAGATTCACTAGGGGGTCCCTTTGCTAGGTCATACAGGATTTGTAAAGAAGAGAATAATTTGGGATCCAGGCCCTAAAATAACCTGCTAGTCCTAGGAATGATAGTATTTTGGCTTTTGTATGGGGCACTGGAAGATAAGAGAGGAGTTGCCTCCTATCCAGTGTTATTTTCTTTTTTCTGGGTGTAAGGCAAAAACCAAGATAGGTGACAGAAGACTGGGAAACCTGGGCCTTGTGGGGAGACTCCCTATTTTCCTTGTCTGCTAGGAAATTAAGAAGCTGAGCAGTGTGGGATTGAGAGTGTTCCCAGAGGGACTATATAGAAGAAGGTTATCGACATATTGAAGGAGAGTAGAGTCAGGACAGGTCGGGTGAAAGGATGTGAGGTCCTGGGCAAGAACTTGGCCAAAGAGATGGGGGCTATCCCTGAATCCCTGTGGGAGGACAGTCCAGGTAAGCTGATGAGAATGGTGGGTGTGAGAGTCAGTGCAAGTAAAAGCAAAGATATACTGAGATTCTGAGAACAAGGGAATAGAAAAGAACGCATGTTTTAAATTTAGGACCAAGAAGTGGGTAATAGTGGCAGGGATCTGAGAGAAAAGGGTGTAAGGGTTGGACACTAGCGGGTGGATGGGGACCACAGAGGAGTTGACAACGGGAAGGTCTAGAACCAGCCTGTAGGACACGTTAGGTTTCTTTACTGCCAGAATGGGGGTGTTGAAAGGAGAGTGTGTAGGCCTAAGATACCCCTTTCATAATAAATCCTGGATGATGGCTTCTAATCCGAGGAAGGCTGTGGTTGTGAGTGGATATCATGGTTGACTAATATATCTTGAAGGGTCCCGTAAGGCAATATGAATAGGACTGCATTTAGCCATAAAGGGTGTAGTTGTGTCCCAAAACTCAGGGTTAACTGGTTTAGATAGTCGTGGGAGAGTGCATGAAGGAGGTGTATCTGCCCCTAGGAACATCATGAGGAAATGAGAGGTAGGAGAGGTGTGGGGTGATATGTGAATGGTGACTTTTAATAGTGAGAGTATGTCCCTTTCCAGAAGGGGAATGGGGCAATGGCTCATAACGAGAAAGGAGTGAGTGAAGGACAAAAGGGATTTTGAGGGAAAATACGTTTACCTCCTACCACGACAATAGGAGTTTTTGAGGGTGTGGTAGGACCCCAATACTCCCTCAAGACTGAAAAAGTGGCACCAATATCCAAGAGGAAGGTAATGAAGCGTCCATCCACCAGGAAGGTGACCCTAGGCTCTTGATTCTTGATGGTAATAGTCTGGAGGGAAGGCCCAGGGCTCCATCAATCCTCCTCTGCCAAGCCCAGGAGAGGCTGGGGTTGCCGGGTGGCTGAACAACCTCCCTTCCGGGTTGTTGGGCAGTCTGCCCCCCAGTGTCTCCTTTGATGGCATGTTGGGCAGGGGTTTTACGGTGTTCTCGGCGAAGGACAATCCTTACCACATTTGAAGAAAGCTCCAGGGGGTGTCACATTGGGACGGCGTGGTGATGGCCTTCTCTGAATGACCTGGGCCAACATTTGGAATTTGGCATTTTCAGCTCTCTGCCTACGGCAATCACTTTCATCCTCTCTACCATGAAAAACCTTTAAAGCGACAGCGAGGATTTTGGTCTGAGGAGTAGCAGGGCCCTGTTCAAGCTTTTTAAGCTTGGCTTTAATGTCAGAGTATTTTTGGGCCAGAACATATGTCATTAAGACATGACGGCCATCAGGGGTTTCTGGGTCGAGTTATGTGCACTGTTGAAGGGCCTTGGTTAGTCTATCCAGGAATTCTGAAGGTGTTTCCTCCTTCCTTTGAATGACCTCCTGCACCTTTTTAAAGTTAACAGCCTTTCAGGTGGCCTTTTTCAGGCCCGTCAAGAGGCAGGATGTAAAAAGGTCATGAGTCTGTAAGCCTTCAGGGGTGTTGTAATCCCATAGGGGATCCTGCTCTGGGACAGCATGAGGGCCCGTGGGGTGGTTAGGATTGGTCCTATGATTTTCATCAGCATGGACTTGGGCTAGCTCCCAGACCCATTGCCTTTCCTCCGGGAGATGTGTATTGGCCAAGAGCATGTATATGTCATGAAGAGTGAGGCTATATGCTTGCAGGACCCATTGAAACTCCCGTATGTAAGTGGTGGGTTTAGTGGTGATTGAGCCTAACTTCCTCTCTAGCTGAGTAATGTCTGACCTGGAGAAGAGCACGTGGACTCTGATGACACCCTCGGGACCAGCTACCTCACAAAGGGGTGCGATTGTCTTAGGGGTGGGAAGGAGTCCTTTAGACCTGGTAACAGGAGGACTGAAAGAGGCAGGCGGTGGACAGGAAAAAGAGGAAGGGGAAGGGAGTGTCTCTTTGGAAGAGGAGGAGGTAGAGCAGGCAGAAGAGGACGGAGGGGAGGGGAATAAAATGGAAGGCTGAGGATCCATGGAATCAGGCAGAGGATGAGGAGGGTATAGCAGAAGAGAAGGGGCAGATGGGGCTGGGGATAAGGTGGGGGTTCATCTGCTGGGTCGAATGAGGAAGAATCTGTGAAGTCAGAAGTAGAAGTAGGGGAAGAGAGGGGATTGCAAGCAAGGAGGACCTGAGGGGGAGGGCAGGAGGAGCAGAGACAAGGTGCTGTGTGGGAAGGCTAAAACCTTCAATGCAGGGAATCTTCCTCCACTTTTTCAGACGCTGGCAGTAGTTAAAAAGGTCCCGGGGGAGGTTTGGATCTAAGGATCCTTCTTGGACTGATCCCCTCATGGAAACCTCAAGCCACAGGTTATGATGAGTGTCTATATGGAAGAAGATGAGGGCCTTGTGGGAGTGCTTTGGTTTTAATTGTGGTCATTTGTGTGGTGGTTGGAAGTGATGACTGGGTCTACCTGGGCTTGAACTCTGGTGTGATTCCCCTTAGAGTCTGAGTTCTGGAACTGATCTCAGAGAAATATTGCCATGAACTGTGTTCAGATTTTAGGAGGCCACGCATGGGATTCGCCCTTGGAAACTGAGATCAAGGACAGAGTGGCTTTCCACAGAGCCTTGGAATCTCAGCTAGGATATCATATGATTTTATTCTGAAAGATTTGGCAGCCATAGTTGAGAGTCAAAACACCCATGGACGTCACATTGAAGACCTCAATGGGCCTGGCTTCATGTGACCTTTTGAAGACTCTATGGGAAGACTTGCCTGTGAGAGTTCTCCAGAGCTTTCATTGAAATGAGCTTCCTCACCATTTAATGGTTCCTGAATGAACTGAAACCCACAGTGTCTCCAACTTCATCCATGAAAAAAAGCTAGATAAATACAATGAAATTTTTGAAATTCCAATAATCAGGTGGCACTGGAGAACCTTTGGATGTCTTGTTGCTGATCATGAGTGTACGAGAGAATGCCAAGATTGACCGGGTTTCATGAAAATGGTGTAGAACAAAGATGCCAGTAAGTTGGAGCCTGCTGAGTAGTGGGCCTATTGCAGTGGTGGGCAGGTGTGTGATAATATATCTGTGGTGTGGCCATGAGGATTTGCCATTGCCTTCCAAATGGCTTGTGACTGACATTGTGCATCCAGCAGACCCTTCTATGTAAAGGCATCTTCTTACATGGAGAGGTTCCAGGGCAAAGTTCAGAGTCAGATTTCTATGGACAAGGGGGCAAGCTCTGTGAGATATAACCTGGTTGTTGCATTCTCCTGCAGACCCTGACACACCACAAGTGACTGAACTCCTTCCAAAACTGGGTCCCAGTTGAACTCATTGTATTTCATGCAGCAAATACCAACCTCCAGTGCAGCAGCAAGAAACACCACGAAAAGTGGAGGATGAACAAATGGCTTCACAGTCCACACGGGAAGACACTTAGCACCCAGTGGCCACAGTTTACCTAAAAAGAGAAAATTCAGCACTGCTGCCTTATGTTCATTAGAATACAAGAAACCATGTCCTCCAGGTCACATACATTCAAACCCAGCTTTGATGCTCTCACTAGAAAGGAAGCTAAAGCTCCTTACAACAACATATGTTTCAAGTGCCCAACCTCAGAGGAAGTTCCTCAAGAAGTCTTTAGGCCGGCAGAGCTCCATGTTTTTGGAGTGTTAACTGTTAGACCAGGACACAAGAAAAGACCACTGACTCTAATTAAAATCAAATTAAATTAATCTTATTATTTCCACCTTTCATGCTGCCTCCTCTCCCAAAACAGCCGGAACAAGACAGCAACCCCAGCTTTCCTACAGCCCAGCTTTATAGCCCAGAAAGTTACACAAAAGGGGTGTTACAGATAACAGAACTCTGACAAGCATCACACTAATGGTAGTTTAGATTTTTTTTGCTGTCCCTACATCAGAATTCAGAGGACCATTAGAGCCTCAGAGAGGGATGTTGTCTGGCCAGAGAAGGCAAATATTTATGATGTGTCACTAAAGTTTCAGAGAGGGCTGCTATCTGGTCAGAGAGCTGGGCATGCGTGAGTTCAAGGCACGGGCAGGCATTTCAAGCAGGTTCAGAACTTGCAGTAATTTATGGTAAAGCCAAAATTATCTTTTCATGGCTTTGTGGCAAGATGGCTCCCAATTTTAATAAAAGATCAGGTTGGGTCTATCATTTCCCCCTTTTCTCTGTGTCGCTTTCAAATTTTTAATAGATTAGGGGAAGAGCACTGAGGAAATTTTAATCCCTCAGGTAAGATTCTCCAAATTTTTAGAACTCACCCAAAACCGATCTCCCTGATTTTACCTGACTTAATTAATTACTTATATTGATAGTCTATTTATCTTTCTCTTCATTGTTGTAAGAAGAGTGGCGTCAATCATTATTTCTTCTTCTGACCTGAGACAGGGTGAAGTGAGTGGGCGTGAGGGACATGAGTTGCCTTTTATAAGTCAGTTGGGGGACATGAGTTGCCTTTTAGAAGTCAGTTCGGATTGAAGTCTGGTTGGGGAAGAACAGGTTGTAAAGTCATCTGGGGATGGGTTCTTCTATGAGAGAAACAAAAACCATGAGTACTGAATAAATGTTGCAGCAGCTGGAACATGTCACTGTATGGAAGTTCCCTCACCAGTCTTTAATATCCCCAGTTATCAGGACTATCAAATTAATATTTAACTTTTAGTGTTACAGTTGTCCCTCCCCGTAAGATACAGTTTAACAATTTAATGTCATCTGATCTTGTAAAATCCTTTTTTTTGTATGACCTCTATTTCTAATAGAGAAACCTTTAATTCTGTTACTCAGGGCTGGATAATCGTAGTAGCAAACACCAAGCCTACCTGTGTAGGTTAGGAATATCTGCAGGCCTTAAATTAGAAATTTCTGCCTGTGGCAGCTCTTCTTGATAGTCTCTTTTTATAAGTATCAGGCATTCCTGTCTGAGAATCCTTCTTTGTAGCCTCCAGTCTTACTTATTTTGGGAGGCTAAAATAAAGTGCATACCTTAAAATATTATTATTATTATTATTATTATTATATTATTATTATATTATTATTATTTAAAATGCCCAGGAATGGCTGTATTTTGGTCTTAACTGTCTTTCCAAAGTGTTTAAGATGAAGCAGTCAAACGGACTTTTGTTTCTATCTATTGTTAACAGTCAGCTGAGCTTTATGGGAGTCAATTCTGGAAAAACGAGAGCAGATTTTCAATTCTGCTAGTGCCATTTGCGCTAGGTGGGTCCAGGTCTTGCTTGACCATTTGGCTTCCCTCAGAAGCATCAGGGATATCTCCTTTCTCTGATGACTCTCATAACAAATGCACTGATTGGCTTTCTGTTCTCCAGTGGTCTCATTAATCTCCCTGATCAGGAGGTTATGTGGCTCAGAGTTGAAAAGCTCTTTAGAGAAGTCCCCTGTTCCCTGGATTCAGATTGACTCAGAGGGTAAGAGCCAAAATATAGGTTTTCTTGGCCCTTTTCATTTAACTTTAATTTTAAATCCTAATCTTAAACATCCAGCAAATAAATTTTAACAGCCTTATATTAAGAGTACTGGACTTTAATGTCTATAACTTTATAATTATCTTTTAATTAATTTGGATCTGTATTATTCTGTCTGTATTGTAGGTGATGACTTATTATCTTGAATAAACCCATGTTGTGTTCTTAAAGCAACTAACAGGGAATCTTTAGATCACTTATAAGAAAATTTCAAAATAAAATTAACAAAAGTAAAAATACTTAGTTCGTGTAATAGCTACCCTAATTTTTTTGGCTGAGTATTACTTTATATCCCCTGTTTTAGATCCTAGGAATCTTGACATTTTTTAGGTTTTTAACATAACTTTAAAGAAATATTATCTGACCTACTGGTTTCGTAGTCATTCTCACATATAGTAAGATGGGACACACAGCCTTATCTCAGGTAAGGCAGGGCTCTTTATAAATCTTAAGTATTTTAGTTCTAAAGCTGATCTTTATTTTTAAATATCATTTGACAAAGTTTACATAAATTGCGGTCTCATGAACATTAGCTAACACCATATGATATCACATTTAAAACATGAATTAAAGAAAGCCTGAAAGTTTTCAACTTTTACATAGATTAGGCTCTCATTAACTTAAAAATACATTTAAATTGTTACACAATGTAAAAAGTAACATGAAACTTTACATATCTTATTGATAACAGGTAAATAAATCTCCAATATATATTTTTTACCATACAACTTCAGAACACCAGCTTGATATAATGCTCTTTTAAAGTTTCTACCTTACAGACTTGCATACCTGTAAGATATGAAAACATTAATAGCATCACAATTACATTGATGTTTCTACATTAACCAAGTTTACCTTTTAAAGAAATGGCAGTACAGTGCTCTAAAATAACAGTTCTGATTTAATAAGTTGTTTAATTTTTATGGTTCCTTGCTCTAGAAAAAATAAAACTTAATAAACACAATGTTATGGGTAAACTTATGTTTCAAAAAATTTTTGTCTCATTAACACATGACTGATTTTTAAAATCTTATATAGAGTTTAGTAAAAACTCATACAGACCTTAGTAAATGAATCAGATATCTAACAAAACTACTCACGAATGAGTAATCCCATATCAAATTTACTTTACTTATTTATCAAAATATTAGAGAAATGTATTGAACAGTGTAAACCATTTTTATGTTGAAGAAAATGTCCTAGAACCAAGGAACATTAGACGTTTTGTAGATATTAATATTTTATTAGATTTTTGAACACCTAGAAAAATTTGTAAGCTTAAATTTAAAAACATTTATTTTTATCTGTTTATCCAAATTAAATTGAAACATTTAAACCACGTGAACTAAAGATCTTTGGATCCACTTTTTAAAATTTGTTTTTATGAGCGCTTTTTTTATGAGCGCTCCTTATATATGTTAATTTGTGTATCATATATATGATATACGAACATATGTATATATAGACAGACAACACATAACAAAATTGTACACACATAATAATAGTAAAGGCCTTGTAGTTTTTCGCAGGTTAAATCTTTATTGCAAATTTTCAAAAAGTCCACAGTTGGTCAAAGATAGAACTGATCAGAAAAACATTAACCTAGTTCTGCATGCTCAGAATCATGAGCTCAAAAAGAAAATACAGAATCTAAGGAAAAAAATAAGAGTCCTAGAAAAAACGACTGGCCAGTAATTAGTAAATACCATACAATTTACTTTTTTTTTCCGTTAGTCATCAAATCAGTCTCCTACTAAGCTTGCAGGCTTCTTTCATTTGCATTTCAACATAAGTCATGGCTGAGGTCTGGAAGGAGCAGGAAAAAACTGCTATTCTGAGCAGACACCTCAGGCCTAAGGCATTTTAACCATAATTTTCAGGTTCGGGTGTTGAAAATTACGATACAAGTTTAAGATACAATTCACAAAATTTTATGTCTTTACATCTTATTTTGTCAACAGATACCATACTATGGTTTACTATCCTTGTCCAAATTAATGCACTGGTACACACAGTGACATTTTCCCTGGCTACCGAAATCAAAATTGGTTAAAAAAATAAGACTGAATGATTGGGAAGTTACTTGCCAATTGGAAGTAGAGTTCTTCAGTTTTCCATCCTAAGTATTTAAGTTCTCTGGCATGAATTACCTGAAATCTTAAACTAAACAATTACCTAAACCCGACTTTTAACTGCAAGATTGTGCAATGCTTCAAAAACCCATTCAGATACCAGTTTGTTATGATAAAACATCATCATTTAGACACACATTCAGCTAAGATCATTCCCAAGAAAAATTTTATAATATCAACACATTATTGCACATGTCTTAAAGGACCAGAAACAAAGACACAAGACAGACAGAAAGGAGGTAGAGACTATGGTTGCCAGACAGAATCCTTTAAACCAGAGCAGATAAGAGAAAAATCTACTACACCAGTGGCACCATAAAAATCTACTACACCAGTGGCACCATGGGGGGGAACAGATGTTTTAACAGAGGGGCAACCTGAAATGTAAAATAAAGTGTCGATATGGTGACTTTAATGAATTTAGTGTCCCCTTTTTCTTTTTCTCTTTTTTAACAAGACAGAGGTGGCGTAATTCTTACAGTGCAAGGAAGGAAGGAGGGTATTCCCTGAATCAACAGGGCTTTGGCAGCTGCTGGGGGTCCCTCAGTCCCTCCTTTTACTTACAGGATTAGCTCCTCTGGTTCAGTTCCACCCCAAGCAAGCTCCATCTCCTAACATTTCAGTAGACAGTTCTCACAAAGTTCTGGGGCGGAGGGGGGATACCAAATTTGTAACTTAAAGTTCGGTTCCTGACTTAGAAGCAAATTTATACCAATTAAATAATGAGGAATGGGTTCTGAGAAAAAGAAAAGGGGAGGTTAATTACTTTGCTAACAAAGGAGAAACACAGGGGACTCTGCCAAATTTTGTGACTCTCTTGATCTGGAGGGACAAGGGGTTTTAAAGGAGTTTCACTTGTTAACCTGGGAGATACTCAGTTCTTAGGTCCCCAGCAGGCATTGCCCTCTGCAATGGGTGTGCTCCAGGCAGCCAGCTAGGGGCTTCTATCATCCTGCTTAACAAAGGGGGGTAAAGTTCATCGCAGTTCCTTAAAACACAGTTCAAACGGGTGTCATGCTTACTCTCTTTATTACCCATTTTCACGTCCAATATCCTTAAGTTTTTACCACTGAAATCACACAACAAAATGAACAAAAGTAAACAAACAAACAAAAAAAAATAGAACACAGAACAAAACACACACACACACACACACACACACACACACACACACACACAAAGAAAAACAGAAACCCGGCGCCTAAACAGAAAAACAGTGGTACAGTGCAAGATCTTGCTAAAGCTCCAGGGTACGAGCGCGTGCGTGCCCGTGGGCACCTCTCTACACTTCCAGAAGAATTTCCTACAGAACAGAACAGAGGACAGAATGATTCTTGTTACTATCCTGGACAGGAGTATATGTGAGTCTCCCCAGGCCACATCTCTGTCATCAGAAGAGATCTCCCTTAACCGGATATCAGATGTTATAAAGGCGCCACTTACCTATGGAGGCCTCCTCCATCAGGTGCTTGCTAATAGTTTTAGTGCGGAGGTTCACTGCAATGCTCCCGGGACTAAAGGCTCTCTTCCTAACATAGAGAAGATGGACCAAACCAGGCCTGAGTGGAGAGCTGTTCCTTGGTGCCTATGGTTTATCTACCATTCTAATTTGTGAAAGTGCCACAGAAAGTAGGGTCAGCCTCCTTCTCATGGTACGCTTGGAAGCAACTGTTTGGACAAAGTGGTTGCCAAGGCAGTGACCTCATTCAGTTCCTGAAGGATGCGACCTCACCTCACTTCCTTGGTAATGGAACTCTCTGAACTTGGGATCCAGGAAGCCAGGCACAGAGAGCCAATCCCCGTCCCAGTCCCAGTGGTCTCACTTGCTTCGATTTAGCAAGGACAGAGTCAGTCTTTCTTGGTACCTACTGATGTGAGGATGGCCAAATGCCAGGAAAACTCTGAAGAGGGGCCTTTTTTGAAAAAGCAGGTAGTGGCTCACAGCTGGCTCCTGACCACTTCACAGAGTTGGACAAGGAGACCAGATCTGAGACAGGACAGGCCATATCGGGGGAACACAGTATGGCCCAGCAGTCAGAGGACACTCCGGAGAGTGAGAGACCTACTTGGGGGAAGGAGGTACCTTTGTGGATGTGGATGTGTGCTTGTGGTTTTGTCTCATGTTCAGAGAATAGGTAGGAAAGTCGGTTTGTTTGGTTTGGAGTGAACTGTTTCTAGTAAGTTGTTGGACAAGGCGAGTGTTTCTATGTCTGTGTAACCCACTGTGTCCGTGGTTGTAGACGTTAGAAAAGAGAATGCATCAATGGATGTTTCCTGTCTATTAGAAATCTTCCCAGCATTCATCCTGCCCAACTAATGAATGCTCTAGGGCTTGCCTTATCAATGGGCAACACTGGCTATCTTCCTAAGTTCCTGTTTTCTTCCTGAATTCTGGCCACTCTCCAGAATAGACTCATGCTTTTGTGTCCACGATATGTAGCACCTCCAAGCACTGTGACATGGACATGTACTGGATAGCTGAAGGAATTGGCAAGAATCTCAGAAAACTCAGATACCAGTGTGACCAGGATAGTCTCAGTGGAGAAACCCTGCAATTGGCCTTTTGATTACCTATTGTTCTGTTGCCCTGAATGTCAGGAAGGTCTTTGCCTCAGGCCACGCCTTCGAGATTCCAGAAGAAAACAGTTTTCAAACGGAAATGAGTGGGCATCACCTGTGGCTGTTTGCTTAATTGCTTTGGAAAGGGATGTGTATGAATCAGCCCCTTGGCCCTGTGTGAGCCTAGAGCTTAGATTCTTAGCACCTGATGGATCATAAGAAAGATCCCATGTGTGGATCCAAATCAAAATGACCAAAAATCAGTCATTGTGGATGAAGTCTCTCGCATTCCTCCGTAAGGTTCTTTACCTCCCTCAAGTGAGAATAGGGATCCAATGGGTCAAATGAGTTATTCAAAGCCCTGCAGATGCTAGCCCATAGGTTCTTGGGTTTTCTTATGAATCCAATTCAAATAAAGATTCTAAACCGACAGTCAGTAGGCCTCAAATTGGAGAACAGAGCTGTGTTAATGGCAGGCATATTTGATCACTCCTGGATCACAGGAAGGGTGTCCAGGCCACCCTGACTTTTGGTAAATGAGGGGAAAGGGAGCTTATTTGGGACACTGTCTTGTGCTGCGCCTCTCATGGAATCCTCCTGCCAGAAGTTATGATGAGTGTCTATATGGAAGAAGATGAGCGTCATGTGAGAGTGTTTTGGTTTTAACTGTGGTCATTTGTGTGGAAGTTGGAAGAGATAACTGGGTCCAACTTGGCTTGCACTTTGGTGTGATTCTGCTTAGAGACTGTGTTTTGGAACTGACCTCCGAGAAGGTACAAGGTCCTATGACATTGTATATCCATATTTCTGCGACATCTCTACAGAACGTAATTCAATGCTAAGTATACCAATCAAGGGCCAAATGAACTTCTGGACTTCAAATCTTACCTAGATTTCTGTTTTTATACTTATATTGAAAGGTTAATAAAATAGATACTTGTCACTTCCTGTTTTTCTGTATGCTTAACAAAACACCGTTGTAATCTTGAGAACTGTTTACTATTCTTGTTCCCAGAATGTGCTGTCCCCAACTGCCAAACTGCAGAATGTACTCCGTCAACCAGTTGCACGCAAACTGCCCACTTGCCATTACCCATCAATAAATTTCTCTCCCTGCCCTCTCCAAGGAAAATATATAAGGATTTCTTAAGCTGTTCTCAGGGCTCTCTGCTCTGTTCAAGTGATCTCTGAGCCCTTCATGCCGGACTCCCAATAAACCCTTTGCTGTTGCATGAGACTGTCTCTTGGTGGTCTCTGCCACAGATGCTCGCCCAACCTTTACATCTGGTGGCCCTAGTGAGATCCGGCAGCTGCAGACAAAATACCCCCAACGGGCTCCTCTGGGGGTAAATAAGACCCATCTTTCTGGTTTCAGGCTTCAGGTTAGGGTATGGCAAAATGGCTATTGGTAAAGAGCGTGAGCTCTCTCCCATGGTGGCTGACACACATGCCACAGAGCCACAGACCATGTCCCTGGGAGATAGACTCGGGAAATCGAGGAACAATAGTCTCCTCGACTCAGTGATATTTTGTTTCTGATTCGGTATTGCCAGCCCTTCAGGTTTTGCCGACTAGTCAGTCCTGGTCTCAGTATTGGACGTCCATTGCCTGTCTTTATTGTCTTGTCTTGTCTGTGTTGTGTGTCGTTGCTTTCACTGTCTGTGTATATTTTATTATGGGACAGATCATTTCAATGCCTCTGTCCCTGACCCTTGATCACTGGACCAAATTCTGCTTAAGGGCTCAGAATCTTTCTTTTTCAGTAAAACGCCCGACCTGGCAGATTCTGTGTCACAGAATGACCCACCATTGCAGTCGGATGGCTCCTAGAAGGATCTTTGTACTTCGCACTTATTTGAAAAGTCCGAGATATTGTCTTTCAGCAGGGGCCACATAGACATCCAGATCAACAGCCATATATCTTAACTTGTCAGTACCTCTATAAATCTCCTCCTCCATGGGTCAAGCCTTTCCTTGTCCCTGCACCTGCTCCTACTCCTTCCCCCACAATTCTATCTCTCAAACTCTCTGCTCCTCCTCCTCCACCCTCTGTTCTCCTTGAGTCTCAAGACTCTACTGGACTCCCCTCCCCCTCCTTATCATCTGCCCTCGTCTCCCAACCCCCAACACCCTCTAAGTGATTCCCCTTCTGCTGACTCAGCCTCTCCACCATTCGAGGAAGCTAGGCTGGCCCAGTGCCATCAAGATGACTGTCCCGCAACACAGACAGACCCTCCTTCCCTGGAGGAAGCTGGCCCGACTAAAAGAACTCAGAGAGCTCACCGACATTTTCACACCTGCCTACTTGGGGTGACTGCCAACACCACCTAGCGACTCTCTTCATGACAGAGCAATGAGAGAAAAATCTCCTGGAATGTAGAAAAAATATCCTCAGACCTGATGGGCGACCAACACAACTTCCCAACATAATGAAAGCTGGCTTCTCCTTAAACCTATTGAACAGGGACCCCAACACGTTGGAAGATAGGGAGCATCTGTTCAATTATTGCCAGGCTCTAACAGCGGGTCTCCAAGGGACCGCTGGGTGACCAACTAATTTGGCCATGGTAAGAGAAATTATTCAAAGGCCTGATGAATCTCCCTTTATGTTTCTAGAGAGAATCATGGAGGCATATAAGAGATATACTTCTTTCGATCCTCAGGCAGCGGATTAAAAGGCATCTGTCATGATGGCCTTAATTGAGCAAGCTGCCATGGATATTAAAAAAAAAAATTAAAAGAGAGATTTAGTCAAAGAAGCCAAGAAAGTATACTATAAGAGAGAAACAGGGAGAAAGAAAGGGAGCAAACGGAGGATGAGAGAAGCAAAAGACAGAGTAAGGCATTGACTAAGGTCCTGATCACAACAAGAAAGAGGCCAGAAATTAAGACACAGGGTGACAGGAAGGGCCCATGCCAGAGGCCACCCCTGGCCTCAGATCAGTGTGCCTACTCTAAAGAAAAAGGATACTGGGCCATAGAGTTCCCTATAAAGAGACAGCCACGCCAGCTGGCCATTCTGACTCTGGAGGATGACTAAGAAAGTCGGGGCTCAGATCCCTTCCCCTAGCTCAGGGTAACTTTTGAAGTGGAGGGGACTCCAGTAAACTTTGAAGTGAATACAGGAGCAGTATACTCAGCCCTTAAGGCCCCATTGGGCCCTCTATCAAATAAAAGGTTTCTAGTTCAAAGGGCTGATGACAGTAAATATCGGGCTTAGACAACTAAGAGGACCATAGACCTGGGGAAAGAAAAAATTCATCACTCCTTCCTAGTAAGACCAGAATGCCTGCACCCATTGATGGGCAGAGATCTGCTCACCAAGCTCTGGGCCAAAATAACTTTTAACCCTGAAGGCCCCCAAATGAAATTTGTAAATCCTTCAGTAAAACTCCTATAGTCACCGCTTTAACTATATTAGTAGAAGATGAACGTCCACTCTTCACACCCCCCAAGACTGATCAAACAGGCATGCTACCCCAAAAATGGATAACAGATTACCCAGATGCCTGGGCAAAAACTGCGGTGTTAGGTTTGGCCGTGAAACAACCTCCAATAACAGTGGAGTTAAAAACCTCAGTGTCCCCAATCAATGTCAAATAATATCCTCTAAGCAAAAAAACTAAAGGTGGGATAAGGCCCCATATTCAGAAATATCTGGCCTTAGGAGTCCTAAGGCCCTGTCAATCGGCCTGGAACACTCTCCTGCTACTAGAAAAAGAAAAAAAAAGCCAGGAACCGGGGACTATCGCCCCATTAAAGAGCTAAGAGAGATCAACAAAAGAGTGCAGGACATTCACCCCACGGTACCTAATCCGTACAATCTGCTTAGCACTCTGAACCCTGAGCGGAAATTATATACTGTTCTGAACTTAAAAGATGCTTTCTTTTGCTTGCCTCTGCATAAAGATAGTCAGTTGCTGTTTACTTTCGGGTGGGTAGACCCAGAAACCAAAACGTCTGGTCAACTAACTTAGACTAGACTCCCACAGGGGTTCAAAAACTCCCCCACTCTCTTTGATGAAGCCCTCCACAGAGATCTCAACAACTTCAGAACTACACACCCTGAAGTTACCCAGCTTCAATACGTGGATGACCTGCTACTGGCAGCCAACACCAAGGAAAACTGTGAGTCTGGGACCCAAGCACTATTATATGAGCTTGCTCAACTCGGGTATAGAGTTTCGGCCAAAAAGGCCCAAATTTGCTAGCATGAAGTAATCTTCCTGGGCTATTCCCTTAGGGGCAGTAAACGATGGCTCACTGAGCCCAGAAAACAAACCATTGTGTAGATACCACCCCCATCTTACAGCAGACAACTCAGAGAATTTCTTGGGACTGCTGGCTTTTGCAGGTTATGGATACCTGGGTTTGCGTCCTTAGCTGCTCCTTTATACCGCTGTTAAAGGAAGATGCCCAATTCCAATGGAACCCTGAGTACCAGGAAGTTTTTGATAACATCTAAGGACACTGACACTGAACACCTCAACTTCACTGAGCTCAGCCTGCAATTACAGCAAGCCCTAAACTACGTTAAAAATGCACATCAACTCACTCACCTTGGTTCAAAGAAACTGCAGGCATTTCTGTAGAATTAAGAACAGAGTTCTCCAATAACCAACTCACAGCGAAAGGAAATAACTGAACGGGTAACAAAAGCCTGTCGGATCCGTCAATTGGGTAATGCTTACCCTTCCAAGTTTCCTAGAGGAAAGCACCTACGAGGAACCAGACCAGGACAATTCTGGGAAGTGGACATTAATGAAATTAAGCCAGCAAGGTATGGACTTAAATATCTCCTAGTCTTTGTAGATACATTTTCAGGATGGATTGAAGCCTTACACACACACACGCACACACACACACACACACAAAAAAAAAAAAACGGCGCAAATGGTTTTCAAGAAGATCCTGAAAGATATTTTTCCAAGATACGATCTGCCTAATGGACTGATAATGGACTGGTGTTCATGGCCCAGGTAAGTCAGGTGTTAACCAGGACCCTGTGGATTAATTGGAAGTTACATTATGCTTATATATCCCAGAACTCAGGACAGGTAGAAAAAATAAATAGAACCATTAAAGAGACCTTAACGGCCCCCTTAGGGATCTGGTGGCTATCTCTCCACCCAGACATTTTTCAGCTCGGTAGAGGTCTTTCCTTTTGAGATATACCTGATGAAGAGGATCTCACTAAAATTTCATTAAATCCCTTCCATACCATAGATAATTGAAACAAACATTATGGATGCAGGGACACGCGAGCCAGATGCAGGTTGGCTAGCCTATATTACTATGTATGCCCGGCAGACTATCAAAGCGACAAACAGCCATGGCTTTGTGGGGGAAAAGCCGACTTCTTGTCTAAGTCATGGGGATGTGAGCATACAGGGGCTGCCTGGTGGAACCCAAACTCCTCATCAAATTCAGTACACAGCATTGGCCATATTACCAATTAGACAACCAAAAACTATGGCTCCCAGAGGGTTCTCTAGATCTTCAAATTCTGCATGACATTTTTAACTTTGGCAAGTGCTCAAAAGGGGGAAATTTCCCTATGTGGAATCCTTTTTCCTCCTGCGCTCACATCCTGTACTATGCTTCCCCAATAGTTCCTCACACTCAGCCTTCTGCTCTAGACTCTCTGCTTTCACTCCCACCTCAGCAACCTGATTTCTCCCCTCCAATTACTAGATCAAAAACCCAAACCTCCGCTGGATCTCAGAACATTGCCCCCTTGCTGAGGAAGCAGGTACCGAGGTACCCCTCCACCCACTCACTCCTCTCTTTTCCTGTCAGTGTCTGCACTAGGTCCCACCAAGTCCTCTAGCAAGCTTAGCCAAAGCTCAAACCAGCTGAGAAGAGCCCTCAGACCCCTATCCAAGATGTAATGAAAATGACCTTTAAAGTTGATTTGTCATCACTGAAAACAGGTTCTAAGAATTTAAAGTCCCTCACAGGCTTTTTGGAATACTCACTCCCGTCTTCCCCTCTGCTCTACCTGTTCTACTGCTCAAGTTTTTGTTCTATGAAAATCCCAAACCCCTTTCCCATTATTCTTTGGCATCTCTCCTTCCTCATTCTCAGATCCACAGAGCTGCTCTCAGCATCGCCTTCCCTGTCATCCCCCTCTGTACCAGGTCCACAGAAATGTCTTAAATGACCTTCTCCAGAAGTCTTCACCAAGGCTTACTTTAGGTCTTTCAGCAAAAGAGTCCCTCTGAAAAAGTTCAATGGAGATAAACTTCCACTCTTCGTGTTGCCCTGTTCTACTTGGCCACTGGCTGGAAAAATCACCACCCTTAAGCTAGACATCGCCTTACCAGTTTTTCACAAAATATGTGAACAAGGACTCTGGCCTTGAGCTGGGGTTTCACAGAGATGGCTACATTTCTAAGATAAAAAAGTTACCAACTGGGCTCCATGGTGACAGCTGGCAAGGAGGAAAAAAAAGAGACAAAAAAGCTCTCCCGTTCCAAGGTGTCCTTGAAAAGTTAACGTGCACAGAACAGAGGAAAAAAACAGAAACAAAAACTGATTTGTGTAAATTTCTGCAGACTGTGAACTTCTGAGCCCCTTCCCTTACATGTTGGGTACAAATACTAAAACTACCAAAACTTGGGGTTCAGTGGATTAATTGATTACAACAGAAGCAATGCCCTCTAAATACGGATGCGACCAAATAAAACTGCTTTCCTGTCTTTGGTCCTATCTTAGGTCCCTTTCCTTGTCCATCCCTACAACAGTATAATTCTATACACTTTAACATTATTTATGTTTTCATAAAATGGTCAATAGATGCGATTAATTATGTAATGATGCAGATGTTTTCGAGAGTGCTCTATCAGGATGCAGGTTCATTTAAAGATCAAATAGGGGGGCATACAACCCGGTTCCACCAGGAACCTGTATCCCTCACTTTAGCCATCCTATTAGGAATAGGCACAGGAACAAATGCCCTAGTCCATGAGACACACCAAAGACACAATTAGAAGCAGAAATAGACCAAAGCTTAAAGACATTAAAAACCGCATCACAGCTTTACAGGAATTTTAACCTCTCTCTCTCTGAAGTTGTTTACAGAGCAGGCGAGTGTTGGCCCTCCTCTTCATGAGAGAAGGGTGCCTTTTTGCTTGCATTGAGGAAAGAATGATGTTTTTATGCCGACAATACTGGAGTTGTAAAAGAATCTATGAGTAAATTAAGAAAACGACTTGAAGAGGGTCAAAGAAAGACAGAGGCCTCCAAAGGGAGGTTTGAGTCTTGGTTCACATAGTCCACCTGGTTAACTACGCTTTTATCCACCCAGGCTGGTCCATTAATAATTCTCATATTATTGTTAACTGTAGGACCCTGTTTGCTCAACCATGTAGTTTCTTTTCTCACCCAAATTGAACCTGTTATTAACCCTAACCATACACTGTTCTCTCAATCTAATTTTACAGAAGAGCGGGGACAGAGTTGGTCTTAAAATACAGCAATATAGAGGATCTTCCACCTGCTGAGAACCTCAAAGGTCCATGAAGAAATGATCCCTGGAGAAGATGTAGTCAACTATGAAGGACCTGAGAGAGCAAAAGTCTTCCATGGCAAACAACCTGCTAATGATGAAGGGATGTGTCTGAATCAGCCACTCTCTTCTTAATGTAGAGAAGATGGACCAAAGCAGGGATGTGTTGAGAGCTTCTCCTGCGTGCCAATGGTTGACATACCATTCTAACTTGTGAAAGTGTCACAGAAAGTAGGGGCAGCCTCCTTCTCATGGGAACCTTAGAAGCAACTGTTAGGACAAAGTTGTTGCCAAGGCAGTGACCAAATTCAGTTCCTAAAGGAAGTGACCTCACCTAACTTCTATGGTGATAGAACTCTCTGAACTTGGAATCCAGGAAGCCTGTCACCCAGAGCCAGTCCCGGTCCCAGTCCCAGTTGTCAAACTTATTTTGATTTACCAAGGACAGACTCAGTCTTTCTTGGGACCTACTGATGTGAGGATGGCCAAATGCAAAAAAGCTATGGAGAGGGGGCTTTCCTGAGAAAGCAGGCATTGACTCACCACTTGATCCTGAAAACTTCACAGAGTTGGCCAAGAAGACCAGATTTGAGACAGAACAGGCCATTTCTGGGAACATAGTATGGCCCACCAGTCAGAAGACTCTCCGGATAGTCACAGACCTACATGGGGGAAGGAGGTGCCTTTGTGATGTGGGTGTGAGTTTGTGGTTTTTGTCTCATGTTCTGAGAATAGGTATGAAAGAAGGTTTGTTTTGTTTGGAGTGAACGGTTTCTAGTAAGTCGTTTGACAACGCGAGTGTTTCTATGTCAGTGTATCCCACTGCGCCCGTGGTTGTAGACATTAGAAGAGAGAATGCATCAATGAATATGTCCTGTCAGGTAGAAAGCTTCCCAGCATTCATCCTTCCCAATTAATTAATGGACTGCAGCTTGCCTTATTGATGGGCAACACCTACTATCTTCCTAAGATCCTGTTTTCTTCCTGAATTCTGGCCACTCTCCAGAATAGGCTCATGGTTTTGTGTTTAAGATATGTACAACCACGAAGCTCTGTGAAATGACCATGTACTAGATAGCTAAAGGGAATGGCAAGCATCTCAGAAAACTCAGATATCAGTGAGATCAGTAAAGTCTCAGTGGAGAAACCATGCTTGGGGCCTTTTGCTTACCTTTTCTTCTATTGCCCTGAATGTCAGGAAGGTCTTTTCCGCAGGCCACCACTTTGTGAAGCCTGAAGAAAACAGTTTTCAAATGGAAATGAATGGGTATTACCTGTGGTTCCTTGCTTAATTGTTTTGGAGAGGATGTGTCTGAATCATCCTATTTGCCCTGTGTGAGGCTGTGGCTTAGTTTCTCACCTTCTGATGGATATAAAGAAAGATCCCATGTGTACATCCAAAACCAAAATGGCCAAAGAGCAGTCCTTGTGGATGAAGTCTCTCGCCTTCCTCTGTAACTTTCCTGAACTCCATCAAGTCAGAATAGGGATCCTTTGGGTAAAATGAGATCTTCAGAGCTCTGCAGAGGCTAGCCCATGGTTGCTTGGGTTTTCTCAAGACTCCAATTCACATAAAGAACCCAAACCCCACAGTCAGTTGACCTCAAATTGAAGAAGTGGAGCAGTATTAATGGGAGGCTTATTTGATCTCTCTTGGTTCACAAGAAGGATGTCCATGCCACCCTGAATTAGGCAATTTAGGTGCAAGAGAGCTTATTTGGGACACGGACTTGAGCTGTCCCCCTCATGGAAAACTCTAGCCAGAGGTTATTATGTGTGTTGGAGTCTTTTAATTTAAATTGTGGTCATTTGGGTGGCGGTTAGAAGAGATGACTTGGTCCACATGTGCTTGAACTCTGGTGTGATTCCCTTAGAGACTGAGTTCTGCAACTGAACTCAGAGAAGTATTGCCATGAATAGTGTTGAGGTTTCAGAAAGCCAGGCATGAGTGTCGCCCTTGGAAACTGAGTTCTAGGCCCAGGGTGGCTTTCCACAGAGCACTGGGCCTCTCAGCCAGGATACCACATGATTTTATTCTGAAAGACTTGGCACCCATCATTGAGAGTCATAACTCATATGGACCTCACATTGTAGAGCTAAATGAGCTAAACATCATGTGATATTTTCACCACTCTTTGGGAAGCCTTACCTGTGAGTGTTCTCCAGAGCTTTCATTGAAATGAGCTTCCTAACCATCTAATGGTTCCTGAATGAATTGAAACTCACAATGCCTCCAACTTCATCCTTGAAAAATGGCTAGATAAATACCATGAAATTTTTGAAATTCCCATCACCAGGTGGCACTGGAGAACCTTTGGATGACATGTTGCTGATCATGAATGTTCCAGACAGTGTCTTGTTTTACTGGGTTTCATGTAAATGGTGTAGAACAGAGATGTCAGTAAGTTGGACTCTGTTGAGTAGTGGGCCTAGAGCAGTGTTGGGCAGGTATGTGATAAAACATCTGTGTGGGGCCATTTGGATCTGCCATTGGCTTCCAAATGGCTTGTGACTGATATGGCGCAGCCAGCAGAACCTTCTGTGTAAAGGCAACTTGTTATATGGAGAGATTTCAGGACATTGTTCAGAATCAGGTTGCTATGGTCAAGGGGTCAAGCTATGTGGGATAGAAGCCTGGTTCTTGTATCATCCTGCAGACCCTGACCCACCACACGTGACAGAACTCCCTCTTGCACTTTGTCCCAGTTGAACTCCTTGTATTTCGTGAAGCAAATACCAAACTCCCAGTGCAGCAGGAAGAAACACCACGAAATGGAGGATGACCATATGGCTTCACAGTCCACACGGGGAGACACTAAGCACCCAGTGGCCACAGTTTACCTACAAAGAGAGAATTCAGCACTGCTGCCTCGTGTTCATTGTAAAATAAGAAACTTTGTCCTCCTGGTCACATAGATGCAGACCCAGCTTTGAGGTTCTCACTACAAAGGAAGCTTAACTCGTGACAACAACCTATATTTCAGTGCCCAACCTCAGTGGCAGTTTCTCAAAAAGTTTTAGGCAAGCAGAGCTCCATGTTTGTGGAGTGTGTACTTTGTCCTTATTTTTGGAAACTCCTATACCACCTCCAAGTTTGTGCACTCTTGAGCATTTTCCATTCCAGAAATGTAATCACAGATTTTGTAACTCTTCTTCTCTAATTGTGTCTTACTTGGGGCGAAGGTAATGTCAAGGCATGGTTCTGGATGAGACTGGGAAGATTTGTTGTAGCACATATTTGCATACACATTGGATTAATTTTCCTATTTTCCATTCGAAATTCTGAATCCCTGACACTAACACATATTCTACTAGACTCTGACTACTAATTCTAATATGATAGAGAAAAATAACCCAAACAGTATATAAGTACATGCAGTTCAGAGTTTGACTTGCCTTTTGCATGATAAAGGGTAGGTGTTATAAATCTAGTCAATTTTTAATTGAAATAGTTCTCGATGTGTTTTCAAAGGTAACAAATATGTGAACTACTGTCTCCCATTCTCTGGAGCCTATTCAGCACATGTATTTTTATATGCACAAATAGAATCCTGCATGGTATCACACGTACATTCTTGTGAATTACATGACATAGCAGATACAAAGTGTGAGAAGTGATCACTCCTCCTAAACCCTGTTGGAACTGAAAATTCAACCTATGGGTGAGCTTCCCAGTAGAACAACATAATACATAAACCCATGTTCAGTAAAATGAATGTTTTTGCATCTTTATGATATATATTTCATGATGAATTTCGATTGGCATATATATTGCTACTTATTAATGTATATGTTTGTGTGTGTGTGTGTGTGTGTGTGTGTGTATATATATATATATATATATATATATATATATATATATATTTATACTCTCCAGATTTTTAAAAATATGAAATATATGTGTCTTATATACAATCCCTAAATTCATTCATGTTCATGTATGTGGATTAATAATCAACTTTTCACAAGATTATTCTTAGAAATATTCATCCACCTGAAATACATATTTGTTTCCTAGTACTGAAAACTAACTTCAGTGAAAGGTGCATACAAATCCTAATATGTCTACATTAACTAACCCAGTTTAACATCAATGCATGTAGGTTACTATGGAACATGATGTGTATTTTGATGTTAATTTTTATTCCACACTGGTACATTACTATTTCTTCAGTTTATGTACATCATAGAATATATATTTGATTCACTAGTTGGCAAATTTATAGGCATTTGTTTCACTTTCAGTCACTTCCTGCTCCAGAACACATGTATTCCTCTATGTTTCTTTACTGGTCTATTCATGAGACTTTTTTCCAAATATATTAATTTTGATTTCCATAATCAATTTTGAAACAAAACTCACAAACCCTTCATGATAAACCATAACCCTAAGATGATCATTAGATATATAACTGGTTGGAATGAATGATTGTATATCAATATAACATTTCTTATATATTTTCAGATATCTATTCAATCCATTATTTAAAGTGGATCCAGTTATATTATTTATTCACAGTATGGTCTATTCATGCATTATGTGTATATTCATAGAAATAGGGTACACCTCTTTGTACGACCATACTAATTTATAAGTCTTCAAAATATTGCTCCAAGAAATGGTGGAAGAAATACTCATGTCACCTGATCTACATACACATTTTATCACAGAAATATTCTGGACACCAAAAGCAAAGGTCACACTTACAATTGTACCAAAGCCTAAATAGAAAGTGAGCATGGATTACTAAAAACATCCATGTCCAGGTTGCCTAATGCTCTCAAATATCAATCCTATTGGTGACTACATATTTGTTTCTTCCTAATATTATATATTCAACCTCAAACCTGTTGAAAATGTCTAACCCTATCACACACTTTATACTTTGCTTGATTTCCTAATGTCTCTATTGATATCTGCTTTCCTACATGTTTTCCCCAGTTCATCATTGTGACTGACTCTTCACATGTACTGACATTTACATACACTCTCTACCCGAAACCCTATTGCTAAAGAACTTTTGGTCCAAATCCTATACTCACTCTTCTTTCTAAACCTACCGACTACCTTCCTAATCCTACCGATTATCACTTTTTGACTGGATGTTCTCTTCAACATTCAATCATCCAAAATACAAGGTCCGATGCCAGTGTATATTGATTTATTTGAGACATCTGTGCAGCACATAACTCAAAGCTAAGTATCCCACTCAAGTCCCCAATGCCCTTCTGGGCTTCAAATCTTACCTAGATTTCTGCTTTCATAGTTATATTTCATATATATACTCTTGTAAATACCACAGGTTGCCAATGCCATTATTCATCCTGCAGAATGATTCGTAACCCAAATCGAACCTATTATTAACCCTAACCATACACTCTTCCTTCAATACAACTTACAGAAGAGCAGGGACAGAGTGGGTCTTACAATATAGGAATGTAGATTATCTTCCACCTGCTGAGAAGATAAAAGATCCATGGAGAAATGATCCTTGGAGAATATGTAGGCAGCTATGTAGGACCTGAGAGAGCAATAGTCATCTTCCATGGCAAACAACCTGGTCAGGAAGAATTGATGTGTCTGAATCAGCCTCTGCCTTCTTAAAGTAGAGAAGATGGACCTATGCAGGCCTGTGTGGAGAGCTGTTCCTGGGTGCCTATGGTTGATATACCATTCTAACTTCTGAATGTGTCACAGTATGTTGGGGCAGCCTCCATCTCATAGGAACCTTGGAAGCAACTGTTAGGACAAAGTGGTTACCAAGGCAGTGACCATATTCAGTTCCTGAAAGAAGTGACCTCACTTCACTTCCTTGGTGATGGAATTCTCTGAACTTGGGATCCCGGAAGCCAGGCACCCAGAGTCAATCTCACTCCAAGTCCCAGTGGGCTAACTTATTTGTTTTTCCCAAAGACATAGTCAGTCTTTCTTGGTACCTTCTGATGTGAGGATGGCCAAATTCCAGCAGAGCTCGGAAGAGGGGCCTTTCCTGAGAAAGTAGGTAGTGGCGAACCACTGGCTCCTGACAACTTCACAGAATTGGCCAAGGAGACCAGATCTGAAACAGGACAGGCCATTTTTGGGGGAACATAATATGGCCCACCAGTCAGAAGACACTTCGGATAATCACAGACCTACTTGGGTGAAAGAATCGCCTTTGCTGTTGTAGGTGTGAGTTTGTGGTTTTTTTTGATGTTCTGAGAATAGCTAGGAAAGGTGGTTTATTTGGTTTGGAGTGGACTATTTCTAGTAAGTCCTTTGACATGGTGAGTGTTTCTATGTCTGTGTATCCCAGTGTATCCGTTGTTGTAGATATTAGAAAAGAGAATGCATCAATGGAAACGTTGTCTCTAGTTGAAAGCTTCCCCACATTCTTACTGCCCAATTGATGAATGGACTGCAGCTTGCCTTATGGATGGGCAACATCTACTATCTTCTTAAGTTCCTGTTTTCTTTGTGTTTTCCAGGCACTCTCCAGAATAGGCTCATGGTTTTGAGTCCCAGATATGTAACACCACAGGGCTCTGTGACATGGCCATGTACTGGATAGCTTAAGGGAATGGGAGCATCTCAGAAAACTCAGATATCAGTGTGACCAGTAATGTCTCAGTGGAGAAACCCTTCTTTGGGCCATTTGCTTACTTCTGTTTCTATTATCCTGAATATCAGGAAAGTCTTTGCCTCAGGCCACCCAGTTGTGTAGCATTAAGAAGACTGTTTTCATATGGAAATGAATGGACATCACCTGTGGCTCTTTGCTTAATTGCTTTGGAATGGAATGTGTCTGAATCAGCCTCTTGTCCTTGAATGAGGTTGTGGCTTAGATTCTCAGCACCTGATGGATCTAAAGAAAGATCCCATGTGGTTCCAAAACCAAAATGACCAAAAGAGAAGTCATTGTGGATGAATATTTTTGCCTTCTTGTTTTAGGTTCCTGACCTCCATCAAGTGAGAATAGGGATCCTTAGGGTCAAATGAGTCTTTGAAATCCCTGCAGAGGCTAGCCCACATGTGCTTGGGTTTTCTCATGACTCCAAATCACATCAAGAATTTATAGGCTTCAGCCAGTAGGCCTCAAATTGGAGAAGCGGAACACTTTAACAGCAGGAATATTTGATCACTCCTGGTTCACAGGAATAGTGTTCAGGCCACCATGTTTTTAGGCAAATGAGGGGCAAGTGAGCTTATTTTGGACACTACCTTGTGCTCATTGAAACCTCCAGCTAGAGGTTATGATGAGTGTCTACAAGGAAAAAGATTATGGCCCTGTGGGAGTGATTTCATTTTAATTTTGGTCATTTTTGTGGCAGTTGGAAGGGATGACTGGGTCCACCTGGGCTTGAAATCTGGTATGATTTACCCTTAGAGACTGAGTTCTGGAACTGACCTCAGAGAAGTATTGCCATGAATTGTGTTGGGATTTTAGGAGGCCACGCATGAGACTCACTCTTGGAAACTGAGATCTTGGCCCAGGGTGGCTTTCCACAGAGACCTGGGAATCTCAGCCAGGATATCACATGATTTTATTCTGAAAGACTTGGTAGCCATAGTTGAGATTCAAAACACACATGGACCTCACATTGTAGACGTCAATTGGCCTGGCTTCATGTGACCTGTTGGCAACTCTTTGAGAAGCCTTGACTTTAAAGTTCTCCAGAGCATTCATTGAAATGAGCTTTCTCAACACTTAACGGTTCCTGAATGAATTGAAACCCACAGTGCCTGTAACTTCATCCTTGAAAAATTGCTAGATAAATACCATAAAAGTTTTGAAATTCCCATGACCAGGTGGCACTGCAGAAACTTTGGATGTCCTGTTGCTGATCATGTGTATACCAGACAGTGCCTTGTTTGACTGGGTTTCATGAAAATGGTGTAGAATACGAGATGCAAGGAATTTGGAGCCTGGTGAGTAGTGGGCCTAGAGTAGTGGTGGGCAGGTATGTGATGAAACATCAAGGTGGGGCCATGTGGATCGGCTATCGGCTTACAAATGGCTTGTGACTGATATGGCGCAGCCCCCATTCCCTTGTAGGTAAAGGCATCTTGTTATGTGGAGAGGTTTCAGGGCAATGTTCATAATCAGGTTGCTATGGTTATTGGGACAAGCTATGTGGGATAGAAGACTGGTTGGTACATTCTCCTGCAGACGCTAACCCACCCCACGTGACAGAACATGCTCCAGCACTGTATCCCAGATGAACTTCTTATATTGTGTGAAGCAAGTACCAAATTCCCAGTGTAGCAGCAAGACACACCACGAAAAGTGGAGGATGATCAAATGTCTTCACAGTCCCCACCGGGAGACACTTAGCCTCCAGTGGACATAGTTTACCTACAAAGAGAAAATTGAGCACTGCTGCCTCATGTTCATTGGAAAATAAGAAATCATGTCTTCCAGGTCACATAGAAGCAGACCCAGCTTTTATGGTCTCACTACAAAGGAAGCCAAAGCTCATGACAACAACATATATTTCAAGTGCCCAACCCCAGAGGCAGTATTCCAAGAAGTCTTAGGCCAGCAGAGCTCTTTGTTTGTGGAGTGTTTACCCTGTCCTTTACTTTTGGAAATGGCTCTACCACCTCCAAGGTTGTGAACTCCTAGGATATTCCATTCCATATATGTATTCATAGATTTTCACACTTTTCTACTATAATTGTGTCTTACTTGGGTGAAGGTAATGTCAAGGCATTGTTCTGGATATGAGTGAGAAGATTTTTGTGTAGCACATATTTACATACACATTGGATTCATTTTTCAATTTTCCATTTGAAATACTGAATCCCTGACACTAACCCATACCCTACTAGACTCTGACTAATGATCCTAATATGATGGTGAAAAATAACCCAAAAAGAAAAGAAATACAAGCAGTTCAGAGGAGGCATGGTGTATAGTTGGAATTGCCTTTTGCATTATATTTTGTAGGAGTTATAAATCTAGTCAATTTTTTGTTGAAATAGTTCTACATGTGTTTTTAAAATTAACAAATATATGAATCCCTGTCTCCCTTTCTCTGTAGCCTATTCAGCACATGTATTTTTATATGCACATATAGAATCCTACCTGATATCACTCGTATACACTTGTGAGGTGGCTGAATTGGCAGATGCAAATTGAGAGAAGAGATCACTCCTCCTAAACGCTGTTGGAACTGAAAATTCAACCTATGGGTGAGCATCCTAGTTGAATAACATTATACATAATTTCATGTTCAGTAAAATTAATATTTTTCAATCTGTGGATTATATATATTTCATGATGAATTTCTATTGGCATATATATCGCTACTTTTTTTATTGGTTGCTCAAAACATTACAAAGCTCTTGACATATCATATTTCATACATTAGATTCAAGTGGGGTATGAACTCCCATTTTTACTCCAAATACAGATTGCAGAATCACATCAGTTACACATCCATATTTTTACATAATGCCCTATTAGTTACTGTTGTATTCTGCTACCTTTCCTATACTCTACTATACCCCCTCCCTTCTCTTCCCATCTTTTCTCTCTACCATACCTACTGTAATTCATTTCTCTCCTTGTTTATTTTCTCACAACCTCTTATATGTAATTTTGTGTAACAATAAGTGTCTCTCTCCATTACCATGCAATTTCCCTCTTCTCTCCCTTTCCCTCCCACCTCATGTTTCTGCTTAATGTTAATCTTTTCTTCATGCTCTTCCTCCCTGCTCTGTTCTTAGTTGCTCTCATTATATCAAAGAAGACATTTGGTATTTGTTTTTTAGGGATTGGCTAGATTCACTAAGCATAATCTGCTCTAGTGCCATGCATTTCCCTGCAAATTCCATTATTTTGGCATATTTTAGTGCTGCGTAATCCTCCATAGTATATAAAAGTCACATTTTTTTATTCATTCATCTATTGAAGGGCATCTGGGTTGGTTCCACAGTGTAGCAATTGTGAATTGTGCTGCTATGAAAATTGATGTGGCAGTATCCCTGTAGTACGCTCTTTTAAGGTCTTCAGGGAATAGTCCAAGAAGGGCAATAGCTGGGTCAAATGGTGCTTCCATTCCAAGCTTTCATAGGAGTCTCCATACTGCTTTCCAAATTGGCTGCACCAGTTTCAGTCCCACCAGCAATGTACAAGAGTACCCTTTTCCCCACATCCTCGCCAGCACTTGTTGTTGTTTGACTTCATTATGGCTGCCAATCTCACTGGATTGAGATGGTATTTTATGGTGGTTTTTATTTGCATTTCTCTTACTGCTAGAAATGGAGAACATTTTTTCATGTACTTGTTAATTGATTCTATGTCCTCCTCCGAGAAGTTTCTGTTCAGGTCCTTGGCCCATTGGGTTATTGGTTATCTTATTGTATAATTTTCTGAGTTATTTGTATACTTTGTATACTCTAGATATTAGGGCTCCATGTGAAGGGTGAGGACTAAAAATTTGTTCCCATGATGTAGGCTCCATATTTACCTCTCTTATTGTTTCTCTTTCTGAGAAAAAAAAAAATTCAGTTTAAGTAAGTCCCATTTCTTGATTCTTGTTATTAACTCTTGTTTTATGGGTGTCCTATTAAGGAATTCGGAGCCTGACCACACAATATGTAGATCGGAGCCAACTTTTTCTTCTATCAGACGCAGAGACTCTGATTTGAATCTAGCTCTTTGATCCACTTTGAGTTAACTTTTGTGCATGGCGAGAGGAGGGGATTCAGTTTCATTTTGTTGCATATGGATTTTCAGTTTACCAAACACCATTTGATGAAGATGCTATCCTTCCTCCATTGCAGGCCATTAGCTCCTTTATCAAATATAAGATAGTTGTAGCTTTTTGGATTAGTCTCTGTGTCCTCCATTCTGTACCCTTGGTCCACCCACCTGTTTTCGTACAAGTACCATGCTGTTTTTATTATGATTGCTCTGTAATATAGTTTGAAATCTGGTATCGCTATACTGCCTGATTCACACTTCCTGCTTAGAATTGCTTTTGCTATTCTGGGTCTTTTATTTTTCCATTTGAATTTTATGATTGCTTTATCTATTTCTACAAAAAATTCCTTTGGGATTTTGATTGGCATTGCATTAAACCTATAGAGAACTTTTGGTAATATCGCCATATTGATGATGTTAGTTCTGGCTATCCATGAACGGGGTATATTTTTCCATCTTCTAAGATCTTATTCTATTTCTCTTTTTAGGGTTCTGTAGTTTGCATTATATAAATCTTTCACCTCTTTTGTTAGGTTGATTCCCAAGTATTTAATTATTTTGAGGAAATTGGGAATGCAGTCTTTGGACTCATTTTTGTTTCAGAAGTTTTGTCGCTAATATACAGAAATGCCTTTGATTTATGCATGTTGATTTTGTATCCTGCCACATTGCTGCATTCATTTATTAGATCTAGTAGTTTTTTTTGTAGACCCTTTTGGGTCTTCTATGTATAGAATCATGTCATCTGCAAATAGTGATAATTTAAGTTCTTCTTTTCCTATTTTTATGCCTTTAATGTCTTTCATCTCTCTAATTGCTCTGGCCAGTTTTTTCGAGAAATATATTGAATAGAAGTGGTGATAGAGGACATCCCTGTCTTGTTCCAGATTTTAAAGGGAATGCCTTCAACTTTTCTCCATTCAGAATGATGCTAGCCTGAGGCTTAACATAGATAGCTTTTACAATGTCGAGGTAAGTTCCTGTTATCCCTAGTTTTTAAAATGTTTTGAACATAAAGGAATGCTCTACTTTGTTGAATGGTTTTTCTGCGTCTATCGAGATGATCATATGGTTCTTATCTTTAAGTCCAATGATGTTGTGAATAACATTTATTGATTTCCGTATATTGAACCAGCCTTGCATCCCAGGGATGAATCCTAGTTGATCATGGTGCACAATTTTATTGATGTGCCTTTCTATCCAATTCACCAGAATTTTAATGAGGATTCTTGCATCTAGGTTCATCAGAGATATTGGTCTGTAGTTTTCTTTCTTTGAGGTGTCTTTGTCTGGTTTCAGAATCAGGGTGATGTTGGCCTCATAGAATGAATTTGGCAGAGCTCCCAGTTTTTCTATTTCCTGAATAATTTGAAAAGTATTGGTATTAATTCTTCTTTAAATGTTTTGTAAAACTCTGCTGTATACCCATCCGGTCCTGGGCTTTTCTTGGTTGGTAGTCTTTTGATTGCTTCTTCTACTTCATCCATTGATATTGGTCTGTTTAAATTGTGTGTTCCCTTATGACTCAGTCTGGGCAAATCATATGACTTAAGAAATTTATCGATGTCTTCACTATTTTCTATTTTTTTGGAATACAGTTTTCCAAATAATTTCTAATTTTCTTCTGTATTTATGTTGCATCTGTTGTGATATTGCCTTTTTCATCCCGTATGTTAGTAATTTGAGTTCTCTCTCTTCTTCTCTTCGTTAGCACGGCTAAGGGTCTGTGGATCTTATTTATCTTTTTGAAGAACCAACTTTTAGTTTTGTTAATTTTTTCAATAGTTTCTTTTGTTTCAATTTCGCTCTGATTTTAATTATTTCTTGCCTTCTGCTACATTTGCTGTTGTTTTGCTCTTCCTTTTCTAGGGCTTTGAGGTAAAGTGTGAGCTCATTTATTTGTTGTTTTTTTTTTTTCTTTTTTTGAGGAATGACCTCCAGGCGATGAATTTACCTCTTAAAACTTCTTTCGTTGTGTCCCATAGAATCTGATATGTTGTGTCTGTATTTTCATTTATCTCGAAGAATTTTTTTATTTCCTCCTTTATGTCTTCTGTAACCCATTGATCATTCAGTAACATATTGTTCATTTTGCAGGTGATGTATGATTTTTTCTTTTTTCTTTTATCATTGGTTTCCAGTTTCATCCCATTATGATCACAAAAAATTCATGGTATTATCTCCTCCCCTTTATATTTACTGAGGGTTGCCCATTGATCATTCAGTAACATATTGTTCATTTTGCAGGTGATGTATGATTTTTTCTTTTTTCTTTTATCATTGGTTTCCAGTTTCAGTCCATTATGATCACAAAAAATTCATGGTATTATCTCCTCCCCTTTATATTTACTGAGGGTTGCCCTATGGCATAACATATGGTCTATTTTTGAGAAGGATCCATGTGCTGCTGAGAAAAAAGTATATCCACTTGATGATGGTTGATATATTGTATATATGTCAGTTAAGTCTAGGGTATTGATTGTGATATTGAGTTCTATAGTTCCTTTATTCAACTTTTGTTTGGAGGATCTGTCCAATGGTGAGAGAGTTGAGTTGAAGTCACCCATAATTATTGTATTGTGGTCTATTTGATTCTTGAACTTGAGGAGAATTTGTTTTATGAACGTCGCAGCACCATTATTTGCTGCGTGAATATTGATAATTGTTATGTCTTGTCGGTGAATGGTTTCTGTTAACAGTATATAATGTCCTTCCTTATCCCTTTTGATTAAATTAGTCTTGAGGTCGATTTTATTTGATAGGAGGATGGCCACCCCTGCTTGCTTACGAGGTCTGTGTGCATGGTATAAATTTTCCCAATCTTTCACCATCAGCTTGTGTATGTCTTTTCCATTCAGATGTGTCCCCTGGAGGCAACATATTGTTGGATTTGTTTTTTTTTTTTAATTCAAGTTACAAGCCTATGTCACTTTATTGGAGAGTTTAAGCCATTAACGTTTAGAGTTACTATTGATATATGGTTTGTACTGCCACCCATGTTTGCCTATATCTTTTTTTTTAAATTAGATTGTTTCTCCATGATTAGCTTTTCCCCGCCCTCTGTCATTACTGAGGCACTTCCCACTGATGGTTTTCGTTGTTGATTTTCATTTCTTCCTTGTGTAGTGTTTTGCTCCAGATGCTTTCCAATGCTGGTTTTCTGGCTGCAAATTCTTTTAGCTTTTGTTTATCATGAAATATTTTTATTTCGTTGTCTTACATTAAGCTTAATTTTGCTGGATACATAATTCTTGGTTGGCATCCATTGTCTTTCAGTGTTTGAAGTACGTTGTTCCAGGATCTTCTCACTTCCAGCATCTGTGATAAAAAAATCCATTGTTAACCTTTTTGGTTTACCCCTGATTGTAATCTGCCTCCTGTCTCTGGTAGCTTTTAATATTTTCTCTTTGTTTTGTATATTGGATATCTTCATAACAATGTGTCTTGGCATGGGTCTACTGTGATTTTGTGTGCTCAGTGTCCTGTAAGCATCTACAATTTGTTTATCTGTTTCCATTTTTATTTCTGGAAAGTTTTCTCTAATTATTTTATTCAGCAGGTTACTCATTCCCTTGGTTTGAATCTCTGTACCTTCCTCTTTCCGGATGACTCATAAGTTTGTTTTTTTATGTTATCCCATATCTCTTGGATGTTTTCTCATAATTTTTTACAGCATTTCTTTCTTGGCTAGAGTTTTTTTCAAGATGATATATTTTGTCTTCATTATCTGACATTCTGTCTTCTACTTGCTCCACTCTGTTAATGATACTCTCAATTGAGTTTTTAATTTGGTTTATCATTTCCTTCATTTCTAGAATTATTGTTTGATTTTTCTAATAATCTCTATCTCCTGATAAAGATGCTTAATTTCTTATTTTATCTGTTTATGTAATTCATTTTCAATGCGTTCTTTCACTGTTTTTGTTGTCTCGTATCCTCTTTAAGGTTCCATTCCATCTGTCTAAGGTATTCCTTGAGTTCTTTATATGACCATTTTTCTGATGACTCTAGATGCTCTTGAATATTTAGGCTGTCCTTCATTGTTTGCACTTTTTTTCTTCCTTGCTTTTTTATGCTTCTCATGTTACTTCTTGTTCTGTTTGACTACTGAGTTACTGCTTACTCTTATAAATTTATTTGATGCTTGGAAGGAAAGATATTAGAAGGGAAGGGAAGAATTCACTAAGGAGAATGAGAGTAGGCAGGTAGAATTCAAGGAAGGGGGTATAACAAAATTGAAAAGAAATGAAAAGACAAAAGAAAAAAATAGAAAATAAAGAAAATTTTAAGTAATAATGATAATTTAAAAATGAAAATTAAAATTTAAAATAATAATAATAATAATAAAATAAAAAATTAAAAAAAATAAAAACATTAAAAAAGTTAAAGAACAACAAAAAAAATGAAAATCAAAGAAAAAGAAAAGCATACAAATAAAATAATAATAATAATACATGCAGTCCTAGAGTTCAATTTACTTCTCTTCCAGTAGGTGGAGCTGTGTGCACTGGGCCAAGATTCTCCTCTCAATTAGCGGGAACCAATCACTGTGCAGCAGCTCTTCCTCCCAGACTGGGCGGGTCTCCAATCCTGAGTGCCTAGGGCCTTCTCTTGTGCTTCCTCAAGCCAGGCCCCGCTCACCTTTGACGCTCACCACAATACTGGTTACACGCCAGGCCTCTGCTCCTGGTAGCCCTGTTTTAATGAACACCTGGGCACACTCTCCCTGTTTGCCTCCCTCAGACCCTAAGTTTGTAGAGTTTTGGCCTGAGAACCCGCAGTGAATTTTCTTGTCCTCCGGGAGCCATGCCCCCGGTAGGTGGTGTAAGAGACCTCAATTGTCAGCACTGGTGGGAGTGGTAGCCGGGAATTCCACGCCGCGAGTCCCTAGCCAATCCTGATTCCCTAGGTCTGGCTATCGCGCTCCTGGGAGACCTGGGAGGAGCCATTACGGCAGAGCTGGGAAGGGCCCTTGAGGTTTCCCCATGGTTTTGAGAGAGATGGCAATGGGATTACACACTTGTCGCGTTGGTTTCAATGAAGTTATCTCCTCCGCCTGTAATGTCAGTTCTCTGCCATGGTCGTATCCCATTAAAATGGTGACCATTCGTTCCCTTTGCTGGGTGACCAATACAACAGGTGGGTCCTGACTATATCTCCCAAGCCCCATTTCAATCCTGTGGCCACTGCCTATGAAGGCTCAGTTGTCTTTTAACTCTGTCAATTCAGAAAGACCGACCAGTTATTTCAGCCGGAATGTTAGTGCTGAGTCACAAAAACCAGACGAATCTAAGCTTGAATGCAGCCAATCCGGGCTCTGTGTGTGTTCTGAGGGGCCCAGACTGTTCGCCCCAGATTCACAACAGGTCAACATTGCCTAGTGATTCTGAGCAAACAGCATTTAGACAGTTTACGACTCCCTATGCCCGTGCAGCTGAAGAGATCATAGACTTGATTTCTCCATGCCTGCCTTCATAATGGATCTCCTGTATTGCTACTTTTTAATATCTGTGCATGTGCGTGTGTGTGATTGTGTGTGTGTGTATATATATATATATATATATATATATATATATATATATACACTCTCCAGATTTTTCAAAATATAAAATATGAAATATATGTGTCTTATTATACACTCCCTAAATTCATTCATATTCATATCTGTGGATTTATAATCAACTTTCCACAATATTATTCTCAGAAATAATCATCCACCTGCAATACATATTGTTTCCTAGTACTGAAAACTAAATTCAGTGAATGGTGCATACAAACCCTAATATTTCTACAGTTACTTAGCCAGTTTAAAATGAATGCAAGTAGATTCCTAGGGGACATGATGTGTATTTTGACTTTCATTTTTATTCAACACTTGTACGTTACTATGTCTTCAGTTTATGCACATCATAGGATATATATTTCAGTCACAAATTAGAAAATTTATAGGAATTTGTTTCACGATCAATCACTTCCTGATTCAGAACACATGCATTCCTCCATGTTTCTTGACTAGTCTTTTCATGAGACTTCTTTCCAAACACATTATTTTTGTTTAACATCATCACTTATAAAGCAAAACTCAAACACCATTCATCATAAACCATAATCCTAATATTACCATTAGATATATAACTGGTTGGAATGAATGATTGTATATCAATATAAGATTTCTTATATATTTTCACATATCAATTCAATCCATTATTTAAAGTGGAATCAGTTATGTTATTTATTCATAGTATGGTCTATTCATGCATTATCTCTATATTCATAGAAACAGGTTACACCTCTTTGTGCCCCTAATACTAATGTATACATCTTCAAATTATTGCTCCCAGAAATGGTGAAAGAAATACTCATGTCACCTAATCTACATATACATTTTATCACAGTAATATTCTGAACAAAAAAAAAATAAAATGTCACACTTATGATTGTACCAAAGCCTAAAAGGAAAGTGAATGTTGATAACTAATAGCATCCATGTCCAGGTTGCCTAATGCTCTCAAATGTCATTCCCATTTGTGACGACATATTTGTTTTTTCCTATGATTATATATTCAAACTCAAGCCTGTTGAAAATGTCTAATCCTATCACTCACTTTATACATTGCCTGATTTCGTAATGTCTCTATTGACACCTGCTTTCCTACATATTTTCCCCAGTTCATCATTTTGGCTGACTCTTCACATGTGCTTATATTTTCATTCACTCTCTAAACGAAACCCTATTGCTAAAGAAGCTTTTTATTCCAAATCATATACTCACTCTTCTTCCTAAACCCACTGACTATCTTCCTAATCCTACCGACTATCCCTTTTTGACTGGATGTTCTCTTCTACATTCAATAATCCAAGGTACTAGGTCCTATGCCATTGTATTTCGATTTAACTGAGACAATTGTACAGAACATAATTCAACACTAAGTATCCAAACCAAGGGCCCAATGCCCTTCTGGGCTTCAAATCTTTCTTAGATTCCCGTTTTCATACATATATTTCACCTATATATTCTTATAAATATCGCAGGTTCCCAATCCCATTATTCATCCTGCAGAATGATTCCTAACCCAAATCGAAAATATTATTAACCCTAACCATACACTAACTTTGCAGGAGAGCAGGAACTGTGTGGGTATTAAACTACAGGAATCCAGGGGATCTTCACCTGCTGAGAAACTCAAATGTTCATGCAGAAATGATCCCTGGTGAAGATGAAGGCAGCTATGAAGTACCTCAGAAAGCAAAAGTCATCTTCCATGGCAATCATTCTGGTAAGGATGAAGGGTTGTGTCTGAATCAGTCTCTCTCTTCTTAATGTATAGAACATGGACCAAACCAGTCCTGTGTGGAAGCTGTTCCCGGGTGCTTATGGTTGATACAGCATTCTAACTAGAGAAAGTGTCCCATGAAAATCGGGGCAGCCTCCACCTCATGGTACTTTTGGAAGCAACTGTTAGGACAAAGTGGTTGCCAAGGCAGTGACATCATTCAGATCCTGAAGGAAGTGATCTCACCTCACTTCCTTGGTGAGGGAACTCTCTGAACTTGGGATCCAGGAAGCCAGGCACCCAGAGACAGTCCCTGTTCTAGTCCCAGTGGTCTCACATGTTTGGAATTACCAAGGACAGAGTCAGTCTTTCTTGGTACCTACAGATGTGAGGATGGCCAAATGCCAGGAAACCTGTGAAGAGGGGCTTTTCCTGAGAAAGCAGGTAGTGTCTCACCGCTGACTCTTGAGAACTTCACAGAGTTGGCCAAGCAGACATGATCTGAGACAGAAGAGGTCATTTCCGGGGAACATAGTATGGCCCACCAGTCAGAGGACACTCCGGGGTGTCACAGACCTACTAGGGGGAAGGAGGTGCCTTTGTGGGTGTGGGTGTGAGTTTGTGGTTTATTTGGTATGGAGTGGAATATTTCTATTAAGTCCTTTGACAAGGCGAGTGTTTCTATGTGTGTGTATCCCACTGAGTCCATTGTTGTAGACATTAGAAAAGACAATGCATCAATGGATGTGTCCTGTCTAGTAGAAAGCTTCCCAGCATTAATCCTGCCCAATTCATGAGTGGACTCTGGCTTGCCTTATGGATGGGCAACACCTACAAGCTTCCTAATTTCCTGTTTTCTCTCTCAATTCTGCCCACTCTCCAGAATAGTATCATGGTTTTGTGTCCAAGATTTGTACCACCTCCAAGATCTGTGACATGGCTATGTAATGGATAGCTGAAGGAAATGGCTAGCATCTCAGAAATCTCAGATATCTGTTGACCAGGAAAGTCTCAGTGGAGAAACCCTGCTTTGGTCCTTTTGCTTACCTATTGTTCTGTTGAATGTCAGGAAGTTTTTTGCCTCAAGCCACCACTTTGTGAAGCCTGAAAAAAAGAGTTTTCAAATGGAAATGAATGGGCATCACCTGTGGCTCTTTGCTTAATTGCTTAGGATTGGGATATGTCTGAATCAGCCTGTTGGCCCTGTGTGAGGCTGTGGCTTAGATTCTCAGCACCTGATGGATATAAAGATAGATCCCATGTGTGCATCCAAAACCAAAATGGCAAAAAGATCATATATTTTTGATGAACTCTCTTGCCTTCCTCTCGTAGGTTCCTGATATCCATCAAGTGAGAATAGGGATCCTTTGGGTCAAATGTGTTCTTCAAAGCCCTGCAGAGGCTAGGCCATAGGGGCTTGATTTTCATGACTCCAATTCACTTAAAGAATCTAAACCCCAAAGCTAGAAGGCCTCAAGTTGGAGAAGCCAAGCAATATTAAAGGCAGGCCTATTTGATCACTCCTGGTTCACAGGAAGAGAGTCCATGCTACCCTGACTTTAGGCAAATGAGGGGCAGGGAGCTTATTTTGGACACTGTCGTGGGCTGCGTCACTAATGGAAACCTCCAGCCAGAGGATATGATGAGTGTCTATATGGAAGAAGATGAGGGCCATGTGAGAGTGTTTTGGTTTTAATTGTGGACATGTGTCTGGCGGTTGGAAGAGATCACTGGGTCAAACTAGGCTTGCACTCTGGTGTGATGCCCCTTAGAGACTGAGTTCTTTACTGATCTCAGAGAATTATTGCCAGGAATTGTGTTGGAATTTTAAATGGCCATGCATGAGAGTTGCCTTTGGAAAGTGACATCTAAGCCCAAGTTGACTTTCCACAGAGGACAGGGAATCTCAGCCAGGATATCACATGATATTATTCTTAAAGACTTGGCAGCCATATTTGAGATTCAAAACACACATGGACCATACATTGTAGACCTCAATGGGCCTGGCTTAATCTGACTTTTGGGCACTTTTGGAAGCCTTACCTGTAAGAATTCTCCAGAGTTTTCATTGAAATGAGCTTCCTCACCATTTAATGGTTTATGAGTGAATTGAAATCCACAGTGCCTCCAACTTCATCCTTGAAAATTGGCTAGATCAATAACATGAAATTTTTGAAATTCCCATAACCGGGTAGCACTGGAGAACATTTGGATGTCCTGTTGCTGATCATGAGTATACAGGACAGTGCCCTGATTGACTGGGTTTTATGAAAATGGTGTAGAACAGAGATTCCAGTAAGTTGGATCATGCTGAGTAGTTGTACTAGAGCAGTGGTTGGCAGGTGTTTGATAAAACATCTGTGGTGGGGGCATGTGGATCTGCCATTGGCTTCCAAATGGATTGTGACTGACATTTTGCAGTCAGTAGAACCTTATATGTAAAAGCATATTGTTATATGGAGAGGTTTCAGGGCAATGTTCAGAATCAGGTTGCTATGGTCAATGGGGCAAGCTATGTGGGATAGAAGCCTGGTTGGTGCATTCTCCTGCAGAACCCGACCCATCACACTTGACAGAACTCACTTCAGCACTGTGTCCCAGTTGAACCCTTGTATTTAATGAAGCAAATACCAAACTCCCAGTGCAGCAGCAAGAAACACCACGAAAGTGGAGAATGACCAAATGAATTTACAGTCCACACGGGGAGACACCAGTGGCCACAGTGTACCTACAAATAGAAAATTCAGCACTGCTGCCTCATGTTCATTGGAAAATAAGAAACCATGTCCTCCAGGTCACATAGATGCAGAACCAGATTTGATGGTCTCACTACATATGAAGCTAATGCTTCTGACAACAGCATATATTTCATTGCCCAACCTCAGAGGCAGTTTCTTCAGATGTTAAGCTGGCAGAACTTCATGTTTTTGGAGTGATTACCCTGTCCCTTTTGGAAACTCCTCTACCACTTCCAAATTTGTGAACTTCTGAGCATTTTCCATTCCACATATGTATTCACAGATTTTCTAAATCTTCTCCTCTAATTGTGTCTTATGTAGGGCGAAGGTAATGTCAAGGCATTGTTCTGAATGAGAGTGGGAAGATATTTGTGTAGCACATATTTGCATACACATTGGATACATTTTCCAATTTTCCATTCGAAATACTGAATCCCTGACACTAACACATACCCTACTAGACTTTGACTTCTTATCCTAATTTGATGGAGAATAATAACCCAAACAGAATACAAATACAAGAGGTTCACAGGAGGCATGGTGTATAATTGGACTTGCCTTTCATATGATAAATGGTAGGTGTTATAAATCTAGCGAATTTTAATTGAAATAGTTCTCCATGTGTTTTAAAAGTTAACAAATATGTTAATAACTGTCTCCCTTTCTCTGTATCCTATTCATCACATGTATTTTTATAAGCACATATAGAATTCTACCTGGTATCAGTCGTACATTTGGTGAGGTGGCTGGCTTGGCAGATACAAATTGTGAGAAGAGATCACTCCTACTTAATGCTGTTGGAACTGAAAATTCAACATATGTGTGAGCTTCTTAGTTGAACAACATAAATCCATGTACATTAAAATTAATATTTTTGGATCTGTGGATGATATATATTTCATGGTGAATTTCAATTCACATACATAATGCTACTTTTTAATGTCTGTGTGTGTGTGTGTGTGTCTGTGTGTATATATATATATATATTCACTCTCCAGATTTTTAAAAATATTTAGTATATTTTTTATACCCTCCCTAAATTCATTCATATTCATGTATGTGGATTTATAATCAACTTTTCACAAGATTATTCTCAGAAATATTCCTCCACCTGAAATACATATTTTTTTCCTAGTACTGAAAACTAACTTTGGGGGATCACATGATGGCGGCGAATGGAGTGCATTACCCCCATGTACCGCGTCACTGTGCGGGAGAATGACGAGTTAGAACGGCTAAAACCTATCTTGTTAGGAATTTCCAGCAAATTTGGGGTGCTCCACAACCTAGTGGACATATATCCATCTCACTAGGATCAGCTACGGGGGCTCAAACGCGAGTGATTTGTCCGCACGGAGGGTCATGCTGCTTATTCAGCAAATTGCCCTGCAGCTAGAGTCTGTGGCGCGCACTGGGAAACGACGAGATAGCATCGCAAATATACAGTGGTGCGGATTCTATGGGCTCCTGCCAGCTATGCAATTACTGTGCTCAGTTCTGAATTCTGGGATTGAGACGGGGATGGATGACGTCCAATTCCGTTCTCCATACCGGTCAGACCACAGAGGAAGCCAGCGTCCACCATCTTGAAGAGCTGACGTCACCATCCCTGTTTTCGACTGATCGCAGCTCATTCAGCTATAGAACAGGTAATTTCAGGATGCCATTCACCTTTGTCTCGCAGACAAATTACTCAGGCTCAGTGCTAAAGAACCCGCAGAAACTGCGTCTTGGAGCCTGCTCCTATTAGAACATACACTGAGCCCAGACCAGCCAAATTTGGCCTCCCCGAACTGATCTTGCTCAGGGCTAAAGAACCCGTGGAAACTGCTTCCCGGTCCGGGTCTTGCTGAATAATGTGGAGGTAAATATCAACCGAGCCTTCATAGGCAGTGGCAACAGGATTGAGACGGGGCTTGTGAGGGCAAGTCAGGACTCACCCATTGAATTGGTCACCCAGAAAAGGGAACGAAATGCTGCCTTTTGCATGGGATACCAACATGGCAGAGATCTGATGTCATCAGAAAGCAGCGGAGGAGATAACTTCATTGATACCAGCGGTGACAGAAACAGTTAGTCTCCTGGTAAAGAAAGTGAGTCACAAACACCCGAGTCTCTTTCACTTTTTCATCAAGCCAGAGGGGCAGAGCAGAGCCGCTGCCCATGCTCGGAACAGGCCCAGCGACACACCTGCATGATAATCACTTCACCCCAGTTGGAATAGAGGAAGAGCAGAGCCGCCGCAGGTGCCCAGAACAGGCCCAGTGACCAGCAGGCGTGGTAGTAACGTCACCTCAATTGGAATAGTTGCAGAGCAGAGCCTTCTCCCGCGCCTAGTACAATCCAAGTGGCCCACCGGCATGGTAGTCACGTCATCCCAATAGGAGTAGGGGCAGAGCAGAATCTTTGCACGTGCCCGGAACAGGCCCAGCAACCTACCGGCTTGGTAGTCACGACACCCCAATTGGAGTAGCGGCAGAGCAGAGCCACCACCCGCGCCCTCAAGGTAGACAAATTTGCACCTGACCAGCAGAAGAGGCCCAGCAGCCTGCCAGCATGGCAGACACTTCACCCATTTGGAGTAGGGGCAGAGCAGATCCATCGCCCATGCCCTCAAGGTAGGCAGACCTGTGACCGACCACAGAACAGGCCCACCAACCCGCCGGCGTGGTAGTCACGTCACCCCAATTGGAGTAGGGGCAGAGCAGAGCCGCAGCCCGCGCCTCCAAGGTAGGCAGACCTGCGACCGATCGGCAGAACACCCCAGGGGTCCACGGGTGTGGTAGACACGTAACACCAATTGGAGGAGGGGCAGAGCAGAGCCGCCTCCCACGCCTGCATGGTAGGCAGACCTGCGACCGATCAGGAGAACAGGCCCAGCGGCCCATCAGCGTGGTAGATAGATAACCCCAATTGGAGGAGCAGCACAGCCACCCCCCGCCCCTGCAAGGAAGATTTTTCAAATATACAAGAGCAATATAAATATATAGGGGGAAAATTTCAAAATCACAACAGTTTCACCAAGCAGAAAGAAACGCGAGCCGTATGAAAAGACAAAGAAAAAAGGACCACAAGCAATGCAGGTCAACACAAATTTAGAAGAGTTAATAGCTGCAGCAGATGGAATGTCAGATAAAGAACTCAGGATATACATGCTTCAGATGATCTGGAGTCTCCAGGAAGACATTAGACAGCAAAATCAGACAATGAAAGATCACTTCGACAATGAATTACACAAACAAATCCAAGAAGCAAAAGATCAATTATACAGGGAGATAGAAGTTGTAAAAAATAACAAACAGAAATCCTAGAAATGCAGGAAGCAATAATCCAACTTAAAAACTCAATTGAGAATACTACCATCAGAGTAGAACACTTAGAAGATAGAACATCAGACAATGAAGACAAAGTATTTCAACTTGAAAAGAACATAGACAGCTCAGCAAGACTGTTAAGAAACCATGAACAGAACATCCGAGAAATATGGGATAACATAAAGAGACCAAACTTTTGAGTCATTGGGATACAGGAAGGTATAGAGGTCCAAACCAAAAGAATGAGCAATGTAATCAATGAAATAATATGAGAAAACTTCCCAGACTTGAAGAATGAGACAGACTCCCAAGTCCTAGAAGCCAACAGGACGCCGAATGTGCAAAATCATAAGAGATCCACACCTAGACACATTATAATGAAGATACCCAACATACAGAATAAAGAGAGAATTTTAAAAGCTGCAATAGAAAGGAAGCAGATTACATTTAGGGGTAAACCAATCAGGATAACAGCTGATATTTCAACACAGACTCTGAAAGCTAGAAGATCCTTGAAATATATGTTTTTGTCAGGAGCTTTAGCTTCATTTCTAGTGAAAGCATCAAAGCTGTGTCTGCATCTATGTAACCTGGAGGACATGGTTTCTTATTTTCCAAAAGACATAAGGCGGCAGTGCTGAATTCACTCTTTGTAGGTAAACTGTGGCCACTTAAGGCTAAGTGTCTCCTGTGTGGACTGTGAAGCCATTTGATCATCCTCCACTTTTCATGGTGTTTCTTGCTGCTGCACTGGGAGTTTGGTATTTGTTTCACTAAATAAAACGAGTTCAACTGAGACCCAGTGCTGAAGGGAGTTCTGTCATGTGTGGTGGGTCAGAGTCTGCAGGAGAATTCACCAACCAGGATTCTATCCCACATAGATTGCCCCCTTGACCATAGCAACCTGATTCTGAACATTGCCCTGAAAATCTGCATATAAAAAGATGCCTTTACATGGAGAGGTTTCAGACATATAAGTTTCTGCTGGATGCACCATGTCAGTCTCAAGCCCTTTCGAAGCATTGGCAGATCCACATGGCCCCACAAGAGATGTTTTATCACACACCTGCACACCACCGCTCTAGGCCCACTATTCAGTAGGCTACAAGTTACTGGCATTTCTATTCTACATCATTTTCATGAAACCCAGACAATCAAGGCACTGTCTGGTACACTCATGATGAGCAAAAGGACATGAAAGGTTCTCCAGTGCCACCTGGTCATTGGAATGGCAAAAATTTCATGGTATTTATGTAGCCACTTTTCAATGATGAAGTTGGAAGCACTGTGGGTTTCAATTCATTCAGGAACCATTAAATGGTGAGGAAGCTCATTTCAATAAAAGCTCTGGAGAACTCTCACAGGCAATTTTTCCCAAGGAGTTGGCTAGATCTCAGTTTACAAGGGTGAATCTCATTAGTGGCCTATTCCACTGCCACACAAATGACCACAATTGAAACCAAAACACTCCCACATGACCCTCATCTTCTGCCATAGAGAAACTCATCATAACCTCTTGCTGCAGGTTTCCATGAGGGGTGCAGCCCAAGACAGTGTCCAAAATAAGCTCACTTACCCCTCAATTGCCTAAAATCAGGTTGGCCTGGACACCCTTCCTGTGAACCAGGAGTGATCAAATAGGCCTGCCCTTAATACTGCTCTGCTTCTCCATTTTGACTCTTACTGATTGTAGAGTATAAATTTCTTTGTGTGAATTGGAGTCATGAGAAAATCCAAGCACCTATGCATTAGCCTCTGCAGGGCTTTGAAGAACTCATTTGACCCAAATGATATCTATTCTCACTTGATAGAGGTCAGGACTTACAGAGGAAGGCAAGAGACTTCATCCACATTGACTGCTCTTTTGGCCATTTTGGTTTTGGATTCACAGATGGGATCTTTCTGTAGATCCATCAGGTGCCGAGAATCTAAGCCCCAGCCTCACATAGGGACAAGGGGCTGATTCAGACACATCCCTTTTTAAGCAATTAAGCAAACAGCCACAGGTGATGCCCATTCATTTTCATTTGAAAACTGTTTTCTTCAGGATTTACAAAGGGGTTGCCTGAGGCAAAGAAATTCCTGACATTCTGGGCAACAGAACAATAGGTTAGCAAAAGGCCCAAAGCAGGGTTTCTCCACTGAGACTTTACTGGTCACACTGATATCTGAGTTTTCTGAGATGCTCCCATTGCCTTCAGCTATCCAGTACATGGCCATGTAACAAATCTTGGAGGCGGTACATATCTTGGACACCAAATCATGAGACTATTCTGGAGAGTGGCCAGAATTCAGGAAGAAAACTGGAGCTTAGGAAGATAGTAGGTGTTGTCCATTCATAAGGCAAGCTGCAGTCCATTCATCAATTGCACAGGATGAATGCTGGGAAGCTTTCTACTAGACAGGACACTTCCACTGATGCATTCTCTTTTCAATTGTCAACAACCACGGACACTGTGGGATACACTTTTAGAAACCCTCGCCGTGTCAAACGACATTCTAGAAACAATCCACTCAAAAACAAACAATCCACTATTCCTACCTATTCTCAGAACATGTGACAAAACCACAAACTCACACCCACACCCACAAAGCACCTCCTTCCCAGAAGTAGGTCTTTGATTTTCCGGAGTTTCCTCTGACTGGTGGGCCATACTATGTTCCCCCGAAATGGCCTGTACTTTCTCAGATCCGGTGTCTTTGCCAGAACAACTACCTGCTTTCTCAGGAAACAGCCAACTTCATAGCTTTCCTGGCATTTGGCCATCCTCACATCAGTTGGTACCAATAAAGACTGACTCTGTCCTTGGTAAATACAATCAAGTGTGCCAACTGTGACTGGGACTGGCTCTGGGGGCCTAGCTTCCTGGTTCCAAAGTTCAGAGAGTTCCATTACAAAGGAAGTGAGGGGAGGTCACTTTTTTCAGGAACTGAATGAGGTCACTGCCTTGGCAACCACTTTGCTCTAACAGTTGCTTGCAAGGGTCCCATGAGATGGATGCTGCCCCAATTACTGTGACATTTTCACAAGTTAGAATGGTATATCAAACATAGCCACCCAGGAACAGCTCTCCACACAGGCTTGGTTTGGTCCATCTTCTCTACATTAAGAAGAGAGAGGCTGATTCAGACACAACCCTTCATCCTGACCAGGCTGTTTGCCATGGAAGATGACCTTTGCTCTCTCAGGTTCTTCATACCTGCCTACATGTTTTCCAGGGATAATTTCTGCATGGACCATTGAGGTTCTAAGTAGGTGGAAGATCCCCTCCATCCCTGCATTGTAAGACCAACTCTGTTCCAGCTCTTCTGTAATGTTAGATTGAGGGAACAGTGTATGGTTAGGCTTAATAACCAGTTCGATTTGGGTTAGGAATCATTCTACGGGATGTATAATGGTATTGGGTAACTGCGATACTTACAAGAATATATAGGTGAAATATAAGTATGAAAACAGAAATCCAGGTAAGATTTGAAGTCCAGAAAGTCATTGGGTCCTTGATTGGATTACTTAGCTTGAATTACGTTCTGCACAGATATGTCAGATAAATTGATATACAATGGCATAGGAACTTGTACCTTGGATGATTGATTGTAGAAGAGAACATCCCCTCAAACAGAGATAGTCAGTAGGATCAGGAAGATAGTCGGTAAGTATCAGAAGAACAATGAGTATAGGATTTGGACCAAAAGTTATTTAGCAATAGGGTTTCGGTTAGAGAGTGAATTTCAATAACAGCACATGTGGAGGGTCTCCAACAATGATGAAGTGGGGAAAATATGTATTAATGCAGATATCAATAGAGACATTAGGAAATCAGGCAAAGTATAAAGTGAGTGATAGGATTAGATATTTTCAACAGGGTTGAGGTTGAGCATATAATCATAGAAAGAAACAAATATGCAGTCACCAATAGGATTGACATATGAGAGCATAAGGCACCCTGGACATGGATGATTTTAGTAATCCATGTTCACTTTCTATTTAGGATTTGGTAGAATCATAAGTGTGACCTTTGAATTTTGTGTCCAGAATATTACTGTAATGAAATGTATTTGTAGATCAGGTGACATGAGTATTTCTTCCACTATTTCTGGAAGCAATATTTTGAAGACGTATAAATTTGTATTGGGGCTACAAAAAGGTGCACCCTGTGTCTATGAATACAGAGGAAATGCATGAATAGACCATACTGTGAATAAATAATAAAACTGGTTTCAACTTGAAATAATAGATTGAAATAAATGTGAAAATATATAAGAAATCTTATATTAATATACAATCATTCATTCCAACCCATTATACATTTAATGGAAATATGAGGATTTTGGTTTATCATGAAAAGTGTGTGAGTTTTGCTTCAAATTGATTATGGAAATCGAAAATAATTTGTTTGGAAAGAAGTCTCATGAAAAGACCAGTCAAGAAACCTGGAGGAATACATGTGTTCTGAAGCAGGAAGCGATTGAAAGTGAAACAAATGCCTATAAAATTGCGAAATTGTTGATGAAATATATGTCCTATTGTGGTAAGCCATTGTTGTAGATTGTGGCCACCATTAGAAGATGGCGCCGGCTTCCAATGTGGCCTGTGATAAACAAATTCTTTTGTGGAGACTTGGCACGCCATCCCTTGCCACCCTATAAGAAAGATCCACGCAGCGGCTTAAGATTGGTACGTGGGAGACTTTATTAGGCTGTGCTTGGGCGCTCACCAGTAGAGAGGGTGGTCACAAAAAGATACTTTAATCAAGGCCTGAATAAACTGCTGAAAGAAGATTCCTGAGTTGTGTCTTCCTTGCGGGCAAGGGATCGCGACAAGTGGTGCTGAAAACCCGGGAACCAGAACTTTCAGCAGTCAGGGGTGGTGAACCAGTTAGTCCCAGGTAAGTAGGACCCGCGGTCAAAGCGGAGATCAGTCCTAGATAAGTGGGACCCGCTATCAAAGCGGAGATCAGTCCCAGATAATTGGGACCCGCTATCAAAGCGGAGATTAGTCCTAGGTAATTGGGACCCGCTATCAAAGCGGAGATTAGTCCTAGGTAATTGGGACCCGCTATCAAAGCGGAGATTAGTCCTAGGTAATTGGGACCCGCTATCAAAGCGGCAGCTCCTCTGTAAAGCCAGAGAGAGCATTACATCTTATTGCAGCTGCATTGTGTACTTTCGCTCTTACTTTCACTTTTGGTTTTTGTGTGTCTTTTGTTGTGTCATGGGTGCCGTATGTTCAATTCCACTTCTCCTGGCCCTAGATAACCTGTTACGTTCCAAGGGCCTAGAAGTGAAACGTAGTACTTTACAGAGATTTTTACAGAAGACAGATATTGTTGCACCGTGGTTCGCGTTCTCGGGTAGCCTCACTCTACCTAGCTGGGATAAGTTAGGCACAGATCTTGACTTTGCTTCTAGGCAGGGCATATTAGATGGTGGGGTGATACCCCTTTGGAAGATGATCCGTAGTTGCCTCGCAGATGGCAGATGTCAGGAAGCACTTACTAAAGGACAAGAAGTTTTAGAGCAATTGCATGAAGAAAGATCAGAAATGGCAGGCAGTGAGGTATTTCAGGAGGTTGGGAGTGTGCGGAGCGAGAAACAGGGGAGGAAACAATTATCTCCGGCAGGCAGTGACGTATTTCAGGAGGATGGCAGTGTGCGGAGCGAGAAACAGGGGAGGAGGCGATTGTCTCTGGCACGGAGTGAAATATTTCAGGAGGAAGGGAATGTGCAGAGCGATTGTATCCAGATCTCAGTACACTGCGCACACTCCCATGCAAAAGTGGGTCAGAAGAGGAGGACGATGAGGAGGAGGAGCTCGGGAGACTGTCTCGGCAGCTAGGAAGTCTAACTATGGGAGAAGGGAACAAAAATAAACAGGAGCTCAGAAGAAAAAAAAAAAATGATCCTCCGGACCCGCCGCCGTACGGTGGGGGTGTTTCGAGGAGAGCTTTCCATGCCCAAACACGGGGGCTGTTAACATTTTTACTGATGGTTCCAAGTCTGGAATGGGAGCCTACATAATTACTGACTCTCCCCCTATCCAGCATCAATTTGCTCCTGGAAATCCACAATGGGTAGAACTACAAATTGTTATTGAAGTTTTTAAACAGTGTTCTTTTCCTTTTAATCTTATTTCGGACTCCAGCTATGTGGTACAAGCACTAAAAGTCCTGGAGGCCGTGGGAACTATTAGTGATGCCCACAATGTGTCTGTTTACTTTACTCAGCTTCAACAGCTTATCTCTAACCGCACTGATTCTTTTTATCCAATGCATATCAGGGCTCACACATCTCTTCCTGGTCCGTTATCCCAAGGTAATGCCTGTGCGGACATAGCCACTAGAGGTCAATTGATATGCTTGGCTTCCTCCTTAGAGGGGGCTAAGTTGTTTCACCAAAACTTCCATGTTAATGCATTAACGCTGCGCAGGCGTTTTTCCATTTCAAGAGCGGATGCTCGGCAGATATTATTGCAATGTCCCCATTGTGTCACATTTCTTCATCCCCCTAATTATGGAGTAAACCCACGGGGATTAAAGCCATTGATTGTTTGGCAAATGGATGTGACACATATACCTGACTTTGGTAACCTTAAGTATGTGCATGTTTCCGTTGATACGTGCTCTGGAATTATCCATGCTTCTGCTTTATCGGGAGAAAAGGCACGTAATGTCATTACTCACTGTTTAGAGGCATGGGCAGCATGGGGTGCACCTGCATCCCTTAAGACTGATAATGGAACTGCTTATACTGGCAGACAATTTACAGCTTTTTGTTCTACTATGGGAGTGCAACTTACTCATGGTTTGCCTTATAATCCTCAAGGACAAGGCATTGTTGAGCGTGCTCATCGCACCTTAAAGGAAACTTTACAAAAACAAAAAGGGGGAATAGGAGCTGAACACACTCCTAAAGAAAGCCTGTCCTTAGCTCTATTTACCATTAATTTTTCGAATTTGGATATTCATGGTCGCTCTGCGGCCGATAGACATGTGTCCCCTCAGCCCTCTGTGATTGGCTATGTTAAGTGGAAGGATGTTCTTACGGGCCAATGGAACGGCCCTGACCCCGTGCTGACATGGGCACGAGGATCTGTATGTGTTTTTCCCCAGGATCATACGGAACCGTTGTGAGTCCCTGAATGCTTGACAAGAAGAGTCTCGACATCAACTGACCAGCAACAAGAGATACCACAACAATCCTGTGATGAAGATCTTCATTCTGCTAAGTGCTCTGGCTCTGGTGCTGGTGCCGATGGCACAGGCGACACCAATGCGGTGGTGGGCAGTGGCACGGGCCTGGCCAATGCCGATGCCTGTTCATGGTAATTCTAGTGTCCTCCCCACTCTTTTTTCAACCTCATGTGAGATGTCTGCTCCCTGTGCCTCTCCTAGAGGGGACATGGAGAGAATTTTTAATCAATCTCAAGTTAATCTCACAGGAGTTTTTGTTTCAGCCTTAGAAACGCTAATTGCATTAGCCTTAAGACCAAAAATTTGACTAACTGGGAGGACCCATTGTGGTCCAATCAGGTCTCAGGAAGCATTATCAGTGCTGTATTGAGCAAGGTAGCTTCGGGGAGGCAATCAGGCTCAGAGACCCCCGCAAACAGCAGCTCTGCTCTTAACATAACTACCTTGGCTATTATCTCCGAGGTACTAATCCCAGTGCCTCCTTTTTCTAGTAGTATTTATAATGCCACTCATTTCAAGGCCTCTCCTTACTGTTCCCCTAATCTTGGTTTCCCCCCAACATTTACGCCTTGTCAGGATCATTCTTGGGAGAAACATCAAGTTGCTAAAGGTTTCTCCCTTTCCCCCTCTCTTAATAGGTATGTTTATAACTTTAACAATAGTGCCAGCTCCTCTACAGGAGTAGGTTGGTCCTGGTTTCAATGGCTGATTTCCAATGAAAAGGGGGCTTCAGCTGATATTTCTGCACTGGCTCAGTTGCTAGGAGCCAAAAGTTGGCTGGCTAATATTTCTGGTACTGTTAGGGAAAGTGAACAAGGTAATAGACTTACATCTGTTTCATTCAACTCTCTGTTGTATAATGCCACATTGCCTCCTGCAATGGTCTGTGTCCAATCCCCCTTCTTATTCCTTTTGGCTGAGGCCACCTCGTCGGGGATGCTGGATTGTTCTCATACTACCTGTCTCTTATCTGAGTGTTGGAATGGTTCCTGGACTGTAGCAGTGATTATGAAAATTTCAACTTTTGTCCCAATCCCAGTCACTGCAGATCCTGATAAATTCCCTATTGTTGAGCTACTTAGAGTCCGCAGAGATTTTGGAATCACAGCGGCTATAGTGACAGCCGTGGCGGTATCTGCTGCTGCAGTGGTTACGGCTGGAGTGGCTATGGCCAATCAAGTACAAACTGCTGCCACCATTAATCACCATTAATCAAGTTGTCCAACAAACTTCCACCATACTTGAATCCCAAAATACAATTAATCAACATATTTTGTCAGGGATTTTAGCTGCCAACCAAAGAATAGACTTATAATTTTGTTCAACTAGGAAGTTCACCCATAGGTTGAATATTCAGTTCCAAAAGTGTTTAGGAGGAGTGATCTCTTCTCACAATTTGTATTTGGTGAAGAAGCCACCTCACAAAAATGTAGGTGTGATACCAGGTAGCTTTCGGTATGTGCATATAAAAATACATATGTTGAATAGGCTACAGAGAAAGGGAGACAGTAATACACATATTTTGAACTTTAAAAACACATGGAGAACTATTTAATTAAAAATTGACTAGATTAATAACACATAAACTTTATCATGCAAAAGGCAAGTCCAAATATACATCATGCCTCCTTTGAACTGCTTGTATTTATATTCTGTTTGTGTTATTTTTCTCCATGATATTAGGATTAGTAGTCAGAGTCTAGTAGGGTATGGGATAGTGTCAGGGATTCTGTATTTTGAATGGAAAATTGGAAATTGTATCCAATGTGTGTGCAAATATGTGCAACCCAAAACTTCCCACTCTGATCCAGAACAATGCCTTGACATTACCTTCGCTCCAAGTAAGACACAATTAGAGTAGAAGAGTTAGAAAATTTGTGAATACGTGTCTGGAATGGAAAATGCTCAGGAGTTCACAAACTTCGAGATGGTAGAGGAGTTTCCAAAAGCAAGGGATATGGTAAACACAACACCAACATGGAGCTCTTCTGGCCTAAAGACTGTTTGAGAAACTGCATGTGAGATTGGGCACTTGAAATATGAGGTGTTGTCAGAAGTTTTAGCTTTATTTTTAGTGAGACCATCAAAGATGGGTCTGCATCTATGTGACCTGGACGACATGTTTTCTTATTTTCCAATGAACATGAGGAAGCAGTGCTGAATTCTCTCTTTGTAGGTAAACTGTGGCCACTGGCGGCTTAGTGTCTCCCCGTGTCGCTGTGAAGCCATTTGGTCATCCTCCACTTTTCGTGGTGTTTCTTGCTGCTGCACAGTGAGTTTGATATTTGCTTCACAAAAAAAAAGGAGTTCAACTGGGACACAGTGCTGCAGGGAGTTCTGTCACTTGTGGTGGGTTAGAGTCTGCAGGAGAATGCACCATCCAGGCTTCTATCACTCATTGCTTGCTACAATGCCCCCTTTTCCATTGCAACCTAATTCTGAACATTGCCCTGAAACCTCTCTATATAACAAAGTGCCTTTACATAAATGGTCTCGTGGCTGCTGCAAGTCAATCACATGCTATTTGGAAGCCAATGGCAGATCCACATGGCCCCACCACAGATGTTTTGTCACACACCTGCCCACACCTGGTCAAGGCGCACTACTCAGAAGGTTCCAACTTACTGGCATCTCTGTTCTATGCCATTTTCATGAAACCCAGTAAATCAAGGCCCAGTCTGGTACACTTATGATGAGCATCAGGAGATCTAACTGTTCTCCAGTGCCACCTGGTCATGGGAATTTTAAAAATTTTATGGTATTTATCTAGCCATTTTTCAAAGATGAATTTGGAGCCACAGTGGGTTTCAATTCATTCATGAACCATTAAATGTTGTGGAAGCTCATTTCAATGAAAGATCTAGAGAACTCTCACAGGCAAGGCTTCCCAAATAGTGGCCTAAAGGTCACATTAGGCCAGGCCAATTGAGGTCTACAATGTTAGGTTCATGGGTGTTTTGACTCTCAAATATGCCTGCCAAGTCTTTCAGAATAAAATCAGGTTATATGCTGGCTGACATTCTCAGTGCTTTGTGGAAAGCCACCCTGGGCCTAGATCTCAGTTTCCAAAGGCAACTCTAATGCGTGGCCTCCTAAAATCCCAACACAATTCATGTCAATACTTCTCTGAGGTCAGTTCCAGAACTCAGTCTCTAAGATGAATCAAACCCGAGTTAAAGCCCATGTGGACCCAGTCTTCTCTTCCAACAGCCAAATAAATGACCACAATTAAATCCAAAACACTCCCACATTGCCCTCATCTTCTTCCATATAGACACTCATCATTACCTCTGGCTGGAGGTTTCCATGAGGGGTAAAGCACAAGACAGAGTCTGAAATAATCTCCCTTGCCCTCATTTGCCTAAAGTCAGTGTGACCTGGACACCCTTCCTGTAAACAAGGAGTGATTTAATAGGCCTGCCACTAATACTGCTCTGCTTCTCCAATTTGAGGCCTACTGACTGTCAGGTATAGATTCTTTATGTGATTTGGATTCATTAGAAAACCCAAGCACCTATGGGCTAGCCTCTGCAGGGCTTTGAAAAACTCGATTAATTCAAAGGATCCCCAAATTCACTTGATGGAGGTCAGGAACCTAACAGAGAAAGGCAATAAACTTCATCTAAAATGACTGATTTTTTAGACATTTTGGTTTTGGATGCACACATGGGATCTTTCTTAAGATCCATTAGGCGCTGAATATCTAAGACACAGCCTCACACACGGCCAAGAGGCTGATTCACACACATATCTCTCAAAGCATTTTAGCAAACAGCCACAGGTCATGCCCATTCATTTCCATTTGAAAACTGTTTTCTTCAGGATTCACAAAGGGGTGGCCTGAGGCAAAGACCTTCCTGACATTCAGGGCAACAGAGGAATAGGGATGCAAAAGGCCCAAAGCAGGTTTTCTCCACTGAGACTTTCCTTGTCACACTGATATCTGAGTTTTCTGAGACGCTCCCTTTCCTTTCAGCTATAGAATACATGGCCATGTCACAGAGGTTGGAGGTGGTACATAACTTGGACAAAAAACCATGAGCCTACTCTGGAGAGTGGCCAGATTCAGAAAGAAAACAGGAACTTAGGAAGATAGTACGTGTTGCCCATTGATAAGGGAAGTCACAGTCCATTCATAAATTAGGCAGGATAAATGCTGGAATTCTTTCTACTAGACAGGACACATCCATAGATGAATTCTGTTTTCTAATGAATACAACCACGGACACAGAGAGTTACACAGACATAGAAACTCGCATTGTCAAAGGAATTACTAGACACAGTCCACTCCAAACCCAACAAACTACCTTTCCTACTTATTCTCAGAACATGAGAAAAACCACAAACTCACTCCCACACCCACAAAGACACCTCCTTCCCCCAAGTAATTCTGTGACTATCCTGAGTGTCGTTTGACTGGTAGGCCATACTATGTTCCCCCAAATGGACTGTCCTGTCTCAGATATGGTCTCCTTGGCCAAATCTGTGACGTTGTCAGGAGCCAGAAGTGGGCAAGTACCTTTTTCTCAAGAAAGGCCCCTCTACAAAGCTCTCCTGGCATTTGGCCATCCTCACATCAGTAGGTTCCAGGAAACACTGACTCTGTCCTTGGTAAATCCAAACAAGTGACCTCACTGGGACTTGGACTGGGACTGGGACTGGCTGTGGTTGCCTGGCTTCTGCATCACAAGTTCAGAGAGTTCCATCACCAAGGAAGAGAGGTGAGATCACTTACTTCAGGTAGTGAATGAGGACACTGCCTTGGCAATCACTTTGTCCTAACAGTTGCTTCCAAGGGTCTCATGAGATAGAGGCTGTCCCTACTTCCTGTGACACTTTCACAAGTTAGAATGGTGAATCAACCATAGGCACCCAGGAACAGCTCTTCACACAGGCCTGGTATGGTCCATTTTCTCTACATTGAGAACAGAGAGGCTCATTAAGATAGAACCCTTCATCCTGACCAGGTTGTTTGCAATGGAAGATGAGTTTTGCTCTTTAAGGTCCTTCATAGCTGTTTATATCTTCTCCAGGAATCACATCTGCATGGACCTTTTAGGTTTTCAGCATATGGAAGATCCCCTACATTCCTGTATTGTAAGACCAACACTGTCCCTGGTCTTTTGTTAAGTGAGATTGTGGGAACAGTGTATGTTTAGGGTTTAATAACATGTTTGATTTGGGTTAGGAATCATTCTGCAAGATGAATAATGGTATTGGGAACCTGTGACATTTATTAAAACATAGAGATAAAATATAAGTATAAAAACAGAAATCTAGGTAAGATTTGAAGCTCAGAAGGACATTGAGCTGTTGATTGTGATACTTAGCTTTGAATTATGTTCCGCATATATGTCTCAGATAAATCGATAATCAATGGCATAGGACCTTGTACTTTGGATGATTGAATGGAAAAGAGAACTTCCACTCAAACAGGGAAACTCAGTAAGATTAGGAAGATAGTCAGTAGCTTTCAGAAGAAGAGTGAGTACAGGATTTGGACCAAAAATTCTTTATCAATAGGGTTTCGGTTAGAGAGTGAAAGTAAATATCATCACATGTGAAGAGTCACTCACATGGTGAACTGGGGAAAATATTTAGGAAAGCAGACATCAATAGAGACATTAGGAAATCAGGCAAAGTATAAAGTGAGTGATAGGATTAGACATTATTAACTGCATTTAGGTTGAATATATAATCTTAGGAAGAAACAAATACGTAGTCACCAATAGGATTGATATTTGAGACTATTAGGCAACCTGAACCTGGATGTTTTCAGTAATCCATGTTCAGTTTCCATTTAGGCTTTGGTACAATCATAAGTGTGACTTTTGCTTTTTGTGTCCAGAATATTACTGTGATACAATGTATATGTAGATAAGGTGACCTGAGTATTTCTTCCACCATTTCTGGGAGCAATATTTTGAAGAAGTATAAATTAGTATTCGGGGTACAAACAGGTGTACTCTTTGTCTTTGAATATGGAGAATATGCATGTATAGACCATACTGTGAATAAATAATATAACTGGTTCCAACTTTAAATAATGGATTGAATTGAAATGTAAAAATATACAGGAAATCTTATATTGATATACAACCATTCATTCCAACCCGTTTTACATATAATGGTAATATGAGGATTATGGTTTATCATGAAGAGTGTGTGAGTTTTGCTTCAAATTGATTATGGAAATTGAAAATAATTTGTTTGGAAAAAAGTCTCATAAAAAGACCAGTCAAGAAACCTGGAGAAATACATGTGTTCTGAAGCAGGAAGTGACTGAAAGTGAAACAAATGCCTATAAATTTGCGAAATTGTAGATGAAATATATATCCTATGATGTGCATTAACTGAAGGAGTAGTAATGTGCCAGTGTTGAGTAAAAATGAATGTCAAAATAAACATCATGTCCCATAGGAATCTTCTTGCATTGATGTTAAACTGAGTCAGTTAATTTAGAAATATTAGGATTTGAATGCACCATTCACTGAAGTTAGTTTTCAGACCTAAGAAACAAATATGTATTTCAGGTAGATGAATATTTCTGAGAATAATCCAGTGAAAATTCGATTATAACTCCACATACATAAACATGAATGAATTTTGGGACTGTACATAAGACACATCTATTTCATATTTTGAAATATATGGAGAGTGTGTATATATATATATATATATATATATATATATATATATATATATACACACACACACACACACACACAACAGACATTAAAAAGTAGCAATACATATGCCAATTGAAATTCTTCATGAAATATATATCATCCACAGATCCAAAAATCTTCATTTTAGTGAGCGTGGATTTATGTGTAATATTGTTCAACTAGGAAGCTCACCAATAGCTTAAATTTTCAGTTCCAACAGCGTTTAGGAGGAGTGATCTCTTCTCATAATTTGTATCTGCCAAGTCAACAGCCTCACAAAAATGTACGTGTGATACCAGGTAGGATTCTATATGTGCATATACAAATATATGTGCTGAATATGCTACAGAGAAAGGGAGACAGGAATTCACATATTTGTCAACTTTAAAAACACATTGAGAGAGGGAGGGGCAGATCTGCCAATCGCTCCTTCAAGGTAGGCGGACCTGCGACCCACCGGCTGAACAGGACCAGTGGCCAGCCACCGTGGAAGACACATCACCCTGGTTGGGGGAGGGGCAATGCCGCCGGGCCTGCAAGGTATGCAGACCTGTGACCCACAGCAGGACAGGCCCAGCAATCTGCGGAGGGGCAGAGACGCCCTCTGAGCCTGCAAGGTAGGTGGACCTGCGACCACCGACAGACCAGGCCTATGGCCCGCCAGCATGGTAGACACATCGTCCCGGTTGGGGGAGGGGCAGAGCAGCCACACGCGCCTGCAAGGTAGACAGACCTGCAAGGAACAGACAAAACAGACCCAGTGGCCCGCAGATGGTCAAAGCTGCCGCCCACGCCTGCAAAGTAGCCCGACATGCGACCCACTGGCAGAACAGGCCCAGTGCCTGCAGAGGGGCAGAGCTGCTGCTCGCACCTTCAAGGTAGGCGGACCAGCTACCGACTGACAGAACAGGCCCAGCAGCCTGCTGGTGTGGTAGGCACATTGTCCCAATTGTAGGAGGGGCAGAGCCACCACCCGTGCCTGCGAGAGAGACTTTGAAACTATACAAGCAATAAAAATATATAGGGGAAAAATTCAATAACACAACAGTTTCACCAAGCACAAAGAAACATGAACAGAATGAAAAGACAAGGAAAGAAAGTACCATAAGCAATGCAGGTAAAGTCAACTTTAGAAGAGGTAATATCTGCATCAGATGGAATGTCAGATAAAGAACTCAGGATATACATGCTTCAGATGATCTGGAGTCTCAAGGAAGACATTAGAGAGCAAAATCAGACAATGAAAGATCACCTTGATAATGAATTACATAAAAAAATCCAAGAAGCATAATATCAACTATGCAGGGAGATAAAGATTATAAAATCAAACAAACAGATATCCTAGGAATGCAGGAATCAATAAACCAACTTAAAAACTCAATTGAGAATACTAACAGCAGAGTAGAACACTTAGAAGATAGTACATCAGACAATGAAGACAAATTATTTCAACCTGAAAAGAACACAGACAGCTCAGGAAGACTTTTAAGAAACCATGAGCAGAATATCCAAGAAATATGGGATAACATAAAAAGACCAAACTTAAGAGTCATTGGGATACAGGAAGGTATAGAGGTCCAAACAAAAGAAATGAGCAATATATTCAATGAAATAAAAGAGAAAACTTCCCAGACTTGTAGAATGAGACAGAATCGCAAATCCTAGAAGCTTACAGGATGCCAAATGTGCAAAATTATAAGAGATCCACACCTAGACATATTATAACGAAGATGCCCAACATACAGAAAAAGGAGAGAATTTTAAAAGCTACTAGATAAAGGAAGCAGATTATATTTAGTGGTAAACCAATCAGGATAACAGCTGATCTTTCAACACAGACTCTGAAAGCTAGAAGATCCTGCAATAACATTTTTCAAACACTGAAAGTAAATGGGTTCCATCCAAGAATTGTGTATCTAGCGAAATTAAGCTTCAGGATAGAAGATGAAATTAAAACTTTCCACGATAACAAAAGTTAAAAGAATTTGCAGCTAGAAAACGATTTCTTCAAAACATCCTTGGCAAAACACTACAGGAAGAGGAAATGGAAAATAACAATGAAAACCAACAGTGGGAGGTAGGACAGTAAAGGGGGGAAAATAATGAAGGAGGAAAAAAACCATGTTTAGTAACATAAATATACAAATATGGCTGGAAGAACAACCCATATCTCAATAATAACCCTAAATGTTAATGGCTTAAACTCACCAATTAAGAGACACAGGCTAGTAGAATGGATCACAAAACAAGACCCAACAGTATGCTGCCTACTGGAGACTCATATGTTAGGAAAAGATATACATAGACTGAAGGTGAAAAGTTGGGAAAAACCATATCACCCATATGGACTTCGGAAACAAGCAGAAGTGTCCATACTCATATCAAATAAAATAGATTTCAAGCTAAAGTTAATCAAAAGGGATAAAGAGCAACACTACATACTTCTCAAGGAAACCATACACCAACAAGACATAACAATCATAAATATATATGCCCCAAACATTGGTGCAGCTATGTTCATTAAACAAATTCTTCTCAAGTTCAAGAGTCTAATAGACCACCATACAATACTCATGGGAGACTCAAACACACCTCTCTCACTACTGGACTGATCTTCCAAACAAAAGTTGAATAATGAAACTATAGAACTCAATAACACAATTAATAACCCAGACTTATGATATATATAGAATATACCACCCAACATCAAGCACCTACACTTTTTTCTCAGCAGCACATGGATACTTCTCAAAAAATAAATCATATATTATGTCACAGAGCAACTCTTAGACAATATAAAGGAGTAGATATAATACCAGGCATCTTATCTGATCATAATGAAATGAAACTGAAAATCAACGATAAAAGAAAGAAGGAAAAATCATGTATCACTTGGAGAATGAAAAATAAGTTAGTGAATGATCAATGGGTTATAGAAGACACCAAGGAGGAAATTAAAAAATTCTTAGAGATAAATGAAAACACAGACATAACATATCAGAATCTATGGGACACATTGAAAGCAGTTCTAAGAACAAAATTCATTGCTTAGATTTCATTCCTTAAAAAAAGGGAAAAAAAAATGACAAATAAATGATCTCATACTTCATCTCAGAATCCTAGAAAAAGAAGAGCAAAACAACAGCAAAATAAGTAGAAGGCAAGAAATAATTAAAATTAGAGCTGAAATTAATGAAATCGAAACAAAAGAAACAATTGAAAAAATTGACAAAACTAAAAGATGGTTCTTTGAAAAAATAAATCAAAACGACAGACCCTTAGCCAAGCTAACAAAGAAAAGAAGAGGGAGAACTCAGTATCACAACAGATAGTTTAGAAATAGAGAAGATAATCCGAAATTATTTTGAATTCTTATTTTTCAATAAAATAGAAGATAGTGAAGGCATCGATAAATTTCTCAAGTCATATAATCTACCCAGATTTAGTCAGGAGGATATAGGCAACCTAAACAGACCCATAACAATTGAGGAAATAGAATAAACCATCAAAAGACTACCAACTAAGAAAAGCCCAGGACCGGATGGGTATACAGCAGAGTTTTACAAAACCTTTAAAGAGGAACTAATACCAATACTTTTCAAGCTATTTCAGGAAAAATGCAAAAATCCTCAATAAAATTGTGGCGAATCGGATACAAAAACATATTAAAAAAATTGTGCACCATGATCAAGTAGGATTCATCCCTGGGATGCAAGGCTGCTTCATTATACAGAAATCAATAAATGTTATTCATCACATAAATAGACTTAAAAATAAGAACCATTTGATCATCTCGATAGATGCAGAAAAAGCATTTGACAATGTTCAGCATCCCTTTATGTTCAAAACTCTGGAAAAACTAGGGATAACAGGAACATACCTCAATAATGTAAAAGCAATCTATGCTAAGTCTCAGGCTAGCATCATTCTGAATGGATAAAAATTGAAGGTATTCCCTCTAAAATCTGGAAGAAGATAGGGATGCCCTCTCTCACTACTTCTGTTCAACATAGTTCTCGAAACACTGGCCAGAGCAATTAGAGAGATTAAAGAAATTAAAGGCATAAAAATAGGAAAAGAAGAACGTAAATTATCACTATTTGCAGATGACATGATTCTATACTTAGCAGACCCAGCAAGGTATACAAAGAAACTATTAGAGGTAATAAATGAATTCACCAAAGTGGCAGGATATAAAATCAATATGCATAAATCAAAGGCATTCCTGTATATCAGCAACAAATCCTCTGAAATAGAAATGAGGACAACAACTCAATTCAAAATATCCACACACACACACAAAAAAAAAATACTTGGGAATCAACCTAACAAAAAAGGTGAAAGACTTATAAAATGAAAACTACAGAACCCTAAAGAGAGAAATAGAAGAAGATCTTAGAAGATGGAAAAATATACTATGTTCATGGATAGGCAGAACTAACATCATCAAAATGGCAATATAACCAAAAGTTCTCTATATGTTAAATGCAATGCCAATCGGGTCTAAAAGCATGCAATGGAGGAAGGATAGAATCTTCAACAAATGGTTCTGGGAAAACTGGAAATTCATATGCAACAAAATGAAACTGAATCCATTTCTCTCGCCATGCACAAAAGTTAACTCAAAATGGATCAAGGAGCTTGATATCAAATCAGAGACACGGCATCTGATACAAGAAAAAGTTGGCTATGATCTACATACTGTGGGGTTGGGCTCCAAATTCCTCAATAGGACACCATTAGCACACTAGTTAATACCTAGAATCAACAAATGGGACTTACTCAAACTAAAAAGATTTTTCTCATCAAAAGAAACAATAAGAGAGGTAAATAAGTAGTCTACATCCTGGGAACAAATCTTTACTCCTCACACTTCAGATAGAGCCCTAATATCCAGAGTATACAAAGAACTCAAAAAATTAAACAATAAGAAGACGAATAACCCAATCAACAAATGGTCCAAGGACCTGAACAGACACTTCTCAGATGAGGACATACAATCAATCAATAAGTACATGAGAAAATGCTCACCATCTCTTGCAGTCAGAAAAATGGAAAACAAACCCTCCCTAACATACCATCTCACTCCAGTATGATTGGCAGACATTATGAAGTCAAACAACAAGTGCTGGCGAGGATGTGGGGAAAAGGGTACACCTGTACATTGCTGGTGGGACTGCAAATTGGTGCAGCCAATTTGGAAAGAAGTATGGAGATTTCTTGGAAGCTAGGAATGGAACCACCATTTGACCCAGCTATTCCCCTTCTCGGTCTATTCCCTAAGACCTAAAATGTGCATGCTGCAGGGACACTGCTACATTGATGTTCATAACAGCACAATTCAAAATAGCAAGAGTGTGGAACCAACCTAGATGCCCTTCAATAGATGAATGGAAAAAAAAATGTGGCATTTATACACAATGGAGTAATACTCTGCATTAAAAAATGTCAAAATCATAGAATTTGCAGGGAAATAGATGGCATTAGAACAGATTATGCTAAGTGAAGCTAGCCAATCCCTAAAAAAAACAAATGCCAATAGTTTTCTTTGATATAAGGAGAGTAACTAAGAACAGATTTGGGAGGAAGAGCATGAGAAGAAGATTAAGATTAAACAGGGGTGACAGGTAGAAGAGAAAAGGAAAGAGAAGGGAAATTGCATGGAAATGGAAGGAGACCCTCATGGTTATACAAAATTACATACAAGAGAAAGTGAGGGAAAAGGGGGGAAAAAACCAAGGGGGAGAAATGAATTACAGTAGATGGGGTAGAGAGAGAAGATGGGAGAAGAGGGGATGGGGGATAGTAGAGGATAGGAAAGACAGCAGACTACAACAGACACTAGTATTGCAATACGTAAAACAGTGGATGTGTAACAGATGTGATGCTGAAACCTGTATACGGAGTAAAAATGGGAGTTCATAACCCACTTGAATCAAAGTGTGAAATATGATATGTCAAGAAATAGGTAAATTTTGAACAACCAACAATAAAAATTAAAGGAAAAAAAACACATAGAGAACTATTTCAATGAAAAATGGACTAGACATATAACACCTACGCTTTATCATGCAAAAGGCAAGTCCAACTATACACCATGCCTCCTCTGAACGGCTTGTATTTCTATGCTGTTTGTGTTATTATTCTCCATCATAGTAGGATTAGTAGTCAGAGTCTAGTAGGGTATGGGTTAGTGTCAGGGATTCAGTATTTTGAATGGAAAAAAGGAAAATGAATCCAATGTGTATGCAAATATGGGCTACACAATAAATTACCCACTCTCATCCAGAACAATGGCTTCACATTACCTTTGCCCCAAATAAGACACAATTAGAGGAGAAGAGTTAGAAAATCTGTGAATATATATCTGGAATGGAAAATGCAAAGGAGTTCACAACCTTGGATGTGGTAGAGGAGTTTCCAAATGTAAGGGACAAGGTAAACACTCCACAAACTTGGAGCTCTGCTGGCCTAAAGACTTCTTGAGAAACTGCCTCTGAGGTTGGGAACTCAAAATATATGTTGTTGTCAGGAGCTTTAGCTTTCTTTCTAGTGAGACCATCAGAGCTGGGTCTACATCTATGTGACCTGGAGGACGTGGTTTCTTATTTTCCAATGAACACTAGGCTACAGTACTGAATTATCTCTTTGTAGGTAAACTGTGACCACTGGGGTCTAAGAGTCTCCCCGTGTGGACTGTGAGGGCATTTGGTCATTCTCCACTTTTCGTGGTGTTTCTTGCTGCTGCACTGGGAGTTTGGTATTTTCTTCACGAAATACAAGGAGTTGAACTGGGACACAGTGCTGGAGGGAGTACTGTCATGTGTGGTGGGTCATGGTCTGCAGGAGAATGCACCAACCAGGCTTCTAGCCCACATAGATTGTCCCCTTGTCCATAGCAACCTGATTCTGAACATTGCCCTAAAAATTCTCCATATACCAATATGCATTTACATATAAGAATTTTCTGGCTGCACCACGTCAGTCACATGCCATTTGGAAGCAATGGCAGATCCACATGGCCCCACCACGGATGTTTTATCACAAACCTGCACACCACAGCTTGCGCCTACAATTGAGGAGTATTCAACTTACTGGCATCTCTGTTCTACACCAATTTAATGAAACTCAGTCAATTAGGGCACTTTCTGGTACACTCATGATCAGCAACAGGGCATACAAAGGTTCTCCAGTGCCACCTGGTCATAGGAATTTCAAAAATTTCATGGTATTTATCTAGCCATTTTTCAAGGTGGAAGTTGGAGGCACTGTAGGTTTCAATTCATTTAGGAACCATTAAATTGTGAGGAAGCTCATTTCAATGAAATCTCTGGAGGACACTCACAGGCAAGTCTTCCCAAAGAGTCGCCAAAAGGTCACATGAAGCCAGGCCCATTGAGGTCTACAGTGTGAGGTCTATGTGTGTTTTGACTATGGCTGCCAAGTCTTTCAGAATAAAATCTTGTGATATCCTGGGTGAGATTCCCAGTGCTCTGTGGAAAGCCACCCTCGGCCTAGGTCTCAGTTTCCAAGGGCGAGTCTCATGTGTGGCCTCCTAAAAACTCAACACAATTCATGCCAATACTTCTCTGAGTTCAGTTCCATAACTCAGTCTCTAAGGGGAATCAGACCAGATTTCAAGTCCTGGTTGACCTACTCATCTCTTCCAACCCCAATACAAATGACCAAAATTAAACCAAAACATTCCCACATGACCCTCATCTTATTGCATATAGACACTCATCTTAACCTCTGCCTGGAAGTTTCCATGAAGGACACAGCCCAAGACAGTGTCCAAAATAGGCTTCCTTGCCCCTTATTTTCCTAATGTCAGGGTGGCCTGGACACCCTTCCTGTGACCCAGGAGTGATCAAATAGGCCTGCCGTAATACTGCTCTGCTTCTCCAATTTGAGGCCTACTGACAGTGGGGTTTAGAATCTTTATGTGAATTGGAGTCATGAGAAAACACAAGCACCTCTGGGCTAGCATGTGCAGGGCTTTGAAGAAATCATTTGACCCAAAGGATCCCTATTCTCACTTGATGGAGGTCAGGAACCTTACAGTGGAAGGCAAGAGACTTTATGCTCAATGACTCCTCTTTTGGGCATTTCGGTTTTGGATTCATACATGGGATCTTTCTTTATATTGATCAGGTGCTAAGAATCTAAGCCAAAGCCTCACACAGGGCCAAGAGGCTGATTCAGACACACCCCTTTCTAAAGCAATTAGGCAAAGATCCACAGGTGAGGCACATTCATTTCCATTTGAAAAATGTTTTCTTCCAGCTTCACAAAGGGGTGGCCTGAGGCAAAGAAATTCCTGAAATACAGGGAAATAGAACAAAAGGTAAGCAAAAGGCCCAAAGCACGGTTTTTCCACTGAGACTTTACTGGTCACACTGATATCTGAGTTTTCTTAGTTGCTCGCCATTCCCTTCAGCTATCCAGTACATGGCCATGTCACAGAGCTTGAAGGTGGTACTTCGCTTGGACACAAAACCATGAGCCTATTCTGGAGAGTGGCCAGAATTCAAAAATAAAACCAGACCTTAGGAAAATAGCAGGTGTTGCCCATCGATAAGGGAAGCCACAGTGCATTCATATATTCGGCCGGATGAATGCTGGGAAGCTTTCTACCAGACAGGACACATCCATTCATGCATTCTCTTTTCTAATGTTTACAACCACGGACCCAATGGGATACACAGACATAGAAACACTTGCCTTATAAAATCACTTATTAGAAACAGTTCACTCCAAACCAAACAAACCGCCATTCCTACCTATTCTGAGAACATGAGACAAAAGCACAAACACACACCCACACCCACAAAGCACCTTCTTCCCCCAAGTAGGTCTCTGACTATCCGGAGTGTCCTCTGACTATTGGGCCATACTATGTTCCCCTGAAATTGCCTGCCCTGTTTCAGATCTGTTTTCCTTGGCCAACTCTGTAAAGTTGTCAGGAAGCAGCGGTGATCCACTACCTGCTTTCTCAGGAAAGGCCACTCTTCAGAGCTTTCCTGGCTTTTGGCCATCCTCATATCAGTAGGTACCAACAAAGACTGATTCTGTCCTTGGTAAATCCAAAGAAGTGAGACCACTGCTACTGGGACTGGAATGGGATTTGGGTGCCTGGCTTCCTTGATCCCAAGTTCAGAGAGTTCTATCACCAAGGATGTGAGGTGAGGTCTGAGGTCACTTCCTTCAGGAACTGAATGAGCTCACACCCTTGGCAACCACTTTGTCCTAACAGTTGCTTACAAGGGTCCCCTGAAATGAAGGCTGCCCCTACTTTCTGTGACAGTTTCACAAGTTAGAATGGTATATTAACCATAGGCAACCGGGAACAGCTCTCCACACAGCCTGGTTTGGTCCTTCTTCTCTACATTAAGAAGAGAGAGGATGATTCAGACATATCCCTTCATCCTGACCAGGTTGTTTGCAAGAGAAGATGACTTTTGCTCACTCAGTTCTTTCATAGCTGCCTACAACTTCTCCAGGGATCATTTTTGCATGTACCTTTGAGTTTCTTAGCAATAGGAAGTTCCCCTACATTCCTGTATTGTAAGACCTACTCTGTCCCTGCTCTTCTGTAAAGTTAGATTGAGGGAACAGTGTATGGTTAGGGTTAATAACAGGTTCAATTTGCATTAGGAATCATTCTGCTGGATGAATAATGGTATTGAAAACCTGCGATATTTACAAGAATATATAGGTGAAAATTAAGTATGAAAACAGAAATCTAGGTAAGATTTGAAGCCCAGAAGAGCATTGGGACCTTGATTGTGGTACTGAGCTTTGATTTATTTCTGCACAGATGTCTCAGATACATCAATATACAATGGCAAAGGTCCCTGTATTTTGGATGATTGATTGTCAAAGAGAACTTCCAGTCAAAAAGGGATAATCAGTAGGATTAGGAAGATAGTCGGTAGGTTTAGAAAGGAGAGTGAGCGTAGGATTTGGACCAAAAGTTCTTTAGCTATAGGGTTTCGGGTATAGAGTGAATGTAAATGTCACCACATGTGAAGAGTCAGTCACAATGATGAACTGGGGAAAATATGTAGGAAAGCAGATATCAATAGAGACATTAGGAAATCTGGCAAAGTGTAGTCCGTAGTGAAAGGTTAATAAAATAGGTACTTATCACTTCCTGTTTTCTGAATGCTTAATAAAACACTGTTGAAATCTTGAGAAATGTTTGCTAGTCTTGTTCCCAGAATGTGCTGTCCTCAGCTGCCAAACTGCAGAAAGTAATTCCTCACCCGGTTGCCCACAAACAGCTCACTCGCCCGGACCCATCAATAAACATCCTGCCCTGCCCTCTCCAAGGAAAGTATATAAGCTCTGCTTAAGCTGTTCTCAGGGCTCTCTGCTCTATACAAGTGAACTCTGAGCCCCAGCATGCTGGACCCATAATAAACCCTTTGCTTTTGCATGAGACAGTCTCTTGGTGGTTTCTTCCCCGGACGCTCGCCCGACCTTTACATATGGAGGTTCCACTGAGATCCAGCAGCGGCAGATGAGAGACCCCAACGGGCTCCTCTCGGGGTATGTAAGGTGCCTCTTTCTAGTTTCAGGTTTCAGGTTAGGGCTTGGCAAATGGCTGTTGATGAAGAGTGTGAGCTCTCTCCGACGGTGGCTGAGAGACATGTCATAGAGCCACAGGCCACGTCACTGGGGGACTCCCCAGAGGACTCGGGAAATCGAGGAACAATAGTCTCCTCGACTCAGTGATATTTTGTTTCAGATTCGGTATTGCCAGCCCATCGGGTTTTGCCGGCTACTCATTCCTGGTCTCAGTGTTGGACGTCCATTACCTGTCTTTATTGTATTGTCTTGTCTGTGTCGTGTGTCGTTGATTTTACTGATTGTTTATCTTTCATTATGGGATAGAGCACTTCAATGCCTCTTTTGCTGACCCTTGATCATTGCACCAAAGTCCGCTTAAGGGCTCAGAGTCTTTCTTTTTCAGTTAAACGCTGGACCTGGCAGACTCTCTGTGCCTCAGAATGGCCCACCTTTGGATTCAGATGGCCCCTAGAAGGATCTTTCTACTTCCCACTAATTTAAAAAGTCAGAGATATTGACTTTCAGCCAGCGCCACATAGACATCAGGATCAAGAGACATATATCTTAACTTTGCAGGACCTCTGCAATTCTCCTCCTCCATGTGTGAAGCTTTTCCTTGCCCCTGCCCCCGCTCCTACTCTTTCCATCATGCTCTCTAAAACCTTCTGCTTCTCCTCCTCCTTCAACCTCTGTTCTCCCTGAGTCACAAGATTTTACTCTACTGGACTCTCGTCCTACTACTTATTCCCTGCCCTCGTCCCCCAACCCCCAACACCCTCTAAGTAATTCCTCTGGTGCTGTCTCAGCCTCTCCGCCATTGGAGGAAGCTAAGCGAGCCCAGCGGACTCAAGATAACTCCCCTGCGGAAAACACAGCCCCTCCTTTCATGGAGGTTGCTGGCCCAGCTAAAGGAATTTGCCGGCGTTGAATGATTGAAATCCCTGGAACTCACGTGATGCTCCCTCTCCATTTCTAAGGAACAATGATTGATGACAACCATGGGGGAAAAAATGCAAGCCTACCAGTATTTACCTTTCTCCTCTTCAGACCTAAATAACTGGAAAAATAACAATCCCCCTTTTACCGAGGACCCCACCTGGGTCTCAGGTGTGGTTGAGTCATTGATGTTTTCACACCAGCCTACTTGGGATGACTGCCAACAACTCCTAGGGACTCTCTTCATGACAGAGGAACAAAAGAGAATCTTCCTGGATTCTAGAAAAAAATATTCTCGGACCAGATGGGTGACCGACAAAACTTCCCAACATATGCAAAGCCGCCTTTTCCTTGCACCGACCCAACTGGGACCCCAAAACCTGTGAAGGTAATGAGCATCCTTCCTCTTATTGCCGGGCTCTAATAGTGGGTATCTTAGTGGCCGCTAGGCGACCAACTATTTTGGCCAATGTAAGAGAGATTATTCAAGGGACTGATGAATGTCCCTCCATGTTCCTACAGAGAATTATGGAGGCATATAGGAGATTTAATCCTTTCAATCCTCAGGGAGAGAATCAAAAGGCATCTGTCATGGTGGCCTTTATTGGGCAAGCTGTTCTGGATATTAAAAGACAGTTACAATGCTTAGATGGATTACAAGATATGACTTTGAGAGTTTTAGTCAGAGAAGCCAAGAAGGTATACTATAAGAGAGAAACTGAGGAAGACTAGGGAGCAAAGGGAGGATAAAAGAAACAAAAGACAGACTAAGGCATTGACTAAGATCCTGGTCACAACAACAAATAGACCAGAAATTAAGAAACATGGAGACAGGAAGGGACACCGGGGCCCACACAAGAGGCCACCCCTGGCCTCAATTCAATGTGCCTACTCTAAAAAAAAGGACACTGGGCTAAAGAGTGCCCTAGAAAGAGACAGCCAGGCCAGCTGGACATTCTGACTCTGTAGGATTACTAAGAAAGTCGGGGCTCAGATCCTCTCCCCGAGCTCAGGGTAACTTTTGAAGTGGAGGGGACCCCAGTATACTTTGAAGTGGATACAGGGGCAAGATATTCTGCCTTTAAGGCCCCATTGGAACCTCTATCAAATAAAAGGTCTCTAATTCAAGGGGCTAATGGCAGTAAATATCGGGCTTGGACAACTAAGAGGACCATGGACCAGGGGAAAGGAAAAATCCATCACTCATTCCTAGTAATCCCAGAATGCACTGCCCCATTGATTGGCAGAGATCTCCTCACAAAGCTCTGGGCCAAAATAACTTTTTACCCTGAAGGCCCCCAAGTGGAATTTCTAAATCCTTCAGTAAAAACTCCTATAATCACGGCTCTAACTATGTCAGTAGAAAATGTACATCAAATCACTCACCTTGGTTCAAAGAAACTGCATTCATATCTGAAGGATAAGGAACAGAGTTTTCCATTAACCAACTCACAGTGAAAGGAAACAACTGAATGGATAACAAAAGCCTGTTGGGTCCATCAATTGGTTAATTCTTACCCTTCCAAGCTTCCTGCAGGAAAGCACCTACGAGGAACCAGACCAGGACAATTCTGGGAAGTGGACTTTACTGAAATTAAGCCAGCAAGGAATGGACTTAAATATCTCCTAGTCTTTGTAGATACATTTTCAGGATGAATTGAAGCCTTCCCCCCCCCAAAAAAAAAAAAAAAGAAAAGAAAAAAAAAAGAAACAGCGCAAATGGTGGTCAAGAAGATCCTGGAAGATATTTTTCCAAGGTACGGCCTTCCTAAAGTAATAGGGTCTGATAATGGACCGGCGTTCGTGGCCCAGGTAACTCAGAGGTTAGCAAGGACCCTGGGGATTAATTGGAAGTTACATTGTGTTTACAGACCCCCGAGTTCAGGACAGGTAGAAAGAATGAATAGAACCATTAAAGAGACCATAACGAAATTAAACTTAGAGACCGGCATAAAAGATTGGACTATGCTCCTGCTTTATGTACTGTTTCATGCAAGAAATACTCAATCTATTTCTTTGTGTAACCTCACACCCTGTGAAATTCTCTATGGTGTCCCTCCTCCAGTAAGGGACCTACCCCAACTCTAAGACCTAACGATTCCTTCCACACCCCCTTGCTTAACAGACTTAAAGCTCTTGAAAGAACTCAGGGATACCTGTGAAAACAGATGGCCACTGCCTACCAACCTGGGGATGAGGGGACTCTACAGTGATATCAAGTAGAGACTTCGTCTATGTCTATGTAAGATGACATCTGGTGTCATCCCTGGAACTCCGCTGAAAAGGACCATACCAGGTGCTACTTATAACACCTACAGGGTAAAGGTAGTCAAAATCACTTCCTGGATCCCTACCTCTCATCTCAAGCCTGTGCCCTGTCCAGACTCTGGCTGGAAACTGGAAAAGACTGGAAACCCTTTCAAATTGTGGATTCGCTGTGTGGATAAGGCTATAGACTCTCCCCTTGACCACCAGTAGTCCTAACCCTCATAAGCCTGTTCAGCAGCGATGGCTGATCACAAATCCTACTGGAACGGAAGTATGGTCTATCTTGCATACAGCCCGCTTAGGGACCTGGTGGCCATCTCTCCAGCCAGACATTTGTCAGCTGCGTATAGGTCTTCCCGATTGGGATATCCCTAATGAAGAGGATCCCACTAAAATTCCATTAAATTCCTTCCATACCATAGATAATGGAAACAAACATTATTGATGTAGGGACACGCGAGCCAGATGCTGGATGGCTAGCCTAGATTACTATGTTTGCCCAGTGTACTATCAAAGCCACAAACAGTCAAGGCTGTGTGCGGGGAACGCCGACATCTTCTGTAAGTCATGGGGATGTGAGCATACAGGGACTGCCACATGGAACCAAAACTACTCATGAAATTCTCTACACAGCATTGGCCATATTACCAATTAGACAACCAAAACCGATGGCCCCCAGAGGGGTCTCTAGATCCTCAAATTCTGTGTGACCTTTTTAACTTCTGCAAGTGCTCAAAAGGGTGAAAGGAGATTCCTCTATGTGGAGGCCTTTTCTCTCCTTTGCTCACATCGTGAACTATGCTTCTCCAATACATGCTCACCCTCAGCCTTCTGCTCTAGACTCTCTGTTGTCACTCCCACCTCATCAACTTGATTTCTCCCCTCCAATTACTATATTAAAAACCCAAACCTCCACCGTTTCTCAGACCATTGCCCCCTTGCTGAGGTAGCAGGTACTGAGATAACCCTCCACTCACTCACTCCTCTCTTCTCCTGTCAGTGCCCACACTGGGTCCCACCAGGTCCTCTTACCAGCTAACCCAAAGCTCAAACCAGCTGAGAAGAGCCCTCAGACCCCTATCCAAGATGTAATGAAAATGGCCTTTAAAGTTGCTTTGCCATCACTGAAAACAGGTTACTAAGAATTTAAAGTCCCTTACAGGCTTTTTGGGATACTCACTCCCATCTCCCGCTCAGTTCTACCCGTTCTACTACTCATGTTTTTGTTGCTAGGAAGATCTCAAAACCCTTTTCCATTATTTTTTTACATCTCTCCTTCCTCATTCTCAGATCCAAAGAGCTGCTCTCAGCCCTGCATTCCCCTCTTCCCCCTCTGTACCAGGCCCACAGGAAAGTCTTAACTGACCTTATCCAGAAGTTTTCACCATGGCTAACTTTAGGACTTTCAGCAAAAGAGTCCCTATAAAAGAGATCAGTGTAGATAAACTTCTTCTTTTTGTGTTGCCCTGGTCTACCTGGCAACTGGCTGAAAAAAAACAGCACTCCTGAGCTAGACACACCCTTACTAGTTTTTCACAACATATGTGATCAAGGCTTCTGTCCTTTAGCTGGGGCTTCATAGAGATGGCTACATTGCTAAGATGAATAAGTTACAAACTGGGCTCCATGGAAACAGCTGGCAGGGGGAAAAAAAGGGAAAAAAAAGCTCTCCCCCACCCAGGTGTCCTTGAAAATTTAACTTGCCCAGAACTGAGGAAAAATCAGAAACAAAAACTGCTCTTTGTGAACTTCTGCAGACTGTGAACTTCAGAGCCCCTTCCCTTACATGTTGGGTACAAAATTCTGAAACTACCTAAACTTGGGTTTCAGGGGATTAATTGATTACAACAGAAGCAATGCCCTCTGAATCTGGTTGCAACCAAATATGACTGTTTCCTTGTCTTTGGTGCTATCTTAGGTGCCTTGCCTTGTCCGTCCCTACAACAATATAATTCTATATACTTAAACGTTGTTTATGTTTTTATGAAATGGTCAACAGAAGTGATTAATTGTGTAATGGTGCAGATGTTTCCCAGAGTGCTCTATTATGACACAGGTTCATTGGAAGATCAAATAGAGGGGCATACAACCCGGTTCAGTTGGGAACATATATCTCTCACCTTAGCCATTCTATTATGAATAGGAGTTGCTGCCTGGGTTCGCACAGGAACCACTGCCCTGGTCCATGGGACACAACAAATGACCCAATTAGAAGAAGCAATAGATCAAAACTTAAAGATATTAGAAAATTCCATCACAACTTTGCAGGAATCTTTTACCTCTCTCTTTGAAGTTGTTTTACAGAAAAGTCGAGGTTTGGACCTCCATTTCATGAGAGAAGGGAGCCTTTGTGCTGCATTGAGGAAAGAATGTTTTTTTTTTTTTTTATGTTGACCATACTGGAGTTGGAACAAACCCTATGAGTAAATTAAAACGATGCCTTGAAGAGCATCAAAGAGAGATAGAGACCCAAAATTGGTGGTTTGAGTCTTGGTTTACACAGTCCCCCTGGTTAACTACGTTTTAATCAACCCTGGCCGGTCCAAAAATAATCCTCATTTTATTGCTTACTATAAAACCCTGTTTCTCAACCATGTAATTTCTTTTCTCCAAGCTCAAATTGGACAAGTTAAACTTATGTTAATACCCCACTAGCATACATAAAATGTGACACCCCCCAACAATCACTTTTATGATTAAAAGTAGCCAGAAGAAGAAGTGGGGAATGAAATGTTAATAAAATATGTACTTGTCACTTCCTGTTTTTCTGTATGCTTAACAAAACACTATTGAAATGTTGAGAAATGTTTCCTAATCTTGTTCCCAGAATGTGCTGTCCCCAACTGCCAAACTGCAGAATGTACTCCCTCACGCGTTTACACACAAACCACTAACTCGCCCTGACCCATCAATAAACTTCCCTCCCTGCCCTCTCCAAGAAAATTATATAAGTTCTGCTTAAGATGTTCTCAGGGCTCTCTGCTCTATTCAAGTGAGCTCTAAGCCCCAGCATTCTGGACCCCAAATAAACCCTTTCTGTTGCATGAGATAGTCTCTTGGTGGTCTCATCCTCTGACACTCGCCCTACATTTACTTGGATGATTGAATGTAGATGAGAACATCCATTCAAAAGTGATAGTCGGTAAAATTAGGAAGATAGTCGGTAGGTTTAGGAAGAAGAGTGAGTATAAAATTTGGAACAAAAGTTCTTTAGCAATAGGGTTTCGGTTACAGAGTGAATGTAAATGTCAACACAAGTGAAGAGTCAGTCACAATGATGAATTGGAGAAAATATGTTGGAATGCAGATATCAATACAGACATTACAAAATCAGGAAAAGTATAAAGTCAGTGATAGGATTAGACACTTTCAACAGGGTTGAGTTTGAATATATAATCTTAGGAAGAAACGAATATGTAGTCATCAATAGGATTGATATTTGAGAGCAATAGGCAAATTGAACATTGATGTTTTTGTAATCCATGTTCACTTTCCATTTAGGCTTTGGTACAAATATGAGTTTGACCTTTGAATTTTGTGTCCAGAATATTACTGTGATAACATGTATATATAGATCGGGTGACATAAGTATTTCTTCCACCATTTTTGGGAGCAATATTTTGAAGACTTATAAATTAGTATTTGGGGTACAAACAGGTGTACCCGGTGTCTATGAATATAGAGATAATGCATGAATAGACCAACTGTGAATAAGTAATATAACTGGTTCCACTTTAAATGGTGGATTGAATTGATATATGAAAATATAAAAAATCGTATATTGATATACAATCATTCATTCCAACAAGTTATACATCAATGTTAATATTAGGGTTATGGTTTATCATGAAGGGTGTGTGAGTTTTGCTTCAATGTGATTATAAAAATCGAAAATAATGTGTTTGTAAAAAAGAATCTTGAGAAGACCAGTCAAGAAATATGGAAGAATACATGTGTTCTAAAGTAGGAAGTGATTGAAAGTGAAAAAATCCCTATAATTTTGTGATCTTTTTGATGAAATATATATCCTATGATGTGCATAAACTGAAGAAATAGTAATGTACCAGTGTTGAATTAAAATGAACATCAAAATACACATCATGTTCCATATGAATCTTCTTGCATTGAGGTTAAACTGGGTCAGTTACTCTAGATATATTAGGATTTGTATGCAACATTCACTGAAGTTAGTTTTCAGTACTAAAAACAAAAAAGTATTTCAGGTGGATGAATATTTCTGAGAATAATATTTAGAAAAGATGATCATAAATCCACATACATGAATATGAATGAATTAAGGGAGTCTATATTAAGATACAAATATTTCATATTTTGAAAAATCTGGAGAATGTGTGTATGTATATATATATATATATATATATATATATATATATATATATATATACACACACACACACACACACACACATATATATACATACAAACACACATATATATACATACACACACACACATTAAAAACTAGCAATATATATGCTATTCGAAATTCATCATGAAATATATATCATTCACAGATCTAAAAATATTCATTTTACTGAACATGGATTTATATATAATGTTGTAAAACTAGGAAGCTCACCCATTGGTTATATTTTCAGTTCCAACAGCGTTTAGGAGGAGTGATCTTCTCTCACAATTTGTATCTGCCAAGTCGTTCACCTCACAAGAATGTAGGTGTGGTACCAGGTAGGATTCTATATGTGTTTATTGCTGTTGCATTGGGAGTTTAGTAATTGATTCATGGAATCCAAGGAGTTCAACTGGGACACAGTGCTGGAGCGAGTTCTCTCAGGCGTGGTGCGTTAGGGTATGCAAGAGAATGCACCAACCAGGCTTCTATCCCACATAACTTGCCCCCTTAAACATAGCAACCTGATTGTAAACATTGCCCTGAAACGTCACCATATAACAAGATGCCTTTGCATAGGAGGGTCTGCTGATTGCACCATGTCAGTCACAAGCCATTTGGAAGCCAATGGCAGATCCACATGGCCCCACCACAGATGTTTTTTCACACACCTGCCAACCACTACTCTAGGACAACTACTCAGCAGGCTCCAACTTATTTTCATGAAACCCAATCAATCAAGGCACTGTCTGGTACACTCATGATCAGCAACAGAATATCCAATGGTTCTCCAGTGCCACCTGGTCATGGGAAATTGAAAATTTTCATGGTATTTATCTAGCCATTTTTCACGGATGAAGTTGGATGCACTGTGGGTTTCAATTCATTCAGGAACCATTAAATGTTGAGGAAACTCATTTCAATGTAAGTTCTGGAGAATTCTCACAGGCAAGGCTTCCCAAAGAGTGGCCAAAAGGTCACATGAAGCCAGGGCCATTGAGGTCTAAAATGTGATGTCATTGTCTGTTTTGACTCTCAACAATGGCTTCCAAGTCTTTCAGAATAAAATCATGTGATATCCTGGTTGAGATCAGAGTGCCCTGTGGAAAGCTACCCTGGGCCTTCATCTCAGTTTCCAAGGATGACTCTCATGCGTGGCTTCCTCAAATCCCAACACAATTCATAGCAATACTTCTCTGAGGTGAGTTCCAGAACTCAGTCTCTAAGGGGAATCACACCAGAGTTCAAGCCCAGGTGGACCCAGTCATCTCTTCCAACTGCCACACAAATGACCACAATAAAACCGAAATTCTCCCACATGGTCCTCATCTTCTTCCATATTGACACTCATCATAACCTCTGGCTGGAGGTGTCCATGAGGGATGCAGCCCAAGACAGTGTCCAAAATAAGCTCCGTTGCTCCTCATTTGCCTAAATTCAGGGTGGCCTGGACACCCTTCCTTTGTACCAGGAGTGATCAAAAAGGCCTGCCTGTCATACTGCTCCACTTTTCCCATTTGAGGCCTATTGAGTGTCACTTAAAGATACTTTATGTGAATTGGAGTGATGAGAAAACCTAAGCACCTACGGGATAGCCTCAGAAGGGCTTTGACGAACTCATCTGACCCAAATGATCCCTAATCTCACTTGATGGAATTCAGGAACCTTACAGAGGAAGGCAGAAGACTTCATCCACAATTACAGCTCTTTTTGCCATTTTTCATTTGGATGCACACATGGGATCTTTCTTTAGATCCATCAGGTGCTGAGAATCTAAGTCAAAGAATCACACTGGGCCAAGAGGCTGATTCAGACACAACTCTTTCCAAATCAATTAAGTAAAGAGTCAAAGGTGAAGCCTATTTATTTCCATTTGAAAACTATTTTCTTCAGGATTCACAAAGGGGTGGTGTGAGACAAAGACTTCCTGACTATCAGGGCAACAGAATAATAGGTAAGCAAATGGCCCAAAGCAGGGTTTCTCCACTGAGACTTTCCTGGTCAACTGATATCTGAGTTTTCTCAGATGCTCGTCATTTCCTTCAGCTATCCAGAACATTGCCTTGTCACAGAGCTTGGGTGTGGTACATAACTTAGACACAAAACCATGAGACTATTCTGGAGAGTGTCCAGAATTCTGGAGGAAAACAGCAACTTAAGAAGGTAGCAGGTATTGCCCATTAATAAGGCAATCCACAGTCAATTCATAAAATGGGCAGGATGAATGCTGGGAAGCTTTCTACTAGACAGGACACATTCATTGATGCATTCTCTTTTCTAATGTCTACAACCACGGACACAGTGTGATACACAGACCCAGAAACACTTGCCTTGTTAAACGACTTACTAAAAACAGTTCACTCCAAACCAAACAAACTGACTTTTCTTCCTATTCTCAGAACATGAGACAAAACCACAAACCCACACCCACACCGACAATGACACCTTCTTCCCCCAAATAGGTATGAGACTATCCGGAGTATCCTCTGACTGGTGGGCCATACTATGTTCCCCCGAAATGTCCTGTCCTGTCTCAGATCTGGTCTCCTTGGCCAACTCTGTGAAGTTGTCAGGAGCCAGGAGTGAGCCACTACCTGCTTTTCCAGGAAAAACCCCTCTTCCAAGCTTTCCAGGCATTTGGCTTCCTCACCTTAGTAGGTACCAAGAAAGACTGATTCTGTCCTTGGTAAATCCAAACAAGTGTGACCACTTGGACTGGGACTGGGACTGGATCTGGGTGCCTGGCGTCCTGGATCCCATGTTCAGAGAGTTCCATCAATAAGGAAGTGCTTTGAGGTCATTTCCTTCAGGAACTGAATGAGATCACTGCCTCGGCAACCACTTTGTCCTAAGAGTTTCTTCCAACGGTCCCATGAGATGGAGTCTGCTCCTACTTCCTGTGACACTTTCACAAGTTAGAATGGTATATCAACCATAGGGAAGCAGGAACAGCTCTCCACACAGTCTTGGTTTGGTCCATCTTCTCTACATTAAGATGAGAGAGGCTGATTCAGAAACATCCCTTCATCCTGACCAGGTTGTTTGCAATGGAAGATAACTTTTGCTCTCTCAGGTCCTTCATACCTGCCTACATCTTCTCCAGGGATCATTTCTGCATGGAGCTTTGAGGTTCTCAGCAGATGGAAGATCCACTACATTCCTGTATTGTAAGATCAACACTGTCCCTGCTCTTCTGTAAACATGTTATTAACACAAACAGTGTATGGTTAGTGTTAATAACATGTTCCATTTGGGTTAGGAATTATTCTGCTGCATGAATAATGGTATTGGAAACTTGTGATTATTTTAAGAATATAGAGATGAAATATATGTATGAAAAAAGAAATCTAAGTAAGATTTGAAGCCCAGAAGGGCATTGGGCCCTTAATTGTGATACTTAGCGTTGAATTACATTCTGCACCGATGTCTCAGATAAATCAATATACAATAGCATAAGACCTTGTACCTTGAATGATTGAATGTAGAAGAGAACATCCAGTCAAAAAGGGATACTCGGTAGGATTAAGAAGATAGTTAGTATGTTTAGGAAGAAGAGTGAGTATAGGATTTGGAACAAAAGTTCTTTAGCAATAGGTTATTTATTAGGGTGTGAATGTAAATGTCAGCACATGTGAAGAGTCAGTCACAATGATGAACTGGGGAATATATGTAGGAAAGCAGATAGCAATAGAGACATAATGAAATCAGGCAAAGTATAAAGTGAGGGATAGGATTAGACATTTTCAATTGGGTTGAGTTTGAATATATAATTTTAAGAAGAAACACATATGTAGTCACCAATAGGATTGACATTTGAGAGCATTAGGGAACCTGGACATGGATGTTTTTAGTAATCCATGTTTTCTTTCCATTTGGGCTTTTGTACAATCATAAGTGTGACCTTTGCATTTTGTGTCCAGAATATTTCTGTGATTAAATGTATATAAAGATCAGGTGACATGAGTCCACTTCCACCATTTCAGGGAGCAATATTTTGAAGACGTATAAATTAGTATTGGGGGTACAAAGAGGTGTACACTGTGTCTATGAATATAGAGATAATGCATGAATAGACCATAGTGTGAATAAATAATATAACTGGTTCCACTTTAAATAATGGATAGAATTGATATCTGAAAAGATATAAGAAATCTTATATTGACATACAATCATTCATTCAAACCAGTTATACATCTAATGGTAATATCAGAGTGATAATTAATATGAATGGTATGTGAGTTTTGCTTCAAAAGTGATTATGAAAATCAAAATTAATGTGTTTGGTATAAAATCTCATGAAAAGACCAGTAAAGAAACTTAGAGGAATACATGTGTTCTGAAGCAGGAAGTGATTGAAAGTGAAACAAATGCCTATAAATTTTTGAACTTGTGGATGAAATGATATATCCTATGATGTCCATAAACTGAAAAAATAATAATGTACCAATATTGAATAAAAATAAACTTCAAAATACACATCGTGTCCCGTAGGATTCTACTTGCATTGATGTTAAACTGATTCAGTTACTGTAGAAATATTAGGATTTGTAAGCTCCATTCACTGAAGTTAGTTTTCAGTACTAGGAAATAAATATGTATTTCAGGCGGATGAATATTTCTGAGAATTATCTTGTGAAAAGTTGATTATAAACCACATATAGAAACATGAGTGAATTTAGGGAGTGTATAATAAGACATATATATTTCATATTTTGAAAAATCTGGACAGTATATATATATATATATATATATATATATATATATATATATATAGATAGATAGATAGACACACACAGACATTATAATGTAGCAATATAAATGCTAATCGAAATTCACCGTGTAATACATATCATCCACATATCCAAAAATATTTATTTTACTGAACATCGATTTATATATAATGTTGTTCATCTAGGAAATTCACCAATAGGTTTAATTTTCAGTTCCATCATTATTTAGGGGGAGTGATATCTTATCACAATATGTATCTTTCAAAATCAGCGAGCTTACAAAAATGTACTTGTGATACCAGGTAGGATTCTAAATATGCATAAAAAATACATGTGATGAATAGGCTACAGAGAATGGGAGACAGAAATTTACATATGTGTTAACTTTAAAAACTCATGGAGAACTATTACAATGAAAAGTTTACTAGATTTATAACACATACCCTTGATAAACCAGAAGGGAAGTCCAAGTATACACCATGCCTCCTATGAACGGCCTGTATTTCTATTCTGTTAGGTTTCTTGTTCTCCATCATATTATCAGAGTCTAGTAGGTTATGGGTTAATGTCAGGGATTCAGTATTTCAAATGGAAAATATGAAAATGAATCTAATGTGTATGCAAATATGTGCTACACAAAAATCATCCCACTCTCATCCAGAACAATGCCTTGACATAACCTTCGCCCCAATTAAGACACAATTAGTGGAGAAGAGTTAGAAAATCTGTGAATACGTATGTGGAAATGAAAATGCTCAGGAGTTCACAGCCTTGGAGGCGGTAGAGAAATTTCCAAAAGTATGGGATAGGGTAAATACTCCACAAATATGGAGTTCTGCTGGCCTAATGACTCTTTGAGAAACTGCCTTTGAAGTTGGGACCTTGTAATATATGTTGTTGTCAGGAGCTTCAGCTTCCTTTGTAGTGAGACAATCAAAGCTGGATCTGCATATATGTGACCTGAAGGACATGGTTTCTTATTTTCTAGTGAACATGAGGCAGCAGTTCTGAATTCCCTCATTGTAGGTAAACTGTGGCCACTGGGAGCTAAGTGTCTCCTCGTGTGGACTGAGAAGCCATTTGGTCATCCTCCACTTTTCCTGGTGATTCTTACAGCTGCACTGGGAGTTTGGTATTGGCATCAGTAAATACCATGAGTTCAATGGGGACACAGTGCTGGAGGGAGTACTCTCACGTGGGGTGGGTCAGGGTGTGCAGGAGAATGCCCCAACCAGGCTTCTATTCAACAAAGCTTGCCTCCTTGTCTGCAGCAACCCAATTCTGAACATTGCCCTAAAACCTCTCAATGTAACAAGATGCCTTAACATATAAGGGTCTGCTGGCTGGACCATGTCAGTCACAAGGCATTTGGAAGCCAATGGCAGATCCATGTGGCCCCATCACAGATGTTTTATCATACACCTGCAAACCACTGCTCTAGGCCCACTAATAAGCAGGTTCCAACGTACTGGCACCTTTGTTCTACACCATTTTCATGAAACCCAGTAAATCAAGGCACTGTCTGGTACATTCATGATCAGCAACAGAACATCCAAAGATTCTGTAGTGCCACCTGCTCTTGGGAATTTCAAATATTCCATGGTATTTATCTAGCCATTTTTCAAGGATGAAGTTGGTGTCACTGTGGGTTTCAATTCATTCAGGAACCATTAAATGGTGAGGAAGCTCATTTCAATGAAAGCTCAGGAGAACTCTCACAGGCAAGTCTTCCCAAAGAGTGACCAAAAGGTCAAATAAAGCCTGGCCCATTGAGGTCTACAATGTGAGTTCCATGTGTGATTTGACTCTCAAGTATGGCTGCCAAGTTTTTCAGAATGAAATCATGTGATATCCTAGCTGAGATTCCCAGTGCTCTGTGGAAAGCCATCCTGGGCCTAAATCTCAGTCTCCAAGGGCAATTCTCATGCGTGGCCTTCTAATATCCCAACAGAATTCATGGTAATACTTCTCTGAGTTCAGTTCCAAAACTCAGTCTCTAAGGGGAATCACACCATACTTCAAGCCCAGGTTGACCCAGGAATCTCTTCCTACTGCCACACAACTGACCACAATTAATACCAAAACACTCCCACATGACCCTCATCTTCTTTTATATAGACACTCATCATAACCCCTGGGTTGAGGTTTCCATGAGGGGTGCATACCAAGACAGTGCCCAAAATAATCTCCCTTGCCTCTAATTTGCCTAAAGTCAGGGTGGCCTGGAAACCCTTCCTGTTAACCAGGAATGATCAAATAGGCCTGCCATTAATACTGATCTACTTCTCCAAATAATCACACTGGGAAAATATGCTGATTAAGACACATCTCTTTACAAAGCAATAAAACAAAGAGCCACAGGTGATGCCTATTCATTTCCATTTGAAGACTCTTTTCTTCAGGATTCACAAAGGGGTGGCCTAAGGCAAAGACCTTCTAGATATTCACAGCACCAGAACCATAGGTAAGCAAAATTCCCAAAGCAGGGTTTCTCCACATAGACTTTACTGTTCACACTGATATCTGAGTTTCCTGAGATGCTCCCATTTCCTTCAGCTCTCCAGTACATGGCCATGTCACAGAGCTTGGAGGTGGTACATATCTTGGACAGAAAACCATGAGCCTATTCCGGAGAGTGGCCAGAATTCAGGAATAAAACAGGAAATTAGGAAGTTAGTCATTGCTACCCATCCATAAGGAAAGCTGCAGTCCAATCATGAATCGGGCAGTATGAATTTTGGGAAGCATTATACTAGACAGGACACATTCATTGATGCATTATGTTTTCTAATGTCTACAACTACAAACACAGTGGGATACATAGACATAGAAACACTTGCCTTGTCAAACGACTTACTAGAAACAGTCCACTTCAAATCAAACAAACTGCCTTTCCTACCAATTCTCAGAACCTGAGACAAAACAACAAACTCACACCCACAACAACATAGGACTTTCTTCCCCCAAGTAGGTCTTTGACTCTCCGGAATTTCCTCTGACTGTTGTACCATACTATGTTCCCCCAAAATGCCCTGTACTGTCTCAGAGCTGGAATTTTTGGCCAACTCTTTGAAGTTGTCAGGAGCCAGCTTTGAGCCACTACCTTCTTTCTCAGGGAAGGCCACTCTCCAAAGCTCTCCTGGCATTTGGCCATTCTCAAATCAGTAGGTACCAAGAAAGACTGATTCTGTCCTTGGTAAAACCAAACAAGTGAGCCCACTGGGACTGGGTCTGGGACTGGTTCTGTGTGCCTGGCTTCCGGGATTCCAAGTTCAGAGTGTTCCAAGACCAAGGAAGTGAGATAGGTCACTTCTGTTCGGAACTGAATGAGGTCACTGGTTTGGCAACCACTTTGTCCTAACAGTTCCTTCAAAGGGTCCCATGAGATGGAGGCTGCCCCTACTTTCTGTGACACTTTCACAACTTAGAATGGTATATCAACCATAGGCACCCAGGAACAGCTCTCACACAGAACTGGTTTGGTCCATCTTCTCTACATTAAGAAGAGAGAGCCTGATTCACACACATCCCTTCATCCTAACCAGGTTGTTTGCCTTACAAGATGACTTTTGCCCTCTCAGGTCCTTTATAGCTGCCTTCATCTTCCCCAGGGATAATTTCTGCATGGACCTTTGAGGTTCTCAGCGGGTGGAAGATCCCCTATATTCCTCTATATTAAGACCAACTCTGTCCCTGTTCTTCTATAAAGTTAGATTGAGGGAACAATGTATGATTAGGGTTAATAACATGTTTGATTTGAGTTAGGAATCATTCTGCTGGATGAATAATGGTATTGGGAACCTGGGATATTTATAAGAATATAGATGTGAAATATAAGTATGAAAACAGAAATCTAGGTAAGATTTTAAGCCCAGAAGGGCATTGGGTCCTTGATTGGAATACTTAGCATTGAATTTTGTTCCCACAGATGTCTCAGATAAATCAATATACAATGGCATATCACCTTGTACCCTGGATGATTAAATGTAGAAGAGTTCATCCAGTCAAAAAGGGATAGTTGTTAGGATTAGGAAGATAGTCGGTCTGTTTCGGAAGAAGAGTGAGTATAGGATTTGGACCAAAAGTTCAATAGCCCTAGGTTTTCGGTTAGAGAGTGAATGTAAATTTCAGCACATGTGGAGAGTCAGTCACAATGATGAACTGGGAAAATTATGTAGGAAATCAGATATCAATACACACATTATGAAACCAGGCAAAGTATAAAGTGAATGGTAGGATTAGACATTATCAATAAGGTTGAGTTTCAATATATAATCTTAGGAAGAAACAAATATGTAGTCACCAATATGATTGACATTGGAGAGCATTAGGCAACCTGGACATGGATGTTTTTAGTAATCCAGGATCACTTTCCATCTAGGATTTGCTACAATCAGAAGTGTGACCTTTGCATTTTGTGATCAGAATATTACTGTGATAAAATGTATATGTAGACCAGGTGACATGAGTATTTCTTCTAACATTTCTTGGAGCAATATTTTGAAGAGATATAACTTAGTATTGGGGGTACACAGAGTTGTACCCTGTGTCTATGAATGTAGAAGAAATGCATGAATTGACAATACTGTGAATAAATAATATACTGTTTCCACTTTAAATCATGGATTGAATTGATATCTGAAAATACGTAAGAAATCTTATATTGATATACAATCATTCATTCCAACGAGTTATACATCTAATGGTAATATTAAGGTTATGTTTTATTATGAAGGGTGTGTGAGTTTAGCTTCAAAAGTTATTATGGAAATGGAAAATAATGTGTTTGGAAAGAAATCTCATAAAAAGATGAGTCAAGAAATATAGAAGAATTCATATGTTCTGAAGCAGGATTTGATGGTAAGTATAAAAAAAGCCTATAAATTTCCTAACTTGTGGATGAAATATATATCCTATGATGTGCAAAAACTGAAAAAATAGTAATGCACCAGTGTTGAATGAAAATGAACGTCAAAATACACATCATATCCCATAGGAATCTACTTGCATTGATGCTAAACTGGGTCAGTTACTGTAGAAATATTATGATTTGTATGCACTATTCACTGAAGTTAGTTTTCAGTAGTAGGAAACAAATACGTATTTCAAGTGGATGAATTTTTATGAGAATAATCTTGTGAAATGTTGACTATAAATTTACATATATGAACACGAATGAATTTACGGAGTGTATAATACAAAACATATATTTCATATTTTGAAAAATCTTGAGAGTGTATATATATATATAGATATGTGTGTGTGTGTGCATTTATGTATATATATATATATATATATATATATATACACACACACACACACACACACAGACACTAAAATGTATCAATATGCATGCCAATCGAAATTCACTATGAAACATATATCATCCACAGATCCAAAAATAATCATTTTACTGAACATGGATTTATGTATAATATTGTTCAACTAGGAAGTTCACCCATAGGTTGAATTTTAAGTTCCAACAGCGTTTAGGAGGAGTGATCTCTTCCCATGATTTGTATCTCCGAAGACAGCCAAACTCACAAGGATGTACGTGTGATACCAGTTATGTTTCTATATTTGCATATAAAAATGCATGTGCTGAACAGGCTACAGAGAAAGGGAGACAGGAATTCACATATTTGTTAACTTTAAAAACACATGGAGATCTATTTCAATTAAAAATTGACTAGATTTATAACACCTACACTTTATCATGCAAAAGGAAAGTCCAACTATACACCATGCCTTCTCTGAACTGCTTTCATTTCCATTCTGTTTGGTTATTTTTGTCCATCATTTTAGGATTAGTAGTCAGAGTCTATTAGGGTATGGGTTAGTGTCAGGAATTCAGTAATTCGAATGGAAAATAGGAAAATGAATCCAATGTGTATGCAAATATGTGCTACAAAAAAATATTCCCACTCTCATCCAGAACATTGCCTTTACATTACCTTTGCCCCAAATAAGACACGATTAGAGAAGAAGAGTTAGGAAATCTGTGAATACATATCTGAAATGGAAAATATTCAGGAGTTCACAATATTGGATGTGGTAGAGGAGTTTCCAAAAGTAAGGGACAGGGTAAACACTTCACAAACATGGAGCTCATTGGGCCTAAAGACTCTTGAGAAACTGCCTCTGCGGTTGGGCACTTGAAATATATGTTGTTGTCAGGAATTTTAGCATCCTTTCTAGTGAGACCAACAAAGCTGGGTCTGATCTCTGTGACCTGGAGGATATGTTTTTTTTTTTTTATTTTCCAATGAACATGAGGAAGCAGTGCTGAATTCTCTCTTTGTAGGTAAACTGTGGCCACTGGGGTCTAAGTGTCTCCCCATGTGGACTGTGAAGCCATTTGATCATATTCCACTTTTTGAGGTGTTTCTTGCTTCTGCATGGTGAATTTGGTATTTGCTTCAGGAAATACAAGGAGTTCAACAGGTACCAGTTATGGAGGGAGTTCTGTCACGTGTGGTGGGTCAAGGTCTGCAGGAAAATGCACCAACCACGCTTCTACCCCACATAGCATGCCCGCTTGTCCATAGCAATCTGATTCTGAACATTGCCCTGAAACCTCTCCATATAACAAGATGCTTTTATATATAAGGGTCTGCTGACATCACCATGTCAGTCTCAAGCCATTTGGAATCCAAGGGCAGATCCACATGGTACCACCACAGATGTTTTATCACATACCTGCACACCACTGCTCTAGGCCCAGTACTCAGCAGTCTCCAACTTACAGGGATCTCTTTTCTACACTGTTTTCATGAAACCAAGTAAATCCAAGCACAGTCTGGTACACTCATGATCAGCAACAAGTCATCCAAAGTTTCTCCATTGCCACCTGGTCATGGAAATTACAAAAAATCCATGGTATGTACATAGCTATTTTTCAAAGATGAAGTTGGAGGCACTGTGGGTTTCAATTTATTTAGGAAACATTAAATGGTGAGGAAGCTCATTTCAAAGAAATCTCTGGAGAACTCTCACAGGCAAGGCTTCCCAAAGAGTGGCCAATATTTCACATGAATCCAGGCCCATTGAGGTCTAAAATGTGAGGTCCATGTGTGTTTTGACTCTCAATTACGGCTGCCAAGACTTTCAGAATAAAATCACGTGAAATCCTGGCTGAGATTCCCAGTGCTCTGTGGAAGCCACCTTGGCCTAGATCTTAGATTTCAGGGTGACTCTCATGTGTTGCCTCCTAAAATCCCAACACAATTCATGGCAATACTTCTCTGAGGACAGTTCCAGAATTCAGTCTCTAAGGGGAATAACACCAGAGTTCAAGCCCAGGTGAACTAAGTCATCTCTTTCAACCGCCACACAAATGACCAGAATTAAAACCAAAACACTCCCACATGGCCCTCAACATCCTCCATATAGACACTTATCATAACCTCTGGCTGGAAATTTCCATGAGGGGTGCAGACAAAGAAAGTATCCAAATAAGTTCCCTTGCCCCTCATTTGCCTAAAGTCAGGGTGGCCTGGACACCCTTCCTGAGAAACAAGAGTGATTAAATAGGCCTGCACTTAATACTGCTCTGCATCTCCAATTTGGGGCCTACTTACTTTCAGGTATAGATTCTTTATGTGATTTGGAGTCATGAGAAAAGCCAAGCACCTCTGGGCTAGTCTCTGCAGGGTTTGAAGAACTCATTTGACCCAAATTATCCCTATTCTCACTTGATGGATTTCAGGAACCTAACAGAGGAAAGCAAAAGACTTAATCCACAATGACTGCTCATTTGGCCATTTGGTTTTGGATGCACACATGGTATCTTTCTTTAGATCCATCAGGTGCTAAGAATCTAAGCCACAGCCTCACATAGGGTCATGAGGCTGATTCAGACACATCCCTTTCCAAAGCAATCAAGCAAAGAGCCACAGGTGATTCCCATTCATTTGCATTTGACAACTCATTTCTTCAGGCTTCACAAAGGGGTGGTCTGAGGCAAAAAGCTTCCTGAAATTCAGGGCAACAGAACAATAGGTAAGCAAATGGCCCAAAGCAGGATTTCTCCACTGAGACTTTCCTGGTCACAATGATATCTGAGTTTTCTGAGATGCTCGCCATTCCCTTTAGCTATCCAGTACATGGCCATGTCACAGAGCTTGGAGGTGGTATATATATTGGACACATAACCATGAGCCTATTCTGGAGAGTGGAGTGGATTCAGGAACAAAATAGAATCTTAGGAAGATAGTAGGTGTTGCCCATTTATAAGGCAAGCCGCAGTCCATTCATAAATTGGCAGGATGAATGTTGGGAAGATTTCTACTAGACAGGAGACATCCATTGATGCATTCTCTTTTCTAATGTCTAGAACCACGGACACAGTGGGATACACAGACTTAGAAACACTCGCCTTTTCAAAAGACTTATTAGAAACAATTCACTTCAAACCAAAAAACCGCCTTTATTACCTATTCTCAGAACATGAGACAAAACCACAAACCAACACCCACATCCACAAAGACACCTTCTTCCCCCAAGTCAGTCTGTGACTATCCATAGTGTCCTCTGATTGGTGGGCCATACTATGTTACCCCGAAATGGCCTGTCCTGTCTCAGATCTGGTCTGCTTGGTCAACACTGTGAAGTTCTCAGGAGCCAGCGGTGATCCACTAACTGCTTTCTCAGGAAAGGCCACTCTTCAGAGCTTTCCTGGCATTTGGGCATCCTCACCTCCATAGGTACCAACAAAGACTGACTCTGTCCTTGGTAAATCTGAACAATTGAAACCACTGTGACTGGGACTGGGACTGAGACTGAATTTGGGTGCCTGGCTTCCTGGATCCCAAGTTCAGAGAGTTCCATCACAAAGGATGTTAGGTGAGGTCACTTCCTTTAATATCTGAATGAGGTCACTGCCTTGGCAACCACTTTGTCCTAACAGTTGCTTCAAAGTGTCCCATAAAATGGAGGCTGCCCCTACATCCTGTGACACTTTCACAAGTTAGAATGGTATATCAATCATAGGCACCTGGGAAGTGCTCTCCACACTGGCCTAGTTTGGTCCTTCTTCTCCATATTAAGAAGAGAGAGGCTGATTCAGACACATCCCTTCATCCTGACCAGGTTGTTTTCAATGGAAGATGACTTTTCCTCTCTCAGTTCGTACATATGTGCCTACAACTTCTCCAGGGATCATTTTTGCGTGGACCTTTGAGTTTCTCAGCAGTTGGAAGAAACCGTAAATTCCTGTATTGTAAGACCAACTCTGTCCCTGCTCTTCTGTAAAGTTAGATTGAGGGAAGAGTGTATGGTTAGGGTTAATAACAGTTTCGATTGGGGTTAGGAATCATTCTGCTGGATGAATAATGGTATGGCGAACCTTCGATATTTTCAAGAATATATAGGTGAAATATAAGCACGAAAACAGAAATAAAGGTAATATTTGAAGCCCAGAAGGGCATTGGGCCCTTGATTGCAATATTTAGCATTGATTTATTTTCTGCACAGATGTCTCAGATAAATCAATATACAAATGCATAGGACCTTGTACTTTGGATTATTTATTGTCAAAGAGAACTTCCAGTCATAAAGGGATAGTCGGGGGGCTGGGGATGTGGCTCAAGTGGTAGCGCGCTCGCCTGGCATGCGTGCGGCCCGAGTTCGATCCTCAGCACCACGTACAAACAAAGATGTTGTGTCTGCCAAGTAGTAAAAAAAATAAATGTTAAAAAATTCTCTCTCTCTCTCCCTCTCTCTCTAACTCTTTCTTTAAGAAAAAAAAAATTAAAAAAAAGAATAGTCGGTAGGATTAGGACGATAGTGGGTAAGTTTAGAACGGAGAGTGAGTATAGGATTTGCACCAAAAGTTCTTTAGCTATGGGGTTTCGGGTATAGAGTGAATGTAAATGTCAGCACATGTGAAGAGTCAGTCACAATGATGAAATGGGGAAAATATGTAGGAAAGCAGATTTCAATAGAGACATTAGGAAATCTGGCAAAGTATATTTGGTAATGAAAATTTAGTAAAATAGGTAAATGTCACTTCCCGTTTTTCTGTATGCTTAACAAAACACTTTTGAAATCTTGAGAACTGTTTGCTAATCTTGTTCCCAGAATGTGCTGTCCCCAACTGCCAACCTGCAGAATGTACTCATTCACCCGGTTGCACGCAAACTGCTCACTCGCCCAGACCAAACAACAAAGTTCCCTCTCTGCCCTCTCCAAGCAAAGTATATAAGCTCTGCTTAAGCTGTTCTCAGGGCTCTCTGCTCTATTCAAGTGAGCTCTGAGCCCCAGCATGCTGGACCCCCAATAAACCCTTTGCTTTTGCATGAGAGAGTCTTTTGGTGGTCTCTTCACCCGATGCTCGTCTGACCTTTACATATGGAGGTTCCAGTGAGATCCGGCAGCGGCGAACGAGAGACCCCAACAGGCTCCTCTTGGGGTATGTATGGTGCCTCTTTCTGGTTTCAGGTTTCAGGTTAGGGCTTCACAAAATGGCTGTCAATGAAGAGTGTGAGCTCTCTCCGATGGTGGCTGACATACGTGTCACAGAGTCACAGGCCACATCCCTGGGGGATGCACCAGAGTACTCGGGAAATCGAGGAGCAATAGTCTCCTCAACTCAGTGATATTTTGTTTCAGATTCGGTATCGCCAGCCCATCGGGTTTGGCCAGATACTTAGTCCTGGTCTCAGTGTTGGAAATTCCATTGTCTGTCTTTATTTTCTTGTCTTGTCTGTGTCGTGTGTCATCGCTTTTACTGTTTGTGTATCTTTCATTATGGGACAGAGCACTTCAATGCCTCTGTCCCTGTCCCTTGATCACTGGACCAAAGTACCCTTAAGGGCTCAGAATCTTTCTTTTTCAGTAAAATTCTGGACCTGGCAGACTCTCTGTGCCTCAGAATGGCCCACCTTTGGATTCGGATGGCCCCTAGAAGGATCTTTCTACTTCCCACTAATTTAAAAAGTCAGAGGATATTGTCTTTCAGCCAGGGCCACATATCCATCCGGATTAACAGCCATATATCTTAACTTGGCAGGACCTCTGCAAATCTCCTCCATGGGTGAAGCATTTCCTTGCCCCTACCCCCGATCCTACTCCTTCCCCCATGATCTCTCAAACCCTCTGCTTCTCCTCCTCCTCCACCCTCTGTTCTCCCTGAGTCACAAGATTTGACTCTACTGGACTCTGGTCCCCCTCCTTATCTCCTGCCCACGTCCCCCAAAGACCAACACCCTCTAAGTGATTCCCCTGCTGCTGACTCAACCTCTCCACCATTGGAGGAAGATAAGCCAGCCCAGCGCCCTCCAGATAATTTCCCCGCAGCACACACAGCCCCTCCTCCTCTGGAGGAAGCTAGCCCAGCTAAAGGTACTCACCAGCAGTGAATGATTGAAAAACCTGGAACTCGAATGATGCTCCCCCTCATCCCTAGGGGCCAATGATTGACAACGGCCTTGGGGGAAAAATGCAAGCCTACCAGTATTAACCTTTCTCCTCTTCAGACCAATATAACTGGAAAAATAAATATCCCCCTTTTACCGAGGACCCCACCCGGCTCCTAGGTAAGGTTGAGTCATTGATGTTTTCACACCAGCCTACTTTGGATGACTGTCAACAATACCTAGGGTTGTCTCTTCATGATAGAGAAACAAAAGAGAATCCTCCTGGATGCTGGAGAAAATATCCTCTGACCAGATGGGTGACCGACAAAACTTCCCAACATATTCAACCTGGCTTTCCCTTGAATCGACGAAACTGGGACCCCAACACCTTTGAAGGTAGGGAGCATCTGTCCACTTATCGCTGGTCTCTAATTGTGGGTATCTTAGTGGCCGCTAGGCGACTAACAAATTTTGCCAAGTTAAGAGAGATTATTCAAGGGCCTGATGAATCTCCCTCTATGTTTTTAGAGAGAATTATGGAGGCATATAGGAGATATACTCCTTTCGATCCTCAGGCAGAGGATCAAAAGGCATCTGTCAAGATGGCCTTTATGGGCAAGCTGCCCTGGATATTAAAAGAAAGTTACAATGCTTAGATGGATTACAAGATATGACTTTGAGAGATTTAGTCAGAGTAGCCGAGAAGGTATACTATAAGAGAGAAAGTGAGGAAGAGTAGGGAGCAAAGGGAGGATAAAAGAAACAAAAGACAGACTAAGGCATTGACTAAGGTCCTGGTCACAACAACAAATAGGCCAGAAATAAGAACATGGAGACAGGAATGGATATCGGGGCCCATACTAGAGGCCACCCCTGGCCTCAATTTAATGTGCCTACTGTAAAGAAAAAGGACACTGCTTCAAAGAGTGCCATTGAAAGAGACAGCCACTCTAGCCAGCCATTCTGACTCTGGAGGATGACTAAGAACGTTAGGGCTCAGATCCCCTCCGAGAGCTCAGGGTAAATTTTGAAGTGGAGGGGACCCCAGCAAACTTTGAAGTGGATACAGGGCAATATACTCTGCCCTTAAGGCCCCATTGGTCTCTCTATCAAATAAAAGGTCTCTAATTCAAAGGGCTAATGGCAGAAAATATCGGGCTTGGACAACTAAGAGGACCATGGACCAGGGGAAAGGAAAAATCCATCACTCGTTCTTAGTAATCCCAGAATGCCCGGCCCCATTGATGGGCAGAGATCTGCTCACCAAGCTCGGGGCCAAAATAACTTTTAACCCTGAAGGACCACAAGTGGAATTTCTAAATCCTTCAGTAAAAACTCCTATAGTCACGGCTCTATATATGTCAGTAGAAAATGTACATCAACTCACTCAACTTGGTTCAAAGAAATTGCATTCATTCCTGAAGGATCAAGAACAGAGTTTTTTACTAACCGACTCAAAGCAAAAGGAAATAACTGAATGGGTAACAAAAGCCTGTCAGGTCTGTCATGGATAATGCTTACCATTCCAAGCTTCCTGCAAAAAAGCACCTACGAGGAACCAGACCAGGACAATTCTGGGAAGTGGAATTTACTAAAATTAAGCCAGCAAGGTTTGAAATTAAATATCGCCTAGTCTTTGTAGATATATTTTGAGGATGGATTGAAGCCTTTTCCAGGAAAAAAGAAAAAAAAAAAAAACGAAACAGCGCAAATGGTCGTCAAGAAGATCCTGAAAGATATTTTTACAAGATACGGCGTGCCTTAAGTAATAAGGTCTGATAATGGACTGGCGTTTGTAGCCCAGGTAAGTCAGGGGTTAGGCAAAACCCTGGGGATTAATTAAAAGTTACATTGTGCTTATAGACCACCGAGTTCAGGACAGGTAGAAAGAATGAATAGAACCATTAAAGAGACCATAACGAAATTAAGCTTAGAAACCTGCATAATAGATTGTACTATGCTCCTGCCTTATGCACTATTTCAGGGAAGAAATACTCCCTCTGTTTCTTCGTGTAACCTCACCCCCTATGAAATTGTCCATGGTGCCCCTCCTTCAGTAAGGGACCTAACCCCAACTCTAAGACCTAACAATTCCTTCCACACCCCATTGCTTGACTGAATTAAAGCTCTTGAAAGAACTCAGGGATAACTGTGAAAACAGATGGCCAATGCATATCAACCTGGGGACGAGTGGACTCTACATCGATATCAAGTAAGAGACTTCATCTATGTAAGTCGACATCAGGTGTCATCCCTGGAACCCCACTGGAAATGACGATACAAGGTGCTACTTATAACACCTACAGCGGTAAAGGTAGAAAGAATCACTTCCTGGATCCATACCTCTCATCTCAATCCTGACCCTGTCCAGACTCTGGATTGAAACAGGAAAAAATTGTAAAACTTTCAAATTGTGTATTTACCCTGTATCTAAGGCTATACACTCTCCCCTTGACCACCAGTAGTCCTAAACCTATTCAACCCGTTCAGCAGCGATGGCTGATCACAAATCCTACTGGTAAAGAAGTATGATCTATCTTGCATACAGCCCACTTAGGGACTTGGTGGACATCTATCCACCCAGACATTTGTCAGCTGGCTATAGGTCTTTCCTATTGGGATATACCTGATGAAGAGGATCCCACTAAATTTCCATTAAATCCATTCTGCACCATTGATAATGGAAACAATCATTATGGATGTAGGGACACGCAAGCCAGATGCAGGTTGGCTAGCCTAGATTACTATGTTTGCCCGGTGAACTACCAAAGCCACAAACAGTCACGGTTGTGTGGGGGGAATGCCGACTTCTTCTGTAAGTCATAGGGTTGTGATCATACAGGCAGTGCATGATGGAACCCAAACTCCTCATCAACTTCTGTACACAGCATTGGCCCTATTACCAATTAGATCACCAAAACCGATGGCCCCTAGAGGGGTCTCTAGATCCTCAAATTCTGCCTGACCTTTTTAACTTCTGAAAGTCCTCAAAAGGGTGAAAGGAGATTTCCCTATGTGGAGGCCTTTTCCCTCCTTCGCTCACATCCTGAACTATGCTTCTCCAATAGGTCCTCACACTCAGCCTTCTGCTCCAGACTCTCTGCTGTCACTCTCACCTCAGCAACATGATTTCTCCCCTCCAATTACTAGATCAAACACCCAAACCTCCGCCGGATCTAAGACCATTGCCCCCTTTCTGAGGTAGCAGGTACTAAGGTAACCCTCCACCAAATCACTCCTCTCTTCTCCAGTCAGTGCCCGCACCGGGTCCCACCAGTTCCTCTTACCAGCTAACCCAAAGCTCAAACCAGCTGAGGAGAACCCTCAGACCCCTATCCAAGATTTAGTGAAAATGGCCTTTAAAGTTTCTTTGTCATCACTGAAAACAGATTACTAAGAATTTAAAGTCCCTCACAGGCTTTTAGGGATACTAACTCCCATCTTCCCCTCTGCTCTACCTGTTCTACTGCTCACCTTTTTGTTGCTAGGAAAATCACAAACCCCTTTCCCAGTATTCTTTCACATCTCTGCTACCTCATTCTCAGATCCACGGAGCTGCTCAAAGCCACGCCTTCCCCATCTCCCCCCTCTGTTCCAGGCCCACAGAAAAACATTAACTGAAATTCTACAGAAGTCTTCAGCATGGCTGACTTTAGGACTTTCAGCAAAAGAGTCCCCATGAAAGACTTCAAAGTAGATAAACTTCCTCTTTTCCTGTTGCCCTGTTGTACTTGGCCACTGGCTAAAAATATCAGCACTCCTAAGTTAGACAACCCCTTACTAGTTTTTCACAAAATATGTGAACAAGGCCTTTGGCATTGAGCTGGGGCTTCACAGAGATGGCTACATTTCTAAGATAAAGAAGTTACCAACTGGGCTCCATGGTAACAGCTGGAAGGGGGAAAAAATAAAGGGAAGAAAAAGCTCTCCTTCACCCAGGTGGCCTTGAAAAGTTAACTTGCCCAGAACAGAGGAAAAAAACAGAAAAAATCTGCTTTTTGTGAACTTCTGCAGGCTGTGAACTTCTGCGCCCCTTCCCTTATATGTTGGGTACAAAATTCTGAAACTACCTAAATGTGGGTTTCAGGGAATTAATTGATTATAACAGAAGTAATGCCCTCTGAATCCGGTTGCAAATAAAATGGAAAGTTTCCCTGTTTTTGGTAGTATCTTAGGTGCCTTGCCATGTCCGTCTCTACAACAGTAAAATTCTATAGACTTAAACATTGTTTATGTTTTCATGAAATTGTCAAGACGATGTGATTAATTTTGTAAAGGTGCAGAGGTTTCCCAGAGTGCTTTATCATAATGCAGGTTCATTTGAAGATCAAATAAGGGGGCATAAAACCCGGTTCCACTGAGAAGATATATCCATCACTTTAGCCATCCTATTAGGAATAGGAGTTGCTGCAGGCGTGAGCACAAGAACCACTGCCTTGGTCCATGGGATACAACAAATGACACAATTAGAAGCAGCAATAGACCAAAACTTAAAGATATTAGGAACCTCCATCTTGGCTTTGCAGGAATCTTTAACCTCTCTCTCTGAAGTGGTTTTACAGAACAGGCGAGGGTTGAACCTCCTCTTCATGAGAGAAGGGGGCCTTTGTTCTGCATTGATGGAGAATCTTGTGTTTTTGCCGACCATACTGGAGTTTTAAAAAAATCTAGGAGTAAATTAAAAAGATGCCTTGAAGAGTGTCATTGAGAGAGAGAGGCCCAAAAAGGGTGGTTTGAGTCTTGGTTCACACAGTCCCCCTGGTTAACTACGCATTTATCAACCCTGGCCATTTCAATAATAATCCTCATATTATTGCTAACTATAAAACCCTGTTTGCTCAACCGTGTAATTTCTTTTCTCCAAGCTCAAATTGGACGAGTTAAACTTATGGTAATACCCCACTAGCAAACATAGAATGTGACACCCCGCAATGATCACTTTTATGATTAAAAGTAGCCAGAAGAAGAAGTGGGGAATGAAAGGTTAATAAAATAGGCACTTTTCACTTCCTTTTTTCCTGTATGCTTAACAAAACACTGTTGAAATCTTGAGAAATGTTTGCTAATCTTGTTCCCAGAATATGCTGTCCCCAACTGACTAACTGCAGAATGTGCTCCCTCACTGGGTTGCATGCAAACTGACCACTCGCCCTGACCCATCAATAAACTTCCCTCCCTGCCGTCACCAAGGAAAGTGTATAAGCTCTGCTTAAGCTGTTCTAAGGGCTCTCTACTCTATTCAAGTGAGCTCTGAGCATCAGCATGCTGGACCCCCAATAAACCCTTTGCTGTTGCATGAGATAGTCTCTTGGTGGTCTCTTCCTTCGACCTCACCCGACCTTTACTTGGATAATTAAATATAGAAGAGAACATGCATTCAAAAAGGGATAGTCGGTAGGATTAGGAATATAGTTGGTAGGTTTAGGAAGAAGACTGTGTATAGGATTTGGAACAAAAGTTCCTTAGCAATAGGGTTTCGGTTAGAGAGTGAATGTAAATGTCAGCACATGTGAAGAGTCAGTCACAATGATGAAATGGAGAAAATATGTAGGAAATCAGATATCAATACACACATTATGAAATCAGGCAATGTATAAAGTGAATGATAGGATTAGACATGATCAACCAGGTTGAGTTTCAATATATAATCTTAGGAAGAAACAAATATGTAGTCACAAATATGATTGACATTGGAGAGCATTAGGCAACCTGGACATGGATGGTTTTAATAATACAGGATCACTTTCCATTTAGGATGTGCTACAATCATAAGTTTGACCTTTGCATTTTGTGATCAGAATATTACAGTGATAAAATGTATATGTAGATCAGGTGACATGCATATTTTTTCTAACATTTCTGGGAGCAATATTTTGAAGAGGTATAAATTAGTGTTGGGGGTACACAGAGTTGTTCCCTGTGTCTATGAATATAGAAGTAATGCATGAATGACAATACTGTGAATAAATAATATAACTGTTTCCACTTTAAATCATGGATTGAATTGATATCTGAAAATATATAAGAAATCTTATATTGATATACAATCATTCATTCCAACGAGTAATGCATCTAATGGTCATATTAGGGTTATGTTTTATCATGAAGGGTGTGTGAGTTTAGTTTCAAAAGTGATTATGAAAATGAAAAATTATGTGTTTGGAAAGAAGTCTCATGAAAAGACGAGTCAAGAAACATAGAGGAATACATGTGTTCTGAAGCAGGAAGTGATTGTAAGTATAAAAAAACGTATAAATTTCCTAACTTGTGGATGAAATATATATCCTATGATGTGCAAAAACTGAAAAAAATAGTAATGTACCAGTGTTGAATGAAAATGAATGTCAAAATACATATCATGTCCCATAGGAATCTACTTGCATTGATGTTAAACTGGGTCAGTTACTGTAGAAACATTAGGATTTGAAAGGACCATTTACTAAAGTTAGTTTTCAGTACTAGGAATCAAATATATATTTCAGGTGGATGAATATATCTGAGCATAATCTTGTGAACATTTTATTATAAATCAACATTCATGACATGAATAAATTTAGGGAGTGTATATAAGACACATATATTTCATATTTTGAAAAATCGGAGGGTGTGTGTTATATATATATATATATATATATATCACAGATACATTAAAAAGTAGCAATATATAAATATATATGCGTATCAAAATTTATCATGAAATATATATCATCCACAGATTAAAAAGTATTCATTTTAGTGAACATGGATTTATGTATAATGTTGTTCAACTAGGAACCTCACCCATAGGTGGAATTTTAAGATCCAAAAGCGTTTAGGAGGAGTGATCTCTTCTCACAATTTGTATCTGCAAAGTCAGCCACCTCACAAAAATGTACGTGTGATACCAGGTAGGATTCTATATGTGCATATAAAAATACATGTGCTGAATAGGCTCCAGAGAAATGGAGACAGGAATTCAGAAATAAGTTAAAATTAAAAACAATGGAGAACTATTTCAATTAACAATTGACTATATTTATAACACCTACCATTTATCATGCAAAAAGCAAGTCCATCTATACACCATGCCTCCTCTGAAATGCTTATGTTTCTATAATGTTTGGGTTACTTTCCTCCATCATATTAGGATTAGTAATCAGAGTCTAGTAGGGTGTGTCAGTCTAGTGTCAGGGATTCAGTATATCGAATGGAAAATAGGAAAATGAATCCAATGTGTATGCAAATATGTGGTACACAAAAATCTTCCCACTCTCATCAAGAACAACACCTAGATATCACCTTCGCCCCAAGTAAGACACAATTAGAGGAGAAGAGTTAGAAAATCCGTGACTACATATCTGGAATGGAATACGATCAGGAGTTTACAACCTTGGAAGTGGTAGAGGAGTTTCCAAAAGTAAGGGACAGGGTAAAAACTCCACAAACATGGACCTCTGCCTGCCTAAAGACTTCTTGAGAAACTGTCTCTGAGGTTGGGCACTTAAAACATATGTTGTTGTCAAGAGCTTTAGCTTCCTTTCTAGGGAGACCATCAAAGCTGGGTCTTCATCTCTTTGACCTTGTGGATATGGTTTCTTATTTTCCAATGAACATGAGGCAGCAGTGCTGAATTCTCTCTTTGTAGGTAAACTGTGGCCACGGGGAGCTAAGTGTATCCACATGTTGACTGTGAAACCATTTGGTCATCCTCCACATTTCGTGGTGATTCTTGGTGCTGCACTGGGAATTTGGTATTTGCTTCATGGAATACAAGGAGCTCAACTGGAACACAGTGCTGGAGGGAGTTCTGTCATGTGTGGTGGGTCAGAGTCAGCAGGAGAATGCACGAACCAGGTTTCTAGCCCACATAGTTTGCCCCCTTGACCATAATAACCTGATTGTGAACATTTCCCTTAAACCTCTTCTTATAAAAAGATGCCTTTACATATAAGGGTCTGCTGGATGCACCATGTCAGCCACATGCCATTTGGAAGTCAAAGGCAGATCCACAAGGCCCCACGACAGAAGTTTTATCACAAAACTGCACATCTCTGCTCTAGGTCCACTAATCAGCAGGCTTGAACTTACTGGCATCTCTGTTCTACACCATTTTCATGAAACTTAGTAAATCAAGGAACTGTCTGGTACACTCATCGTCAGCAACAGTACATCCAAAGGTTCTCCTGTGCAACCTGGTCAAAAGAATTTAAAAAATTTCATGGTATTTATCGAGCCATTATTCAAGCATGAGGTTGGAGGCACTGTTGGTTTCAATTTTTTCAGGAAACATTAAATGGTGAGGAAGCTCATTTCAATGAAACCTCTGGAACACTCTCACAGGCAAGTCTTCCCAAGGAGTGGCCAAAAGGTCACAGAAATCCAGGACTATTGAGGTCTACAATGTGAGGTCCATGTGTGTTTTGACGCTCAAGTATGCCTGCCAAGTGTTTCAGAAAAAATCATGTGATATCCAGGCTGAGATTCTCAGTGCTCTGTGGAAAGCCACCCTGGACCTAGATCTCAGTTTATAAGGGCGACTCTCATGTGTGGCCCGCTAAAATCCCAACACAATTCATGGCAATACTTCTCTGAGTTCAGTTCCAGAACTCAGTCTCTAAGTCCCCTTGAACTCACACCAGAGTTCAAGCCCAGTTGGACCCAGTCATTTCTTCCAATCGCCACACAAATGACCAATATTAAAAACTAAACACTCCCACAAGGCCCTCATCTTCTCCATATAGACACTCATCATAACCTCTGGCTGAAGGTTTCCATGAGGGGCGCAGCCCAAGACAGTGACCAAAATGAGCACCCTTGGCCCTCATTTTCCTAAAGTCAGGGTGGCCTGGACACCATTCCTGTGAATCAGGAGGGATTAAATAGACCTGCCATTAATACTCCTCTGCTTCTCCATTTTGAGGCCTACTGAATGTCAGGTATAGATTCTTTATCTGGTTTGGAGTCATGAGAAAACCCAAGCACTTCTGCAGGGCTTTGAAGAACTCATTTGACCCAAAGGATCCCTATTCTCACTTGATGGAGTCAGGAACATCACAGAAAAAGGCTAGAGACTTCATCCACAATGACTGATCTTTTTGCCATTTTGGTTTTGGATGCACACACGGGATCTTTCTTTAGATCCATCATGTGCTAAGCTGGAGCCCCACACAGGGCCAAGTGGCTGATTCAGACACCTCCCTTTCCAAAGCAAATATGCCAAGAGCCACAGGTGATCCTCATTCATTTCCATTTGATAACTGTTTTTTTCAGTCTTCACAAAGGGGTGGCCAGAGGCAAATACCTTCCTGACATTCAGGGCAACAGAACAAAATGTAAGCAAAAGGCCCAAAGCAGGGTTTCTCCACTGAGAGTTTCCTGGCCACACTGATATCTGAGTTTTCTGAGATGCTCTCCATGCCATTCCCTTCAGCTATTCAGTACATGGTCATGTCACAGTGATTGGAGGTGGTACATATCATGGATAAAAAACGATGAGCCTATTCTGGCTAGTGGCCAGAATTCTGGAAGAAAACAGGAACTTAGGAAGGTTGTAGGTGTTTCCCATTTGTAAGGTAAGCCGCAGTCCTTTCATAAATTCCACAGGTTGATTGGTGGGAGGCATTCTACTACACAGGACATATTCATTGATGCATTCTCTTTTCTAATGTGTACAACCACGGACACAGTGGGATACACAGAAATAGAAACACTCACCATGTCAAATGACTTATTAGAAACAGTCCATTCCAAAAGAAATAAATCACGTTTTTTTACCTATTCTCAGAACATGAGACAAAACCACAAACTGACATCCACACACCCAGGCACCTCCTTCCCCCAAGTAGGTCTGTGACTCTTCTGAGTGTCCTCTGACTGGTAGGCCATACGATGTTCCTCCGAAATGGCCTTTCCTGTCTCAGATCTGGTGTCATTCACCAACTCTGTGAAGTTGTCAGGAGGCAGTGGTGAGCCAATTCCAGTCTTGTCAGTAAAGGCCCCTCTTCAGAGCTTTCTTGGAATTTGGCCACCTTCACATGAATAGGTACCTAGAAAGACTGATTCTATCCTTGGTAAATCCAAACAAGTGAGACCACTGGGACTTGGACGGGTAATGGCTCTGGGTGCCTGGCTTCCTGGATCCCAAATTCAGAGAATTCCATCACCAAGGAAGTATGTGAGGTCACTTCCTTCAGGAACTGAATGAGGTCACTGACTTGGCCACCAATATGTCCTAACAGTTGCTTCCTAGGTTCTCATAAGATGGAGGCTGCCCCTATTTCCTGTGACACATTCACAAATTAGAATGGTATAGAAACCACAGGCACCTGGGAACAGCTCTCCACAAAGGCCTGGTTTGGTCTGACTTCTCTACATTAAGAAGAGAGAGGCTGATTCAGAAACATCCCTTCATCCTGATTAGGTTGTTTGCCATGGAAGATGACTTTTGCTCTCTCAGGTCCTAAATAGCTGCCTAAATCTTCTCCATGGATCATTTCTGCATGGACCTTTGAGGTTTTCAGCAGATGGAAGATCCCCTACATTCCTGTATTGTAAGACCAACTCGGTCCCTGCTCTTCTGTAAAGTTAGATTGACGGAACATTGTATGGTTAGGGTTAATAGCATGTTCGATTTTGGTTAGGAATCATTCTGCTGGATGAATAATGGTTTGGGAACCTGTGATACTTATAAGAATATAGACTTGAAATATAAGTACAAAAACAGAAATCTAGGTAAGATTTGAAGCCCAGAAGGGCATTTGGCAATTGATTGGCATACTAAGCTTGAATTATGTTCTGTACCGAGGTCTCAGATAAATTCATTTACAATGGCATAGGATGCTGTACCTCAGATGACTGAATTTAGAAGAGATCATCCAGTCCAAAAGGGATAGTCCAAAGGATTAGGAAGATTGTCAGTAGGATTAGGAAGAAGAGTGAGTCTAGGAGTTGGACCAAAAGTTCTTTAGCAATAGGGTTTTAGTTAGAGAGTGAATGTAAATGTCAGCACCTGTGAAGAGTCAGTCACAATGATGAACTGGGGAAAATATGTAGGAAAGAGAGTAAATATGTATCAATAGACACATTAGGAAATCAGGCAACGTCTAAAGTGAGTGATAGGATTAGACATTTTCAACAGGGTTGAGGTTGAATATATAATCTTAGGAAGAAACAATTATTTAGTCACCAATAGGATTGACATTTGAGCGCATTAGGGACCCTAGACATGGAGGTTTTTAGTAATCCATGCTCACTTTAAATTTAGGCTTTAGTACAATCATAAGTGTGACCTTTGCATTTTGTGTCAAGAATATTACTGTGGTAAAATATATATTTAGATCAGATTACATGAGTATTTCTTCCACCAATATGAGGAGCAATATTTTGAAAACTTATAAATTAGTATTGCAGATAAAATAGGCGTACCCTGTGTTGATGAATAAGAGATGATGCATGAATAGACCATATTGTGAATTAATTATATAACTGGTTCCAACTTTAAATAATGCATTGAAATTATATTTGAAAATATATAGGAAATCTTATATTGATATATATACATTCATTCCAACCAGTTATACATCTAATGGTAATATTAGGGTTACGGTTTATCATGAAGAGTGTGTGAGTTTTGCTTCAAAAATGAGTATAGAATCGAAAATAATGTTTTTAGAAAGAAGTCTATTGAAAAGACCACTAAAGAATCATAGAGGAATACATGTTTTCTGAAAGAGGAAGTGATTGAAAGTGAACCACATGCCTATAAATTTGTGAATTTGTGGATGAAAGGTTATATCCTATGATGTCCATAAACTTAAGAAATAGTAATGTACCAGTGTGGAATAAAAATGAACTTCAAAATACATTTCATGTCCCATAGGAATCTAACTGCATTGATGTTAAACTTGGTCAGTTACTATAGAAATATTAGGATATATAAGGACCATTCACTGAAGTTAGTTTTCAGTACTAGGAAACAAATATGTATTTTAGGTGGTTAAATATTTCTGAGAATAATCTGTTGAGAGCCACAGCCAAAGGAGCCCCAGTAAACTTGCAGCTGCCAGCAAACTTCCATCTGCCGGCTGATGATTGGCTCACAGCGGCCCCAGCATCATCTAGCTGATTTGCTTCTCTGTGGTGATGCTCATTGGAGATGCTCAATGAGCGGTTTCCCCGACCTTTCAGACTGCCAGCGGATGATTGGCTCACAGCGGCCCCAGCAACATCTAGCTGATTGGCTCCTCTGTGGTGATGCACATTGGGCTGGTTCCCTGCCCTTTCAGACCACGGAACTGCTCATTGGGGAACTTTTTGGCTCCGCCCATGCGACCCAGCCAATCGGCCTCAAGAGGAGGAGACTTGTGTTTGAGGGAGAGGCTTGTGGGAAGCCTGTGGTGGCAGTTGGGCTCTGACGGCTATTCCTGAGGAGCTGTTTTGTTTGGTGTCATCTTGTTGGGTTGTATTATAGTATAAATGCGGAATCAGAAATTATTAAAAAAAAAAAAACTGGAAGAGTGTTCAGCAAATTGTTAGATGCAATTAAGGCATGGAAGACTTTACAAGGACATGGAGGTTTACAAGGTTAATTATCTAAGGTAATACAAGGAGCTAATGAACCTTATGCTGAATTTGTAGATAGGCTTATTCAAACAGCTACCAGAGTTTTTGGAAATACACAACAAGCAATGCCATTACTAAAACAACTGGCTTATGACCAAGCGAATCTTTGGTGCAATGATATCATTAGACCATGGAAACATGAAGATTTAAACACATATATTAAATTATGTAGAGACATTAAAGAACAAGAGCAAGTCGTGGAAGCTGCAGTAAAACAGGCTTTAGATGCCAGAGACATTAATGAACAAGGGCAAATTGTGGCAGCTGCAGTAAAACAGGCTTTAGATGCCAGGCCAAGAACATGCTACAATTGTGAAGAAACAGGACATTTTAAAAGGAATTGGCCCATAGGAGGAGGGTTTAACAAAACTAGGTATCAAAGGAGTAGAATACCAGGTATTTGTCCACGATGCCGTAGAGGGAGACTTTGGGCTAATGAATGCTGTTCTCAAACCACCATAGAGGGTACACCATTATCAAAAAACGAACAAGGACCAGGTGTTTATCCACAATATTGTGGACAAAGACATGGAGCTCCATTGCCAAAAATGGACAAGGGGGCTCAATGCTCCGGGGCCCAAAACCACAAATATACGCAGCACTGGAGAAACCCAGCAACCCCATCAGGGTAGTGCCCAGGACACATTGTCCATCAGATCCCTCATCAGACAAACCAGAGGTAGCTCAGGGTTGGACATCTGTGCCTCCGCCAGAGCAGTACTAACTGCAGAGATGGGAGTTCAATTCATTTCCACATGGGTAAAAGGACCTCTTCCCAAAGGAACAGTAGGCTTATTATTGGGACGTAGCTCTTCTACTCTAAAAGGACTTATGATAAGTCCTGGGGTAAATGATCTCGACTATGAAGGTGAAATAAAAATTATAGCCAGTTCTCCAAAGGGTATATCAGTAATTTCACCAGGAGATAGAATAGCACAGTTACTAATAATACCCAGCCTACATGAAAAATTTTCCACTTGTACTGTAGAAAGAGGTTCCAAGTGATTAGGCTCCACTGGTGTAGATTGGGCTATGCTTTCTTTAAATTTAGATTCTGGCCCCATGCTAAAACTAAATATTCAAGGGCATAAATTTAATGGGCTACTGGATACAGTTGCAGACCTTAGCATCATCTCTCGTCAAGAATGGCCAAAACATTGGCCGTTACAACAAGCCACTCAAACGCTTCGAGGCCTAGGAGTGGCGTCTAATCCCCATAGAAGTGCAATGGTATTAGATTGGAAGGATCCTGAAGGATGTGAAGTAATCCATGCTCACTTTCCATTTAGGCTTTGGTGAAAGGTTAATAAAATAGGTACTTGTTACTTACTGTTTTTCTGTATGCTTAACAAAACACTGTTGAAGTCTTGAGGACTGTTTGCTAATCTTGTTTCCAGAATGTGCTGTCCCCAACTGCCAAACTGCAAATGTATACGCTCACCCGTTTGCACGCAAACCACCCACTTGCCCTGACCCATCAGTAAACTTCCCTCCCTGCCCTCTCCAAGGAAAGCATATAAGCTCTGCTTAAGCTGTTCTCATTGCTCTCTGCTCTATTCAAGTGAGCTCTGAGCCCCAGAATGCCGGACCCATAATAAACCATTTACTGTTGCATGAGACATTCCTCTGGTGGTCTCTTCCTCTGATGCTTGCCCGACCTTTACATCTGGAGGCACGAGCAAGATCCGGCAGCGGCGGATGAAAGATCCCCAAGGGGCTCCTTTCAGGGTAAGTAAGGGAACTCTTTTTGGTTTTAGGTTTCAGGTTAGGGCTTGGCAAAATGGCTATTGGTGATGAGCGTGAGCTCTCTCTGACAGAGGCTGACATACGTGTCACAGAGCCACAGGCCATGTCCCTGGGGGATGCCCCAGAGGACTCAGGAAATCGAGGAAAAATAGTCTCCTTGACTCAGTGATATTTTGCTTCGGATTCAGTATTGCCAGCCCATCAGGTTTTGCCGGCTACTCAGTCCTGGCCTCAGTATTGGAGGTCCATTGCCTGTCTTTATTGTCTTGTCTTGTCAGTGTAGTGTGTGATTGCTTTCACTGTTTGTGTATCTCTCATTTTGGGACAGAGCACTTCAACACCTCTCTTCCTGACCCTTGATCACTGGACCAAAGTCTGCGCAAGGCCCAGAATCTTTCTTTTTCAGTAAATTGCTGGACCTGGCAGACCCTCTGTGCCTCAGAATGACCCACCTTTGGAGTTGGATAGCCCCTAGAAACATCTACTTCCCACTAATTTGAAACGTCAGAGATTTTGTCTTTCAACCGGGGCCACATAGACATCCAGATCAACAGCCATATATCTTAACTTTGCAGGACCTCTGCAAATCTCCTCCTACATGGGTGAAGCCTTTCTTTGTCTCTGCGCCCACTCCTACTCCTTCCACCATGATTCTATCTCACAAACCCTCTGCTCTTCCTCCTCCAACCTCTGTTCTCCCTGAGTCTCAAGACTCTACTGGACTCTCCTACCCTTCTTATCCGCTGCCGTCGTCCACCAACCCCCAACAACCTCTAAGTGATTCCTTTGCTGCTGACTCAGCCTCTCCGCCATTGGAGAAAGCTAGGCCGGCCCAGCGCCCACCAGATGACTCCCCCTTGTCACACACACAGCCCCTCCTTCCCTGGAGGAAGCTGGCCCGGCTAAAAGAACTCAAAGAACTCCCTGGCGTTTTCACACCTGCCTACTTGGGATGACTGCCAACAAATCCTAGGGATTCTCTTCATGACAGAGGAACGAGAGAGAAACTTTCTGGAAGCTAGAAAAAAATATCCTCGGACCAGATGGGTGACCAACACAACTTCCCAACATTATCAAAGCTGGCTTACCCTTGAACTGACCCAACTGGGACCCCGACACCTTTGAAGGTAGGGAGCATCTGTCCACTTATTGCCGGGCCCTAATAGTGGGTTTCCAACCGGCCGCTAGCCAACCAAATAATTTGGCCAAGGTAAGAGAGGTTATTCAAGGGCCTGATGAATATCCCTCTATGTTTCTAGAGAGAATTATGGAGGCATATAGGAGATATACTCCTTTCGATCTTCAGGCAGAGGATCAAAAGACATATGTCATGATGGCCTTCATTGGGCAAGCTGATCTGGATATTAAAAGAAAGTTACAATACTTAGATGGATTACAAGATATGACTTTGAGAGATTTAGTCAGGGTAGCCGAGAAAGTATCCTATAAGAGAGAAACAGAGAGAACGAAAGGGAGCAAAGGGAGGATGACAGATGAAAAAGACAGATGAAGGTATTAACTAAGGTCCTGGTCACAACAATAAATAGGCCGGAAATTAAGAAACAGGGAGACAAGAAGCGATACCTGGGTCCCCACCAGAGGCCACCCTTGGCCTCAGATCAATGTGCCTACTGTAAAGAAAAAGGACACTGAGCCAAAAAGTGCCCTAGAAAGAGACAGCCACGCCAGACAGCCTTTCTGACTCTGGAGGTTGACTGAGAATGTCGGGGCTCAGATCCCTTCCCCGAGCTCAGGGTAACTTTTGAAGTGAAGGGGACCCCATAAACTTTGAAGTGGATACAGCAGCAGTATACTCAGCCCTTAAGGCACCACTGGGCCCTCTATCAAATAAAAGGTCTCTAGTTCAAAGGGCTAACAGCAGTAAATATCAGACTTAGACAACTAAGAGGACCATGGACATGGGGAAAGGAAAAATCCAACATTCCTTCCTAGTAATCCCAGAATGCCTGGCCCCATTGATGGGCAGAGATCTGCTCAGTAAGCTCCGGGCCAAAACAACTTTTAACCCCGAAGGCCCCAAAATGAAATTTCTAAATCCTTCATTAAAAACTCCTATAGTCATGGCTTTATAAATGTCAGTCGAAGATGAACATCCACTTTTCACACACCCCAAGAATGATCAAACAGGCAAGCTACCCCAGAAATGGATAACAGATTACCCAGATGCCTGGGCAAAAATTGTTGGGTTAGGCCTAGCCATGAAACAACCTCCAAGAACAGTGGAGTTAAAAACCTCAGCCTCCCCAATCAATGTCAAACAACATCCTCTGAGCAAAAATGCTAAAGATGGGTTAAGGCCCCATATTCAGAAATATCTGGCTTTAGGGTCCTAAGGCCCTGTCAATCGGCCTGGAACACTCCCCTGCTACCAGTAAAAAATCCAGGAACTGGGGACTATCCCCGTTCAAGACCTAAGAGAGATCAACAACAGAGTGCAGGACATTCACCCCACGGTAAATAATTTGTACAATCTGCTTATCACTCTGAACCCTGAGAAAAATGGTATGGACATAAAGATGCTATCTTTTGCATGCCTCTGCATAAAGACAGTCAGTTTCTGTTTGCTTTTGAGTGGGTAGACCCAGAAACCGGAACGTATGGTACACTAACATGGACTAGACTCCCACAGGGGTTCAAAAACTCCCCCACTCTCTTTGATGAAGCCCTCCACAGAGATGTCAACAACTTCAGAACTATGCACCCCGAAGTCACCCAGCTTCAATACGTGGATGACCTGCTACTGCAGCCAACACCAAGGAAAACTGTGAGTCTGGGAACCAAGCACTATTATGTAAGCTTGCTCAACTCGGGTATAGAGCTTCTTCCAAAAAACCCCAAATTTGCCAGCAAGAAGTAGTCTTCCTGGGCTATTCCCTTAGAGGTGGTAAACGTTGGCTCACTGAGCCCAGAAAACAAACGGTTGTGCAGATACCCCCCCCCCAGCAGCAGACAACACAAAGAGTTTCTTGGGACTACTGGGTTTTGCAGGTTATGGATTCCTGTGTTTGCGTCCTTAACTTCTCCTTTATACCCGCTGTTAAAGGGAGATGCCCAATTCCAATGGACCCCTGAGCACCAGCAAGCTTTTGATAACATCTTACGACACTGGCACTGAACTCCTCAACTTCACTGAGCCAAGCCTGCAATTTCAGAAAGCCCTACACTACGTTAAAAATGTACATCAATTCACACACCTTGGTCCAAAGAAACTGCAGGCATTCCTGAAGGATCAAGAACAGAGTTTTCCACTAACCGACTCACAGCGAAAGGACATAACTGAACGGGTAACAAAACCCTGTCCGTTCTGTCAATAGAACAATTACCCTTCCAAGCTTCCTGCAGGAAAGCACCTATGAGCAACCAGACCAGGAAATTCTGGGAAGTGGACTTTACTGAAATTTAGCCAGCAAGGTATGGACTTCAATATCTCCTAGTGTTTGTAGATATATTTTCAGGATGGATTGAAGCCTTCCCCACAAAAAAAAGGCACAAATGGTGGTAGAAAATCCTGAAAGATATTTTTCTATGATACGGCCTACCTAAGGTAATAGGGTCTGATAATGGACCGGCGTTCATGGCCCAGGTAAGTAAGGGGTTAGCCAGGATCCTGGGGATAAATTGGAAGTTACATTGTGCTTATAGACCCCAGAGCTCAGGACAGGTTAAAAAAATTAATAGAACCATTAAAGAGACCTTAACGAAATTAAGCTTAGAGAGGGCATCAAAGATTGGACTATGCTCCTGCCTTATGCACTGTTTCATGCAAGAAATACTCCCTCTGTTTCTTTGTGTAACCTCACCTCCTATGAAATTCTCTATGGGGCCCCTCCTCCAGTAAGGACCTAACCACAACTCTAAGACCTACCGATCCCTTCCACACCCCCTTGCTTGACAAACTTAAAGCTATTGAAAGAACTCAGGGATACCTGTCAAAACAGCTGGCCACTGCCTACCAAACTGGTGAAAAGGAGACTCCACATCGATATCAAAAAAGAGACTTCATCTACATAAGATGACATCAGGTGTCATCCCTGGAACCCCGCTGGACAGGACCATACCAGGTGCTACTTATAAAACCTACAGTGGTAAAGGTAGACGGAATCACTTCCTGGATCCTAATTCTCATCTCAAGCCTGTGCCCTGTCCAGACTCTGGCTTGAAAGTGGAAAAGACTGGTAACCCTTTCAAATTGCATATTTGCCATGTGGATAAGGCTATAGACTCTCCCCTTGGCCACCACTAGTCCTAACCATCATCAGCCCACTCAGCAGCGATGGCTGATCACAAATCCTATTAGACAAGAAGTATGGTCTGTCTCACATACAGCCCCCGTAGGGACCTGGTGGCCAACTCTCCACCCAGATATTTGTCAGCTGGGTATACGTCTTTCCAATTGGGATATCTCTGATGAAGAGGATCCCACTAAAATTCCATTAAATTTCTCCCGTACCATAGATAATGGAAACAAACATTATGGATGTAGGGACACGCAAGCCTGATGCAGGTTGGCTAGCCTAGATTACTATGTTTGCCCGGTGGACTATCAAAGCCACAAACAACCACGGCTGTGTGGCGGAAAAGCCGTCTTCTTCCGTAAGTCATGGGGATGTGAGCATACAGGGGCTGCCTGGTGGAACCCAAACTCCTCATCAAATTCAGTTCACAGCATTGGCCATATTACCAATTAGACAAGCAAAACCGATGGCCCCCAGAGGGGTCTCTAGATCCTCAAATTCTGTGTGACTATTTCAACTTCGGCAAGTGCTCAAAAGGATTGAAGAAAATTCCCCTATGTGTAGGCCTTTTCCCTCCTTTGCTCACATCACGAAATATGTTTCTCCAATAGATCCTTCTGCTCCAGATTCTCTGCTGTCACTCTCACATCAACAACCTGATTTCTCCCCTCCAATTACTAGATCAAAACCCCAAACCTCCGCTGGTTCTCAGACCATTGCCCCCATGCTGAGGCAGCAGGTACTGAGGTACCCTTCCACCCACTCACTCCTCTCTTCTCCTGTCAGTGCCCACACCGGGTCCCACCAGGTCCTCTTACCAGCTAACCCAAAGCTCAAACCAGCTGAGGAGTGCCCTCAGACGCCTATCCAAGATGTAATGAAAATGGCCTTTAAAGTTGCTTTGTCATCACTAAAAACAGGTTACTAAGAATTTAAAGTCCCTCACAGGCTTTTTAGATACTCATTCCCGTCTTCCCATCTGCTCTACCTGTTCTACTGCTCAAGTTTTGTTGCCAGGAAAATCCCAAACCCTTTTCCCATTATTCTTTTATATCTCTTTTTCCTCATTCTCAGAACCACAGAACTGCTCTCACCCCCCGCCTTCCCCGTCTTCCCCTCTGTACCAGGCCCACAGAAAAATCTTAAATGGCCTTCTCCAGAAGTCTTCATCGTGGCTGACTTTAGGACTTTCAGCAACAAAGTCCCTATAAAAGAGTTCAGTGTAGATAAACTTCCTCTTTTCGTGTTGCTCTGTTATACTTGGCCACTGGCTGGAAAAATCAGCCCTTCTAAGCTAGACACCCCCTTACTAGTTTTTCACAAAATATGTGAACAAGGCCTCTGGCCTTGAGCTGAGGCTTCCAGAGATGGCTACATTTCCAAGATAAAGAAGTTACCAACTGGGCTCCATGGTACCAGCTGGCAGGGAGAAAATAAAAGAGAAGAAAAAAGCTCTCCCCCTCCCAGGTGTCCTTAATAAGTTATCTTTCCCAGAGAAGAGGAAAATAAAAACAGAACCAAAAACTTCTTTTTGTGAACTTCTGCAGACTGTGAATTTCTGAGTCTTTTCCCTTACATGTTGGGTACAAAATTCTGAAACTACCTAAACTTGGGATTCAGGGGATTAATTGATTACAACAGAAGCAATGCCCTCTATATCCGGTTGCAACCAAATAGGACTGTTTCCCTGTCTTTGATGCTATCTTAGGTGCCTTGCCTTGTCCATACCTACAACAGTATAATTCTATATACTTAAACATTGTTTATTCATAAAATTATCAACAGATGTGATTAATAATGTAATGGTGCAGATGTTTCCCCGAGTGCTCTATCATGAGGCAGGATCATTTAAATTTCAAATAGGGGGGCATACAACCCGGTTCCGCTGGCAACCTGTATCCTTCACTTTAGCCATCCTATGAGGAATAGTAGTTGCTACAGAGAAGGGCACAGGAACCACTGCCCTAATCCATGGGACACAACAAATGACCCAATTAGAAGCAGCAATAGACCAAAACTTAAAGATATTAAAAAACCACCATCACAGCTTTACAAGAATCTTTAACCTCTCTCTCTGAAGTTGTTTTACAGAACAGGCGAGGGTTCGACCTCCTCTTCATGAGAGAAGGGGCCTTTGTCCTGCATTCAGGGAAGAATGTTGTTATTATGCCTACCATACTGGAGTTGTAAAAGAATCTATGATTAAATTAAGAAGACGCATTGAAGAGCATCAACAAGAGAGAGAGGCCCAAAAAGGGTTGTTTGAGTCTTGGTTCACAGAGTCCCCCTGGGTAACTATGGTTTTGTCAGCCCTGGCCGGTCCATTAATAATCCTCACATTATTGCTAACTGTAGGACCCTGTTTGCTCAACCGTGTAGTTTCCTTTCTCCAAGCTCAAATTGGACAAGTTAAACTTATGGTAATCAGAAATCAATATACCACACTAGCAGACATAAAATGTGACATCCTCAATGATCACTATTATGATTTAATGTAACCAAAAGAAAGTGGGGAATGAAAGGTAAATAAAATAGGTAATTGTCACTTCCAGTTTTACGGTATGCTTAACAAAACACTGTTGATATCTTGAGAACTGTTCGCTAATCTTGTTCCCTGAATGTTCTGTACCAACTGCAAAACTGCAGAATGTACTCCCTCACCCATTTGCACACAAACTGCCCACTCGCCCTGACCCATCAATAATCTTCCCTCCCTGCCCTCTCCAAGGAAAATATATAAGCTCTGCTTAAGCTGTTCTCAGGACTCTCTGCTCTATTCAAGGGAGCTCTGAGCCCCAGCATGTTGGACCCCCATAAACTTTTGGCTGTTGCATTAGACAGTCCCTGGTAGTCTCTTCCTCCGATGCTCGCCTGACATTTACATTGGTAAAATAATAAGTGTGACCATTGCTTCTGTGCCGAAATGTACAAATTATCATTGGGGGTACAAATAGGTGTACCCTGTGATATGAATATAGAGATAATGAATGAATAGACAATACTGTGAATAAATAATATAATGGATTCCAAATTTAATAATGGATTCAATTGATATCTGAAAATATACAGGAAATCTTATATTGATATACATAAATTCATTCCAACCAGTTAAACATCTAAACATTATATTAGGATTATGATTTATCATGAAGAGTGTGTGAGTTTTGCTTCAAAATTGATTATGGAAGTTGAAAATAATGTGTTTGGAAAGAAGTCTCATGAAAAGACCAGACAAGAAACCTGGAGGAATCCATGTGTTCTGAAGCAGGAAGTTATTGAAAGTGAAACAAATGCCTATAAGTTTGCTAACTTGTGGATGAAATATATATCTTATGATGTGCATAAATTGAAGAAATAGTAATGTAGCAGTGTTGAATAAAAATGAATGTCAAAATACACATCATGTCCCATAGTAATCTACTTGCATTGATGTTAAACTGGGTCAGTTACTGTACAAATTTAGTATTTGTATGCAACGTTAACTAAAGTTAGTTTTCAGTACTGGTAACAAATATGTATTTCAGGTGGATGAATATTTCTGAGAATAATCTTGTGAATACTTGATTATAAATCCATACACATGAACATGAATGAATTTAGGGAGTGTATATAAGACACATATATTTCATATTTTGAAAAATCTGGAGATATATATATATATATATATATATATATATATACAAAAAACACACATGCAGAGACATTAAATTACCAATATATATGCCAATCGAAATTTATCATGAAATATATATCATCCACAGATGCAAAAATATTTCTTTTACTGAACATGGATTTATGTTTAATGTTGTTCAACTAGGAAGCTCACCCATAGGTTGAATTTTAAGATCCAACAGGGTTTAGGAGGAGTGATCTCTTCTCATAATTTGTATCTGCCAAGTCAGCCACCTCACAAGAATGTACATGTGATACCAGGTAGGATTCTATATGTGCATATAAAAATACATGTTCTGAATAGGCTACAGGGAAAGGGAGACAGGAATTTACATATTTATTAACTTTAAAAACACAAGGAGAACAATTTCAATTAAAAATTAACTAGATTTATAACACCTACCCTTCATAATGCAAATGGCAAGTCCAAATATACACCATGCCTCCTTTGAACTGCTTGTATTTCTATTCTGTTTGGGTTAGTTTTCTCCATCATATTAGGATTAGCAGTCAGAGTCTAGTAGTTTATGAGTTAGTGTCAGGGATTAAGTATTTCGAATGGAAAATTGGAAAATGAATCCAATGTGTATGCGTATATGTGCTACACAAAAATCTTCCCACTCTCATCCACAACAATGCCTTGACATTAACTTCACCCCAAGTAAGACACAATTAGAGGAGAAGAGTTAGAAAATCTGTGAATGCATATGTGGAATGGAATATACTCAGGATTTCACAAACTTGGAAGTGGTAGAGCAGTTTCCAAAAGTAAGGCACATGGTAAACACTCCACAAACATGGAGTTCTGCTGGCCGAAAGACTTCTTGATAAACTGCCTCTGAGGTTGGGCACTTGAAATATATGTTGTTGTCAGTAGCTTTAGCTTACTTTCTAGTGAGACCATCAAAGCTGGGTCTGCATCTATGTGACCTGGAGGACATTGTTTCTAATTTTCCAATGAACATGAGGCAGCAGTGCGAATACTCTCTTTGTAGTTAAACTATGGCCACTGGGAGCTAAGTGACTCACCGTGTGAACTGTGAAGCCATTTGGTCCTCCTCCACTTTTCGTGGTGGTTCTTGCTGCTGCACTGGGACTTTGGTATTTTCTTCATGAAATACAAGGAAATCAACTGGGACACAGTGCTGGAGGGAGTTCTGTCACGTGTGGAGGTCACGGTCTGCATGTGAATGCACCAACTAGGATTCTATCCCACATGGGTTGCCCCTTTGTCCATAGCAACCTGATTCTGAACATTGCCTTGAAATCTCCCTATACAAAAAGATGCCTTTACATGGAAGGTTCTGCTGGCTGTACCATGTCATTCACAAGCCATTTGGAAGCCAGTGGCAGATCCACATGGCCCCACCACACGTTTTATCACACACCTTCACACCACTGCTCTAGGCCCACTAATTTGCAGGCTCCAACTTACTGGCATCTCTGTTCTACACAATTTTCATAAAATCTAGTCAGTCAAGGCACTGTCTGATACACTCATGATCAGCAATAGGACATCCAAAGATTCTCCAGTGCCACCTGGTCATGGGAATTCCAAAAATTTCATGGTGTTTATCTAGCCATTTTTTTGAGGATGAAGTTGGAGGAACTGTGGTTTTCAAAAACCATTAAATGTTGAGGAAGCTCATTTCAATGAAACTCTGGAGAACTCTCATAGGCAAGGCTTCCCAAAGAGTTGTCAAAAGGTCACATGAAGCCAGTCCAATTGAAGTCTACAATGTGAGGTACATGTGTGTTTTGACTCTCAGCTATGGCTGCCAAGACTTTAAGAAGAAAATCATGGATTATCTTGGCTGAGATTCCCAGTGCTCTGTGGCCTTGATCTAAGTTTATAAGGGCTACTCTCATGCGTGGGCTCCTAAAATCCCAACAAAGCTCATGGCAATACTTCTCTGAGGTCAGTTCCAGAATTCAGTCTCTATAGGGATTCACACTAGAGTTCAAGCCCAGGTGAACCCAGTGATTTCTTCCAATCGCCACACAAATGACCAAAATTTAAACGAAAACACTCCCATATGGCCCTCATCTTTTCCACATAGACACTCATCATAACCTCTAGCTGGAGGTTTCTATGAGGGGCGCTGGACAAGACAGTGTCCAAAATAAGCTCACTTGCCCGTCATTTGCCTAAAGTCAGGGTGGCCTGGAAACCCTTCCTCTGAACCAGGAGTGATTAAATAGGCCTACCATTATTACTGTTCCACTTCTCCAATTTGAGGCCTACTGACTGTGGGGTTTAGATTCTTCATGTGGATTGGGGTCATGAGAAAACCCAAGCACCAATGGGCTAGACTCTGAAGGGCTTTGAAAAACTCATTTGACCCAAAGGATTCCTATTCTCACCTTATGGAGGTCAGGAAACTTACAGAGGAAGGTGAGAGACTTCATCCATAATGAGTACTCTTTTGGCCATTTTGGTTTTGGATGCACACATGGCATCTTTCTTTAGATCCATCAGGTGCTGAGAATCTAAGCCACAGCCTCACACAGGGCCAACAGGCTGATTCAGACACATCCCTTTCGAAATCAATTACTCAAAGAGGGACAGGTGATGCCCATTCATTTACATTAGAGAACTGTTTTATTCAGGCTTCACAACGGGGTGGCCTTAGGCAAAGACCTTCCTGACATTCAGTGCTATAGAACAATAGGTAAGCAAAAGTCCCAAAGCAGGGTTTCTCCACTGAGACTTTCCTGGTAACATTGATATCTGAGTTTTCTGAGATTCTCGCCATTCCCTTCAGCTATCCAGTACATGGCCAAGTCACAGAGCTTGGAGGTGGTACCTATCTTGGTCACAAAATCATGAGACTATTCTGGAGAGTGGCCAGAATTCAGGAAGAAAACAGGAACTTAGGAAGATTTCAGGTCTTGCCCACAAATAAGGCAACCCTCTGTCCTTTTATAAATTGGGCAGTGTGAATGTTGGGAAGCTTTCTCCTAGACAGGACACATCCATTGATGCATTTTCTTTTGTAATGTCTACACCCACGGACACAGTGGGATACACAGACATAGAAACACTTGCCTTGTCAAATGACTTAATAGAAACAGTCCACTCCAAACCAAACAAACCAACTTTTCTACCTATTCTCAGAACATGAGACAAAACCACAAACCCACACTCATTCCCACAAATGCACCTCCTTCCCCCAAGAAGGTCTGTTACTAACCGGAGTGTCCTCTGCCTGGTGAGCCATTCTTTGTTCACCTGAAATGGCCTCTCTGTTCTCAAATCTGGACTCCTTGGCCCACTCTGTGAAGTTGTCAGGAGCCAGCTTTGAGCCGCCACTACCTGCATTCTTAGGGAAGACACCTCTTCAGATTTTTTCTGGCATTTGACCATCTTCACATCTGTAAGTACCAAGAAAGACTGACTCTTTCCATGATAAATCCAAAAAAGTGAGATCTCTGTGACTGTTACTGGGCCTGACCCTGGGTGCCTGGTTTCCGGGATCCCAAGTTCAGAGAGTTCCATCACAAAGAAGTGAGGTAGGTCACTTCCTTCATGAACTGAATGAGCTCACAGCCTTGGAAAACACTTTGTCCTAACAGTTTCTTCCTAAGGTCCCATGAGATGGAGGCTGCCCCTACTTCCTGTGACACTTTCACAAGTTAGAATGGTATATCAACAATAGGTACTGGGGGAGAGATCTCCACACAGGGTTGGTTTGGTCCATTTTGTCTACATTAAAATGTGAGAGGCTTATTCAGACACATCTCTTCATCCTGACCAGGTTGTTTGCCATGGAAAATGACTTTTGCTCTCTCAGGTCCTTCATAGCATTCTATATCTTCTTCAGGGATAATTTCTGCATGGATCTTTGAGATTCTCAGCAGGTGGAAGATCCCCTATATTCCTGGATTGTAAGACCAACTCTATCCCTGCACTGCTGTAAAGTTAGATTGAGGGAACAGTGTATGGTTAATGTTAATATCATGTTCTATTTGCGTTAGGAATCATTCTGCTGGATGAATAACGGTATTGGGAACCTGAGATATTTACAAGAATATATAGGTGAAATATAAGTATGGAAACAGAAATCTAGGGAAGACTTGAAGCCAAGTAGGACTTTGGGCCCTTGAGTAGCATACTTTGCTTTGAATTATATTCTGCACAGATGTCTCAGATAAATTGATATACAAAGAAATAGGATTGTATACACTAGATGATTGAATAACATACAGAATATCCAATAAAAAAGGGATAGTCTGTAGGATTAGCAAGATAGTCAGTAGGTTTAGAAAGAAGAATGAGTATAGGATTTGTACCAAAAGTTCTTTACAAATAAGGTTTCGGGTAGAGAGTGAATGTAAATGTTAGCACATGTGAAGAGTCAGTCACAATGACGAATTGGGGAAAATATGTAGGAAAGCAGATATAAATAGAGACATTAGGAAGTCAGTAAAAGTATGAAGTGTGTAATTTGTTTAGACATTTTCAACGGTTTGAGTCTGAATATATAACCTTAGGCAGAAACTAATATGTTGTCACAAATTGGATTGACTTTTGAGAGCATTAGGTAACCAGGACATGGATGTTTTTATTAATCCATGCTCACTTTTTATTTAGGCTTTGGTAAAATCATAAGTGTGACCTTTGCATTTTGTGTCCAGAATATTATTGTGATAAAATGTATATGTAGATCAGGTGACTTGAGTATTTCTTCCACCATTTCTGTAGCAATATTTTGTAGATGTATAAATTACTATTGAGGGTAAAAATAGGTGTACCCTGTGTCTATGAATATGCAGATAATGCATGAATAAACCATACTGTGTGTAAATAATATAACTTGCTCTACTTTAAATAATGGATTGAATTGATATCTGAAAATATAAAAGAAATCTCATATTGATATACAATCATTCACTGCAACCAGTTATACATCTAATGGTAATATTTTGGTTGTGGTTTATCCTGAAAGGTGTGTGAGTTTTGTTTCAAAAGTGATTATGGAAATCAAAAATAATATGTTTGGAAAGAAGTCTCATGAAAAGAATAGTCAAGAAACCTGTAAGAATACATGTGTTCTCAAGAAGGAAGTGATTGAACATTATATATCATACTATATATAATGTGCATAAACTGCAGAAATAGTAATGTACCAATGTTGAATAAAAATGACCATCAAAATACACATCATGTCCCATAGGAATCTACTTGCATTGATGTTAATCTGGGTCAGTTACTGTAGAAATATTAGGATTTTTATGCACCATTCACTGAAGTTACTTTTCAGTACTAGGAAAAAAGTATGTATTTAAGTTGGATGAATATTTCTGAGAATAATCTTGTGAAAATTTGATTATAAATCCACATAAATCACAAAACATTATAAACACAAAAGTCACATGGACATTAAAATGTAGCAATATATATGCCAATTTAAATTCATCTTGAAATATATATCATCCACTGATCCAAAACTATTTATTTAATGAACTTGAATTTATGTATAATGTTGTTCAGCTAGGAAGCTCCCCCATAGATTGAATTTTCTGTTCCAAATCAGTGTTTAGGAGGAGTGATCTCCTAAATGTGTATGCAAATATGTGCTACACAAAAATCTTCCCACTCTCATCCAGAACAATGCCTTGATATTACCTTCACCCCAAGTAAGACACAGTTGGAGGACATGAGTTAGAAAATCTGTGAATACATATCTGGAATGTAAAATGGTCAGGAGTTCACAGCCTTGCAGGTTGTAGAGGAGTTTCCAAAAGTAAAGGACAGGCTTGATAGACCCAACCTGATCTTTTATTAGAATTGGGAGCCATCTTGCCAGAAAGCCATGAAAAGATAGTTTGGGCTTTACTATAAATTACTGCAAATTCTGAACCTGCTTGGAATGCCTGTCTGTGCCTTGAACTCATCCATGCCTGGCTCTCTGACCAGATAACAGTGCTCTCTGAAACATTAGTGACACCTAATAAATATTGGCCTTCCCAGGCCAGACAACGACCCTCTCTGAGTCTCTAATGGTCCTCATAATTTCTGATGTTGGGGCCAGCAAAAAAAATGTAAACTACCATCAGTGTGATGCTTTCAAAGTTCTGTTATCTGTAACCCCCTTTTTGTGTAACTTTCTGGGCTATATAGCTGGGCTGTAGGTGGTGTTGCTGTCTTGTTCCCGCCATTTTTGGAGGGAGAGGCAGCCTGGCCAGTTTTAATAATAAGCCTGCCTTAATTTGATTTTAATTGGAGTCACTGGTCTTTTCTTGCATCATATTCCAACATTTTGGAGTTCCCCAGTGAGATGACCCTGCCCGACCAGATCACAAGACCAGACTGCTGAAAATTCTGAAGCTGGCCTTCCCTCCAGGGCTACGGACTGGGGAGCCACTCTAGGGGGTGCACAACTTGAGATGTTCCAAGTCCTTGGAGTGAGCCGTCGGTCTGGGGAGCACTGCAGTGAACCACCGCACTGAAACTATTAGCAAGTACCTGGTGGAGGAGGCCTCCATAGGTAAGTGGCACCTTGATAACATCTTATATCTGGTTAAGGGAGATCTCTTCTAATGACAGAGAGGTGGCCTGGGGAGGCTCACATTCACTCCTGTCCAGGATAGTAATGAGAATCGTTCTGTCCTCTGTTCCGTTCTGTAGGGAATTCCTCTGGAAGGTTAGAGAGGTGCCGAGGGACACGCATGCGCTCCTACCCCAGAGCTTTAGCAAGATGTTGAATTGCTCATCTGTTTTTCTGTTTTGGCACCGGGATTCTGTTTTTTTTTTTTTTTTTTGTGTGTGTGTGTGTGTTTTGTTCTGTGTTCTATATGTTTTTTGTTTGTTTGTTTTTGTGCGTTTTGTTTTGTGATTTCTGTGATAAAATCTTAAGGATATTGAACGTGAAAATGGGTAACAAAGCAAGTAAGCCTGACACCCCTTTGGACTGTGTTTTAAGGAACTGTGATGAACTTTACCACCATTTGTTAAGCAGAATGACAGAAGCCCCTAGCTGGCTGCCTGGAGCACACCCAGTTCAGATGGTAATGCCTGCTGGGGAATGAAGAACTGAGTATCTCCCAGCAACTGCCGAAGCCCTGTTGCTTCAGGGAATTCCCTCCTTAGTTCCCTGCACTGCAAGGATAATGCCACCTCTGTCTTCTTAAAAAAAGAGAAAAACAAAAAGGGGACACTAAATGCAGTAAAGTCGCCATGGAGACACTTTATTTTATATTTCAGGTTGCTCCTCTGTGAAAACATTTGGTCCCCTTGTGGGGACATCTGTGGTGCCACTGGAGAAGGAGATTTTTCTCTTATTTGCTCTGTTTTAAAGGGTTCTGTCTGTCAGCCATTGTCTGGAGTTCATTTCTGTCTGTCTTGTACCTTTTTTCTAGCCCTTTAAGACATGTGCAATAATGTGTTAATATTATAAATTGTTTCTTGGAAATGATCTTAGCTGAATGTGTGTCTAAATGATGATGTTTCATTGTACCAATCTGGTATCTGAATGGGTTTTTGAAGCATTCCACAATCTTGCAGTTAAAAGTCGGGTTTAGGTATTTGTTTAGTTCATGGTTTCAGATAATTCATGCCAGAGAACTTAAATACTTAGGATGGAAAACTAAAGAACTCTACTTCCAAGTTGGCAAGTAACTTCCCAATCATTCAGTCTTTTTTTCACCAATTTTAAATTAGGTAGCCTGGGAAAATGTCACTGTGTGTACCAGTGCATTAATTTGGACAAGGATACTAAATCATAGTATGATATCTGTTGACAAAACAACTTGTAAAGATATAAAATTTTGTGAATTGTATCTTAAACTTGTATCATAATTTTCAACATCCTAACATGAAAATTATGGTTAAAATACCTTAGGCCTAAGGTTTCTGCTCAGAATAGCCTTTTTTTCCTTCTTCTTCCAGACCTCAGCCAGGACTTATTTTGAAATGCAAATGAAAGAAGCCTGTAAGCTTAGTAGGAGACTTATTTGAGGCCTAAGGGAAAAAAAAAGGTAAATTGTATGGTATTTACTAAATACTGGCCAGTCATTTTTCTAGGACTCATAATTTTTTCCTTAGGTTCTTTATTTATTTTTTGAGCTCATGATTTTGCTCCTACAGACCTAGGTTAATGTTTTTCTGATCAGTAATATCTTTGACCAACTGTGGAATTTTTAAATCATTGCAATGGAGATTTCACCTGTGAAAAGCTACAAGGCCTTCACTTTTATTATGTGTGCACAATTTGTTATGTGTTGTATGTCTATATATATATATATATATATATATATATATATATATATATATATATACATATGTCCATATATCATATATATGATACACAAATTAACATATATAAGGAGCACTCATATTAAAAAGAACTCATAAAAACAATTTTAAAAAGTGGATCCAAAGATCTTTAATTCACGTGATTTAAATGTTTCAATTTAAATTGGGTAAACAGATAAATATAAATGTCTTTAAATTTAAGCTTACAAGTTTTTCTAGGTGTTCAAAAATCTAATAAACTATTAATGTCTACAAAAGGTCTAATATGCCTTTGTTCCAGGACTTTTCTTTCAATCAAAAAAATGGTTTACAGTGTTCAAAAAATTTGTCTAATATTTTGATAAATAAGTAAAGTAAATTTGATATGGGATTACTCATTCATGAGTACTTTTGTTTGATATCTGATTGATATACTAAGGTCTGTATAAGTTTGTACTAAAGTCTGTATAAGATTGTAAAAATCAGTCATGTGTAAAAGAGACAAAAATTTCTTAAACATAAGTTTACCCATAACATTAAGTTTATTAAGATTTAAATTTTCTAGAGCAAGCAACCATAAAAATTAAACAAATGTTTAAATAAGAACTGTTATTTTAGAGCACTGTACTGCCATTTCTTTAAAAGCTAAACTTGGTTAATGTAGAAACTTCAATGCAATTGTGATGCTATTAATGTGCTCATATTTTCCAGTTATACAACTCTATAAGGTAGAAACTTTAAAAGAGCATTATATCAAGCAGGTGTTCTGAAGCTGTATGGTAAATAAAATATATATTGGGGATTTATTTACCTGTTATCAATAATATATGTAAAGTTTTATGTTACTTTTTACATTGTGGAACAATTTAAATGTATTTTTAAGTTAATGAGACCCTAATCTATGTAAAGGTTAAAATCTTTCAGCCGTACTTTAATTCATGTTTTAAATGTGATATCATATGGTGTGAGCTAATGTTCCTGTGACCTCAAACAATTTATGTAAACTTTGTAAAATGATATTTAAAAAAAAGATCAGCTTTAGAACTAAAGCATTTAAGATTTATAAGGAGCCCTGCTTACCTGAGATAAGACTCTGTGTCCCATCTTACTACATGTGAGAATGACTACGAAAGCAGTAGGTCAGATTTTATTTCATTTAAAGTTATGTTCAAATTTTTTTTTTCTGTCAAGATTACTAGGATCTCAAAAAGGTGATATAATATATAACTCACCAAAAAATTCAGGGTAGCTATTACATGAACTAAGTATTTTTACTCTTGTTAAAAAATTTTATTTTTTAATTTCTTTATAAGTGATCTCAAGATTCCCTGTTGGTGTTTTACAGAAGTGTTGCTTTAAGAACACAACATGGGTTAATTTAAGAAAATAAGTCATCAACTACAAGACAGACAGAAAAATAAGATCCCAATTAATAAAATATAAATAATTATAAACTTATAGACATTAAAGTGCAGTACTCTTAATATATGGCTGTTAAAATTTATTTGCTGGTTGTTTCAGATTAGGATTGAAAATTAAATTTAAATGAAAAGGGCCAAAAAAACCCAATATTTGACTCTTGCCCTTTGAGTCAGTCTGAATCCAGGGAACAGGGGACTTCTCTATGAGCTTTGCAACTCTGGGCCACATAACCTCCCGATCAGGGAGATTAATGAGACCACTGGAGAACAGAAAGCCAATCAGTGCATTTGCTACAAAGAGGAGAGTCATCAGGAAAGGGAGACATCCCTGATGCTTCTGAGGGAAGCCACATGGTCAAGCAAGACCTGAACCCACCTAGCTCAAATTGCACTAGCAGAACTGAGAAGCTGCTCTCAAGTTTCCCAAGGAATGACTCCCATAAAAGCTCAGCTGACTGCTAACAATAGATAGAAACAAAAGTCATTTGACTGCTTCATCTTAAACACTTAGCAAAGACAGTTAAAACCAAAATACAGCCATTCCTGGGCATTTTAAATAATAATAATAATAATAATAATAATAATAATAATAATAATAATAATAATAATATTTTAAGGTATACACTTTATGTTAGCCTCCCAAAATAAGTAAAACTGTTGGCTACAAAGACTATCAAGAGGAGCTGCCAGAGGCAGAAGTTTTTAGTTTAAGGCCTACAGATATTCCTAACCTACACAGGTAGGCTTGGTGTTTGCTAGTACGATTATCCAGCCCTGAGTAACAGAATTAAATGTTTCTCTATTAGACACAGAGGTCATACTAGTGAAAGGATTTTGCAAAATCAGATGACATTAAATTATTAAACTGTATATTATGGGGAGGGACAACTGTAACACTAAAAGTTAAATATTAAGTTGACAGTCCTGATAATTGGGGATATTAAAGACTGGTGAGGGTACTTCATACAGTGACATGATCCAGCTACTGCAACATTTATTCAATACTCATGTTTTTTGTTTCTCTCATAGAAGAACCCATCCCCAGATGACTTTACAACCTGTTCTTCCTCAACAAGACTTCAAAAAGAACTGACTTCTAAAAGGCAACTCATATTCCTCAACTGACTTCAAAAAGGCAACTCATGTCTCTCACGCCATGCACACTCATGTCACCCTCTCTCAGCTGAGAAGAAGGCAAAATGAGAGACGACTCTCCACTTACACCAATGGAGCCCAAAATAAATAGACTATCAATATAAGTAATAAATTAAGTCAGGTAATATCAGGGAGACTGGTTTTCGGTGAGTTCTAAAAATTTGGAGACTGTTAACTGAGGGATTAAAATTTCCTCAGTGCTTTTCCACTAACCTATCAAGGATTACAAAGGGACACATAAGAAAAGGGGGGAATGATAGACCCAACCTTATCTTTTATTAAAATTGGGAGCCATCTTGCAACAAAGCCCTGAAAAAATCATTTTGGCTTTACTGTAAATTACTGCAAATTCTGAACCTGCTTGGAATGACTGCCCGTGCCTTAAACTCACCCGTGCATGGCTCTCTGACCAGATAGCAGCCCTCTCTGAAACTTTGTCACACCTCATAAATATTGGCCTTCTGTGGCCAGACAATGACCATCTCTGAGGCTCTAATGGTCCTCATAAATTTTGATGTTGGGGCTAGCAAAAAAAAAAAAAAAAAGTAAACTCCCATTAGAGTGATGCTTGTCAGAGTTCTGTTATCTGTTACCCCATTTTTGTGTAACTTTCTGGGCTGCAAACCTGGGCTGTAGTAAAGGTGGGGTTGCTCTCTTGCTCTCGCAATCTTTGGAGGGAGAGGCAGCCCAGCCAGTGGAAATAATAAGCTTACTTTAATTTGATTTTAACTGGAGTCAGTGTTCTTTTCTTACATCCTGGTCTAAGAGGTAAACACTCCACAAACATAGAGCTCTGCCGGCCTAAAGACTTCTTGAGAAACTGCCTCTGAGGTTGGGTACTTTAAATATATTTTGTTGTCAGAAGGTTTAGCTTCTTTTTTATTGAGACCATCAAAGCTGGGTCTGCATCTATGTGAATGGAGAGCATGGTTTCTTATTTTCCAATGAACATGAGGCAGCAGTGCTGAATTCTCTCTTGGTAGGTAAACTGTGGCCACTGGGGGCTAAGTGTCTCCCCGTGTGGACTGTGAAGCCATTTGATCATCCTCCATTTTTGTGGTGTTTCTTGGTGCTGCACTGGGAGTTTGGTATTTGCTTCACGAAATACAAGGAGTTCAACTGGGACACAGTGCTGGAGGGAGTTCTTTCACGTGTGGTGGGTCAGGAACTGCAGGAGAATGCACCAACCAGGCTTCTATTTCACACAGCTTTTTCCTTGACCATACCAACCTGATTCTGAACATTGCCTTGAAACCTCTCCATATAATAAGATGCCTTTACATGTAAGGTTCTGCTGGATGCACCATGGCAGCCAAAAGGCATTTGGAAGTCAATTGGAAATCCACACGGCCCCACCTCAGATATTTTATCACACACCTGCACACCACTGCTCTGGGCCCACTACTCAGCATTCTCAACTTACTGGCATCTCTGTTCTTCACCATTATCATGAAACCCAGTCAATCAAGGCACTGTCTGGTACACTCATGATCAGCAACAGGAGATCCAAAGGTTCTCCAGTGCCACCTGGTCATGGGAGTTTCAAAAATTTCAGGGTATTTATCTAGCCACTTTTCAAGGATGAAGTTGGAGAAACTGTGGGTTTCAATTCATTCAGGAACCATTTAATGTTGAGGAACCTCATTTCAATGAATGCTCTGGAGAACTCTCAAAGGCAAGGCTTCCCAAAGAGTAGCCAAACGGTCACATGAAGCCCAGCCCATTGAGGTCTACAATGTGAGGTCCATGTGTGTTTTGACTCTCAACTATGCCTGTCAAGTCTTTCAGAATAAAATCATGTGATATCCTGGCTGAGATTCCAAGTGATCAGTCGAAAGCCACCCTTGGCCTAGATTTCAGTTTCCAATGGCGACTCTCATGCGTGGCCTTCTAAAATCGCAACACAATTCATGACAATACTTCTCTGAGGTCAGTTCCAGAACTCAGTCTCTAAGGTGAATCATACCAAAGTTCTAGCCCTGGTGGATCCAGTCATTTCTTCCAACCACTACACAAATGAACACAATTAAAACCAAAACACTCCCACATGGTCCTCACCTTCTTCCATATAGACACTCATTATAACCTCTGGATGGAGGTTTCCATGAGGGGCGCAGCACAAGACAGTATCCAAAACAAGCTCCCTTATCCCTTATTTGCTTAAAGTCAGCTGGGCCTGGACACCATTCCTGTGAACCAGGAGTGATAAAATAAGCCTGGCCTTAATACTGCTCTGCTTCTCCAATTTGAGGCCTACTGACTGTCAGGTATAGATTCTTAATGTGATTTAAAGTAATGAAAAAACCCAAGTTCATATGGGCTAGCCTCTGCAGGGCTTTGAAGAACTCATTTGACCCAAAGGATCCCTAGTCTCATTTGATGGAGATCAGAAACCTATCAGAGTAAGGCAAGATACTTCATACACAATTACTGATATTTTTGCCATTTTGGTTTTGGAAGCACACATGGGATCTTTCTTTAGTTCCATCAGGTGCTGAGAATCTAAGCCACTGCCTCACACAGGGCCAAGTGGCTGATTCAGACACATCCCTTTCCAAAGCAATTAAGCAAAGATACACAGGTGATGCCCATTCATTTCCATTTGAAAACAGTTTTCTTCAGGCTTCACAAATTGGTGGCCTGAGGCAGAGACCTTCCTGACTCTCAGAGCAACAGAAAAATAGGTAAGCAAAAGGCCCAAAGCAGGGTTTCTCTACTGAGACTTTCTTTGTCACACTGATATCTGAGTTTTCTGAGATGCTTGCTATTCCCTTCAGCTATCCAGTATATGGCAATGTCACAGAGCTTGGAGGTGGTACATATCTTGGACACAAAACCATGAGCCTACTCTGGAGAGTGGCCAAAATTCAGGAAGAAAACAGGAACTTCAGAAGATAGTAGGTGTTGCCCATCCCTAAAGCAACCTGCAGTCCACTCATAAATTGGGCAGGATGAAAGTTGGCAAGCTTTCTACTAGACAGGACACATCCATTGATGCATTATCTTTTATAATGTCTACAACCACGGACACAGTGGGATACACAGGCATACAAACAATCACCTTGTCAAATGACTTACTATAAACAGTCCACTCTAAAGCAAACAAACCGCCTTTCTTACCTATTCTCAGAACATGAGACATAACCACAAAATCACAATCACACCCACAACGACACCTCCTTTATTCAAGTAGGTCTGTGACTAATTGGAATGTACTCTGACTGATGGGCCATACTATGTTTCCTTGAAATGGCCTGTCCTTCTCAGATCTGGTCACCTTTGCCAACACTGTGAAGTTTTCAGGAGCCAGTGGTGAGCCACTACCTGCTTTCTCAGGAAATTCCCCTTTTTAGAGCTCTCTTGGCATTTGGCAATCCTCACATCAGTAGGTACCAAGGAAGACTTACTCTGTCCTTGGTTATTCCAAACAACTGAGCCCACTGGGTAAGAAACTGGGACTGACTCTGGGTGCCTGGCTTCCTGGATCCCAAGTTCAGAGAGATCCGTCATCAAGGAAGAGAGGTAGGTCACCTCATTCAGGAACTGAATGAGGTTACTGCCGTGGCAACCACTTTGTCCTAACAATTGCTTTCAAGGGTCCCATGAGATGGTGGCTGCCCCTACCTCCTGTGACACTTTCACAAGTTAGAAAGGTATATCAACCATTGGCACCTGGGAACAGCTCTCCACACAGGCCTGGTTTGGTCCATCTTCTCTACATTAAGAAGAGAGAAGCTGTTTCAGACACAACCCTTCATCCTGACCAGGTTGTTTGCCATGGAGGATGACTTTTGCTCTCTTAGGTCCTCCATAGCTGCTTACAACTTCTCCAGGAATCATTTCTGCATGGACCTTTGATTTTCTCAGCATGTGGAAGATCCCCTATATTCCTGTATTGTAAGAACAACTCTATCCCTGCTCTTCTGTAAAGTTAAATTGACTGAACAGTGTATGGTTAGGTTAACTAACAGGTTCGATTTGGATTAGGAATCTTTTTGCGGGATGAATAATGGTATTGGGAAACTGCGATATTTACAAGAATATATAGGTGAATTATAAGTATGAAAACAGAAATCTAGCTAAGATTTGAAGCCCAAAAGGGCATTGGGCCCTTGATTGGGATACGTAGCTTTGAATTATGTTCTGCACTGATGTGTCAGGTAAATCGATATACAATGGCTTAGGTCCTTGTACCATGGATGATTAAATGTAGAAGAGAACTTCCAGTCAAAAGGGATAGTCGGTAGGATTCGGAAGATTCTCGGTAGGTTTAGAAAGAAGAGTGAGTATAGGATTTGGACCAAATGTTGTTTAGCAATAGGGTTTCTGGTAGACAGTGAATGTTAATGTCAGCACAAGTGAAGAGACAGTCACAATGATGAACTGGGGAAAATAGGAAAGCTGATATCAATAGAGACATTACGAAATCAGGCAAAGTATAAAGTGAGTGATAGGATTAGATATTTTCAACAGGGTTGAGTTTGAATATATAATATTAGAAAGAAACAAATGTGTAGTGACCAATAGGATTGACATTTGACAGCATTAGGCAACCTGGACATGGATGTTTAGTAATCCATGCTCACTTTTCATTTAGTCTTTGCTACAATCTTAAGTGTGACCTTTGCTTTTTTTGTCCAGAATATTACTGTGATAAAACGTATATGTAGATCAGGTGACATGACTATTTTTCCACCATTTCTGGCAGCAACATATTCAAGACGTATAAATTAGTAATGGGGGTAAAAAGAGGTGTACCCTTTGTCTGTGCATATAGAGATAATGCATGAATAGACCATACTGTGAATAAATAATATATCTGGTTCCGACTTTAAATAATGGATTGAAAATTATATGTGAAAAAATACAAGAAATCTTATATTGACATACAAACATTCATTCCAACCAGTTATATATCTAATGGCCACATTAAGGTTATGGTTTATCATGAAGGGTGTGTGAGTTTTGCTTCAAAAGTGATTATGGAAATCTAAAATAATGTGTTTGGAAAGAAGTCTCATGAAAAGACCAGTCAAGAAACCTGGAGGAGTCCCACCAGCAATGTACAAGAGTACCCTTTTCCCCACATCCTCGCCAGCACTTGTTATTGTTCGACTTCATAATGGCTGCCAATCTTACTGGAGTGAGATGGTATCTTAGGGTGGTTTTGATTTGCATTTCTCTGACTGCTAGAGATGGTGAGCATTTTTTCATGTACTTGTTGATTGATTGTATGTCCTCCTCTGAGAAGTGTCTGTTCAGGTCTTTGGCCCATTTGTTGATTGGGTTATTTGTTTTCTTATTGTTTAATTTTTTGAGTTCTTTGTATACTCTGGATATTAGGGCTCTATCTGAAGTGTGAGGAGTAAAAATTTGTTCCCATGATGTAGGCTCCCTATTTACCTCTCTTATTGTTTCTCTTGCTGAGAAAAAACTTTTTAGTTTGAGTAAGTCCCATTTGTTGATTCTTGTTTTTAACTCTTGTGCTATGGGTGTCCTATTAAGGAATTTGGAGCCCGACCCCACAATATGTAGATCGGAGCCAACCTTTTCATCTATCAGACGCATAGTCTCTGATTTGATATCAAGGTCCTTGATCCATTTTGAGTTAACTTTTGTGCATGGTGAGAGGAGGGGATTCAGTTTCATTTTATTGCATATGGATTTCCAGTTTTCCCAGCACCATTTGTTGAAGATGCTATTCTTCCTCCATTGCATGCTTTTAGCCCCTTTATCGAATATAAGATAGTTGTAATTTTGTGGATTGGTTTCTGTGTCCTCTATTCTATACCATTGGTCCACCCGCCTGTTTTGGTACCAGTACCATGCTGTTTTTGTTACTATTGCTTTGTAGTACAGTTTGAAATCTGGTATCGCTACACCTCCTGATTCACACTTCCTGCTTAGAATTGCTTTTGCTATTCTGGGTCTTTTATTTTTCCATATGAATTTCATGATTGCTTTATCTATTTCTACAAGAAATGCCGTTGGTATTTTGATTGGCATTGCATTGAACCTATAGAGAACTTTTGGTAATATTGCCATTTTGATGATGTTAGTTCTGCCTATCCATGAACAGGGTATGTTTTTCCATCTTCTGAGATCTTCTTCTATTTCTCTCTTTAGGGTTCTGTAGTTTTCATTGTATAAATCTTTCACCTCTTTTGTTAGGTTGATTCCCAAGTATTTTATTTTTTTTGAGGATATTGTGAATGGGGTAGATGTCCTCATTTCCAGTTCGGAAGATTTGTCGCTGATATACAGGAATGCCTTTGATTTATGCGTGTTGATTTTATATCCAGCCACTTTGCTGAATTCATTTATTAGCTCTAGTAGTTTCTTTGTAGACCCTTTTGTGTCTTCTAGATATAGGATCATATCATCCGCAAACAGTGATAATTTAAGTTCTTCTTTTGTTATTTTTATGCCTTTAATTTCTTTCGTCTGTCTAATTGCTCTGGCCAGTGTTTCGAGAACTATATTGAATAGAAGTGGTGAGAGAGGGCATCCCTGTCTTGTTCCAGATTTTAGAGGGAATGCCTTCAGTTTTTTTCCATTTAGAATGATGCTAGCCTGAGGCTTAGCATATATAGCTTTTATAATTTTGAGGTAAGTTCCTGTTATCCCTAGTTTTTCTAATGTTTTGAACATAAAGGGATGCTGGAAAGCAGTATGGAGATTCCTGGGAAAGCTGGGAATGGAACCACCATTTGACCCAGCTATTGCCCTTCTCGGACTATTCCCTGAAGACCTAAAAAGAGCGTACTACAGGGATACTGCCACATCGATGTTCATAGCAGCACAATTCACAATAGCTAGACTGTGGAACCAACCCCGATGCCCCTCAATAGATGAATGGATAAAAAAAATGTGGCATTTATACACAATGGAGTACTACGCAGCACTAAGAAATGACAAAATCATGGAATTTGCAGGGAAATGGATGGCACTAGAGCAGATTATGCTAAGTGAAGCTAGCCAATCCCTAAAAAACAAATGCCAAATGTCTTCTTTGATATAATGAGAGCAACCAAGAACAGAGCAGGGAGGAAGAGCAGGAGGAAAAGATTAACATTAAGCAGAGTCATGAAGTGGGAGGGAAAGGGAGAGAAAAGGGAAATTGCTTGGAAATGAAAGGAGACCCTCATTGTTATGCAAAATTACATATAAGAGTTTGTGAGGGGAATGGGAAAAAATAAGAAGAGAAATGAATTACAGTAGATGGGGTAGAGAGAGAAGATGGGAGGGGAGGGGAGGGGGGATAGTAGAGGATAGGAAAGGTAGCAGAATACAACAGTTACTATTATGGTATTATGTAAAAATGTGGATGTGTAACCGATGTGATTCTGAAATCTTTGTAATGTTTTGAATAAAAAAAATAAAAAATAAAAAATAAAAAAATAAAAAATAAAAAATAAAAAATAAAAAAAGAAACCTGGAGGAATACATGTTTTATGAAGCAGGAAGTGATTGTGAAACAAATGCGTATAAATTTGTGAACTTGTGGATGAAATATATATATCCTATGATTTGTAAAAATTGAAGAAATAGTAATGTACCAGTGTTGAATGAAAATAAACGTCAGAATACACATCATGTCCCATACGAATCTACTTGATTGATGTTAATCTGGGTTAGTTACTGTACAAATATTAGGATTTGTAAGCACCATTTACTGAAGTTAGTTTTCAGAACTATGAAACAAATGTGTATTTCAGGAGGATGAATATTTCTGAGAATAATTTTGTGAAAAGTTTATTATAAATCCACATTTTTGAACATGAATGAATTTAGGGAGTGTATTTAAGATACATACATTTCATATTTTAAAAATCAGGACAGTATATATATATATATATATATATATATATATATATATATATATATATACACACAGACACAAAACACACACACAGACATTAAAATGTAGGAATATATACGCCAATCGAAGTTCATCATAAAATATATAGCATCCACAGATGCAAAAATATTTATTTTACTGAACAAGGATTTATGTATAATGTTGTTCTACTAGGAAGCTCACCCATAGTTTGAATTTTCAGTTCCAACAGCGTTTAGAGGAGTGATCTCTTCTCACAACTTGTATCTGCCAAGTCAGTCACCTCACAAAAATGAACGTGTGATACCAGGTAGGATTCTATAAAGCATATAAAAATACATGTGCTGAATAGGCTACAGAGAAAGGCAGACAGGCATTTACATAGTTGTTAACTTTAACAACACATGGAGAACTATTTCAATTAAAAATTGACTAGATTTATAACACCTACCATTTATCATGAAAAAGGCAAGTCCAACTATACCCCACGCCTCCTCTGAACTGCTTGTATTTCTATTCTGTTTGGGTTGTTTTTCTCCATCATTTGGATTAGTAGACAGAGTATAGTAGGGTATGGGTTATTGTCAGGGATTCAGTATATTCAATGGTATATAGGAAAATGAATCCAAGGTGTATAAAAATATATGCTACACAATTATCTTCCCACTCTCATCCAGAACAATGCCTTTACATTACCTTCACCTCAAGTAAGACACAATTAGGGAAGAAGAGTTTGAAAATCCGTGAATGCATATCTGGGGTGGAAACAGTACTAAGAAACAAATACGTATTTCAGGTGGATGAATATTTCTGAGAATAATCTTGTGAAAAGTTGATTATAAATCCACAACATAAATATGAATGAATTTAGGAAGTGTGTAATAAGACACATATTTCATATTTTGAATACTCCTGAGAGTGTATCTATATATATATATATATATATTTATATACACACACAGAGACAGACATTAAAAATTGCAACATATATGCCAAAAGAAATTCCCCATGAAATGTATATCATCCACAGATCCAAATATATTCATTTTACTGAACATGGATTTATGTATAATGTTGTTCAACTAGGAAGCTCACTCACATTTGAATTACCAGTTCAAGCAGCGTTTAGGAGGAGTGATCTCTTCTTCCAATTTGTATCTGCCAAGTCAGCCACCTCACAAGAATGTACGTGTGGTACCAGGTAGGATTCTATATGTGCATATAAAAATACATGTGCTGAATAGGCTACAGAGAAAGGGGGACAGGAATTCACTTATTTGTTAACTTTAAAAACGCATGGAGAACTATTTCAACAAATAATTGACTAGATTTATAACTGCTACACTATACCATGCAAAAGGCAACTCGAACTATAAAACATACCTCATCTAAACTGCTTGTATTTCTATTATGTTTGTGTTATTTTTCTCCATCATATTAGGATTAGTAGTCAGAGTCTAATAGGGTATATGTTAGTTTCAGGGATTCAGCATTTCTAATGGAAAATAGGAAATTGAATCCAATGTGTATGCAAATATGTGCTACACAAAAATCTTCCCACTTTCATCCAGAACAATGCCTTGACATTACATTCTCCTCAAGTAAGACACAATTAGAGGATAAGAGTTAGAAAATCTGTGAATATATATCTGGAATGGAAAATACTCTGGAGTTTACAACTTTGGAGGTGGTAGAGAAGATTCTAAAAGTAAGGGACAGGGTAAACATTCCACAAACATGTAGCTCTGCTGGCCTAAATACTTTTTGAGAAACTGCCTCTAAGAGTGGGCACTTGAAGTATTTGATGTTCTGAGGAGATTTAGTTCCTTTGTAGAGAAACCATGAAAGCTGGGTCTGCATCTATGTTACTTGGAGGACATGGTTTCTTATTATCCGATGAACATGAGGCAGCAGTGCTGAATTCTCTCTTTGTAGGTAAACTATGGACACTGGGGTCTAAGTGTCTTTCAGTGTGGACTGTGAAGCCAATTGGTCATCCTCCACTTTTCGTGGTGTTTCTCGCTGCTGCACTGGGAGTTTGGTATTTGCTTCAAAAAATACAAGGAGTTAAAATGGGACAGAGTGGTGGAGGTAGTTCTTTAAGGTGTGGTGAGTCAGCGTCTTCAGGAGAATGCACCAACCAAGGTTCTATCCCATGTAGATTGCCCCCTTGAGAATAGCAACATGATTCTGAACATTGCAGTGAATCCTCTCCATATAACAAGATGCCTTTACATATATGGGTCTGCTGGCTGCACCATGTCAGTCACAAGCCATTTGGAAGCCAATGGCTGATCCACATGGCCGCAACACAGATGTTTTATCACACAATTGCATACCACTGCTCTAGGCCCACTACTCACCAGGCTCCAACTTACTGGCATATCTGTTCTACACCATTTTCATGAAACAAAGGCAATCAAGGCAGTGTCTGGTATACTCAGGATCAGAAACAGGACATCCAAAGTATTTCCAGTGCCAGCTGATCATGAAAATATCAAAAATTTCATGGTAATTTTCTAGCCATTTTTCACGGATGAAGTTTGAGGCTCTGAGGGATTCAATTAATTCAGGAACCATTAAATGGTGAAGAAGCTAATTTCAATGAAAGCTCTGGAGCACTCTCACAGGCAAGGTTTCCCTAAGGGTGGCCAAAATGTCACATGAAGCCAGGCCCATTGAGATCTACAATATGAGGTCCATGTGTGTTTTAAACGCAAATATGGCTGCCAAGTCTTTAAGAAAAATTGTATGTTATATCCGGGCTGAAATTCCCAATGTTCTGTGGAAATCCAACCTGGGCCTAGATCTCAGGTTCCAAGGGCGACTCTCATGTGTGGCCTCCTAAAATCCCAACACAATTCATGGCAATACTTCTCTGAGGTCAGTTAAAGAACTCAGTCTCTAAGGGGAATCACACCAGAGTTCAAGCCCAGTGGAACAGTCATCTCTTCCAACCGCCACACAAATGACCACAATTAAAACCAAAACACTCCCACATGGTCCTCATCTTTTTCCATATAGACACTCCTTATAACGTCTGGCTGGAGTTTTCAATGAGGTCCACAGCCCAAGTCAGTGTCCAAATTAAGGTCCTGTTCCCCTCATTTGTCTAACATCAAGGTGGCCTGGACACACTTCCTGTAAACCAGGAATGATCAAATAGGCCTGCCATTAATACTGCTTGGCTTTTTCAATTTGAGGTCTTCTGACTCTGTGGTTTAGATTCTTTATGTGAATTTGAGTCATGAGAAAATCCAAGCCCCTCTGCAGAGATTTGAAGAACTCATTTGGCCCAAAGGATTCCTATTCTCACTTGATGGAAGTCAGGATCCTAACAGAGGAAGGTAAAAGAATTCATTCACAATGAGTGAATATTTGCCATTTTGGTTTTGGATGCACACATGTGATCTTTCTTTTGATCCATCAGGTGCTGAGAATCTAAGCCACAGCCTCACACAGGGCCAAGAGGATGATTCAGACACATCTTTTTCCAAAGCAATTAAGCAAAGAGACACAGGTGATGCCCTTCATTTCCATTTGAAAAATGTTTTCCTCAGGCTTCCCAAAGGGGTGGCCAGAGGCAAAGACATCCTGAGATTCAAGGCAACAGAACAATAGGTTAGCAAAAGGCCCAAAGCAGGGTTTCTCCACTGAGACTTTCCTGGTCACACTGATATCTGAGTTTTCTGAGATGCTGGCCATTCCCTTCAGATATCCAGTACATGGCCATGTGACAGAGATTGGAGGTGGTACATATCTTGGACACAAACCCAAGAGCCTATTCTGAAGAGTTGTCAGAATTCAGAAAGAAAACAGGGACTTAATAAGGTAGTAGGTGTTGCCTATCGATATGGAAACCATACTCCATTCATTAATTGGGCAGGATGAATGCTGGGAAGCTTTCTACTAGAGGGTACACATGCATTGATGCATTCTCTTTTCTAATGTATACAACCACGGACACAGTGGGATACTCAGATATAGAAACACTCACCTTGTAAAACGACTTACTAGAAACAGTTCACTGCAAACCAAAGAAACCTCCTTTCCTACGTATTCTCAGAACAGAGACAAAACCACACACCCACACTCAAAAAGACACCTCCTTCCCCCAAGTAGGGCTGTGATTATCCGGAGTGTCCTCTGACAGGTTTGCCATACTATGTTCCCCGGTAATGGTCTGTCCTGTCTCAGATCTGGTCTCCTTGTACAACTCTGTAAAGCAGTCAGGAGCCAGCGGTGAGCCACTACCTGCTTAGTCAGGAAAGGCCCCTGTTCATATCTTTCCTGGCATTTGGCCATCCTCACATCAGTCAGTACCAAGAAGACTGACTCTGTCCTTGGTGATTCCAAACAAATGAGACCACTTGGACTGGGACTGGGACTGGCTCTGGTGCTTGGTTTCCTTGGTCCCAAGTTCAGAAAGTTCCATCAACAAGGAAGTGAGGTAGGTCACTTCCTTTAAGAACTGAATGAGGTCACTGCCTTGGCAACCACTTTGTCCTAACAGTTGCTTCCAAGGGTCCCATGAGATGGAGGCTGCCCCTATTTCCTTTGGCACTTTCACAACTTAGAATGGTATATCAACCTTAGGCACCCGAGAACAGCTCTCCACACAAGCCTGGTTTGGTCCATCTTCTCTACAGTAAGAAGGTAGAGGCTGATTCAGACAAAACCCTTCATCCTAACCAGGTTGTTTGCCATGGAAAATGACTTTTTGTATCTCAGGTCCTTCATTGCTGCCTACATATTCTCCAGGGATCATTTCTGCATGGACCTTTGAGGTTCTTAACAGGTAGAGCATCCCCTACATTCCTGTATTGTAAGAACAATCTGTCTCTGCTCTTCTGTAAAGTTAGATTGAGTGAACAGTGTATGGTTAGGGTTAATTTCATGTTCGATTTGGGTTAGGAATCATTCTGCTGGATTAATAATGGTATTGGGAACCTGTGATATTTATAAGAATATCGAGGTTAAATATATGTATGAAAACAGAAATTAAAGTAAGATTTGAATCCCAGAAGGGCATTGGGCCATTGATTGGGATATTTAGCTTTGAATTACTATCTGCACACATGTCTCAAATAAATCGATATACAATGGCAGAGAAACTTGAACCTTGGATGATTGAATGCTGAAGAGAACATCCAGTCAAAAGGGATTGTCGGTAGGATTAAGAAGATAGTCGCAGTCATTAATATGGTATTATGTAAAAATGTGGATGTGTAACCGATGTGATTCTGCAACTTGTATTTGGGGTAAAAATGGGAGCTGATAACCCATTTGAATCAAATGTATGGAAGATGATATGCCATGAGCTTTGTAATGTTTTGAACAACCAATAAAAAAATTTTTTTAAAAAAAAGAAGATAGTCGTTATGTTTAGCAAGTAGAGTTAGTATAGGATATGTAACAAAAGTTCTTTAGCAATTTTTTTCGGGCAGTGAGTGAATATAAATGTCAGCACATATGAAGAAATCAGACACAATGATGAACTGGGGAAAATTTGTAGAAAAGCAGATATCAATAGAGACATTAGGAAATCAGGCAAAGTATAAAGTGAGTGATAGAATAAGACATTTTCAACAGTGTTGAGATTGAATATCTAATCTTAGGAAGAAACAAATATGTAGGTCACCAATAGGATTGACATTTGAGAGCAATAGGCAACATGGACATGGATATTGTTAGTAATCCATGTTCACTTTACATTTAGGCTTTGGTACAATCCTAAGTGGGACCTTTGCATTTTGTTTCCAGAATATTACTGTGATAAAATGTATATGTAGATCAGATGACATGATTTTTTCTTCCACCATTTCTAGGAGCAGTATTTTGAAAACGTATAAATTAGCATTGGGGGTAAAAAGAGGTGTACCCTGTTTTTATGAATATACAGATAATGCATGAATAGACCTTAATTTCAATAAATAATACAACTTGTTCCACTTTAAATAATGGATTGAATTGACATCTGAAAATATATAAGAAATCTTATATTGATATGCAATCATTCATGACAACCAGTTATACACCTAATGTTAATATTAGGGTACGATTTATCATGAAGTTTGTGTGAGTTTTGCTTCAAATGTGATTATGGAAATCGAAAATAATGTGTTTGGAAAGAAGTCTCATGAAAATGCCAGTCAAGGAACACCGAGGAATTCATGAGTTCTGAAGCAGGAAGTGATTGAAATTGAAAAAAATGACGATAAATTTGCTTACTTGTGGATGAAATATTATAATATGATGTGAATAAACTGAAGAAATAGTAATGTACCAGTGCTGAATAAAAATGAACATCAAAATACACATCATGTCCCACAGGAATCTTCTTGCATTGATGTTAAACTGTGTCAGTTACTGTAGAAATATTAGGATTTCTTTGCACCATTCACCAAAGTTAGTTTTCTTTTTTTTAATTTTTATTTATGCTTGTTCAAAACATTACATAGTTCTTGATATATCATATTACACACTGTGATTCAAGTGGGTTATGAACTCCCATTTTTACCCCATAAACAGATTGCAGAATCACATCAGTTACACATCCATTGATTTACATATTGCCATACTAGTGTCTGTCGTATTCTGCTGCCTTTCCTAACCTCTACTATCCCCCTCCCCTTACCTCCCCTCTCCTCTTCTCTCTCTACCTCTTTACTGTAATTCATTTCTCCCCCTTGTTTAATTTTTTCCTTTCCCTCACCTCCTCTTGTATGTAATTTTGTATAACCCTGAGGGTCTCCTTTTATTTCCATGCAATTCCCCTTCTCTCTCCCTTTCCCTTCCTCCTCTAATCCCTGTTTAATGTTAATTTTCTTCTCATTCTATTCGTCCCTACTCTGTTCTTAGTTACTCTCTTTATATCAAAAAGACATTTGGCATTTGGTTTTAGGGATTGGCTAGCTTCACTTAGCATAATCTGCTCTAATGCCATCCATTTCTCTGTAAAAATTTTGTCATTTTTTAATGCAGAGTAATACTCCATTGTGTATAGATGCCTCATTTTTTATCCATTCATCTATGGAAGTGCATCTAGGTTGGTTCCACAGTCTTGCTATTGTAAATTGTGCTGCTATGAACATCAATGTAGCAGTGTCCCTGTAGCATTTTTTTAGGTCTTTAGGGAATAGACTGAGAAGGGGAATACCTGGGTCAAATGGTGGTTCCATTCCCACCTCTACAAGAAATCTCCATACTGCTTTCCAATTTGGCTGCACCAATTTGCAGTCCCACCAGCAATGTACAAGTTTACCCTTTTCTCCACATCCTCACCAGCACTTGTTGTTGTTTGAGTTCATAATAAATATCTGGAATGGAAAATGCTCAGGAGTTCACTACCTTGAAGGTGGTAGAGGAGTTTCCAAAAGTAAGGGACAGGGTAAATACCACAAACATGGAGCTGTGTCGGCCTTAAGACTTCTTGAGAAAATGCCTCTGAGGTTGGGCACTTGAAATATATGTTGTTGTCAGGAGCTTTAGCTTCCTTTGTAGTGAGACCATCAAAGCTGAGTCTGCATCTATGTGACCTGGACGACATGTTTTTTTTTATTTTCCTATGAACACGAGGCAGCAGTACTGAATTCTCTCTTTGTAGGCAAACTGGGGCTACTGGGGGCTAAGTGTCTCCCCATGTGGACTGTGAAGCCATTTGATCATCCTTCACATTTAATCATGTTATTTGATGCTGCACTGAAAGTTTGGTATTTACTTTACGAAATAAAGGAGTTTAACTGTGATACAGTGCTGCAGGGAGTTCTGTCACGTGTGGTGGTCAGGATCGGCAGGAGAATGTACCAAGAAGGCTTCTATCACACATAGTTGCCCCCTTGACCATAGCAACATGATTCTGAACATTGCCCTGAAACCTCTCCATACAACAAGATGCCTTTACATCCAAAGGTCTGCCAAGTGCACCATGTCAGTCACAAACCATTTCTAAGCCAATGGCAGATCCACGTGGCCCCACCACAGATGTTTTTTCACACACCTACACTCTACTGCTCTTGGCCCACTACTCAGCAGGCTCCAACTTACTGGCATATCTTTTCTACACCATTATCATGAAACTCAGTCAAACCAGGCACTGTCTTGTATACTCATGATAAGCAACAGGACATCAAATGGTTTTCCAGTGCCAGCTGGTCATGGAAATTTCAAAAATTTCATGGTATTTTCTAGCCATTTTTCAAGGATGAAGTTGGAGTTACTGTGGGTTTCAATTCATTCAGGAACCATTAAATATTGAGGAATCTGATTTCAATGAAAGCTCTAGAGAACTCTCACAGGCAAGTCTTCTGAAAGAGTGGCCCAAGGTCACATAAAGCCAGCCACATTGAGGTCTACAATGTGAGGTCCATGTGTGTTTTGACTCTCAACTATTGCTGCCAAGTCTTTCAGAATATAATCAAGTGATATCCTCGCTGAGATTCCCAGTGCTCTGTGGAAAGCCACCCTGGGCCTAGATCTCAGTTTCCAAGGGTGACTCTCATGCGTGGCCTCCGAAAATCCCAACACAATTCATGGCAATACTTCTCTAAGGTCAGTTTCAGAACTCAGTCTCCAAGGGGAATCCCACAAGAGTTGAAACACAGGTGGACGCAGTCATCTTTTCCCACCGCCACACAAATGACCACAATGAAAACCAAAACACTCTCACATGGCCCTCATGTTCTTCCATATAGACACTAATCATAACCTCTGGCTAGAAGTTTCCATGAGGGGCGCAGACCAAGACACTGTCCAAAATAAGCTCCCTTTCCCCTCATTTGCCGAAAGTCAGGGTGGCCTACACACCCTTCCTGTGAACCAGAACTGATCAAATAGGCATGGCGTTAATACTGTTCTGCTTTTCCAATTTGAGGCCTACTGACTGTCAGGTATAGATTCTTTATGTGATTTGGAGTCATCAGAAAACCCAAGCACTTCTGCAGGGGTTCAAAGAACTCTTTCGAACTAAAGGATCCTGATTCTTACTTGATGAAGGTCAGGAATCTAATAGAGGAAGGCAAGAGACTCATTTGCCATTTCTGTTTTGAATGCACACATGGAATCTATCTTTTGATGCATCAGGTGCGGAGAATCTAAGCCACAACCTCACACAGAACCAAGAGGCTGATTCAGACACATCCTTTTACAAAGCAATTAAGCAAAGAGCCACAGGTGATGCCCATTCATTTTCATTTGAAAACTGTTTTCTTCAGGCTTCACAAAGGGGTGGCCAGAGGCAAAGACCTTCCTGACATTTAGGGCAACAGAAGAACAGGTAAGCAAAAGACACAAAGCAGGGTTTCTCCACTGAGACTTTCCTGGTCACACTAATATCTGAGTTTTCTGAGATGCTCCCCATTCACTTCAGCTATCAAGTACATGGCCATGTCACAGAGCTTGGAGGTGGTATATATCTTGGACACAAAACCATGAGCCTATTCTGGAGAGTGGCCAGAATTCAGGAAGAAAACAGGATCTTAGGAAGATAGAAGGTTTTGCCCATCCAGAACGCAAGCCGCAGTCCATTCATCAATTGGGCAGGATGAATGCTGGGAAGCTTTCTACTAGACAGGACACATCCATTAATTCATTCTTTTTTCTAATGTCTACAACCACAGACACAGTGGGATACACAGACATAGAAACACTTACATGTCAAACGACTTACTAGAAACAGTCCAATCCAAACCAAACAAACCACATTTCCTACCTATTCTCAGAACATGTGACAAAACCACAAAACCACAACCACTCCCACAAAGGCACCTCCTTCCCCCAAGTAGGTCTGTGACTATCCAGAGTGTCCTCTGACTGGTGGGCCATAAAATGTTCTCCCGAAATGTCCTGTCCTGACTCAGATCTGGTCTCTTTGGCCAACTTTGTGAAGTTGTCAGGAGCCAGCGGTGAGCCACTACCTGCTTTCTCAGAAAAGGTCCCTCTTCAGAGCTCTTCTGGCCTTTGGCCATCCTCACATAGGTAGGTACCAAGAAAGACTGACCCTGTCCTTGGTAAAACTGAACAAGTGAGCCCACTGGGACTGGGACTGGGACTGGCTCTGGGTACCTGTCTTCATGGATCCCAAGTTCAGAGAATTCCTTCACCAAGGAAGTGACGTAGGTCACTTCCTTCAGGAACTGAATTAGGTTACTTCCTTGTCAACCAATTTGTCCTAACAGTTGCTTCCAAAGTCCAATGAGTTGGAGGCTGCCCCTTCTTCCAGTGAAACTTTCACAAGTTTGCATGGTATATCAACCATAGGCACCCAAAAAAAGCTCTCCAGATAGGCCTGGTTTGGTCCATCTTCTATACATTAAGAAAAGAAATGTTGATTCAGACACATCCCTTCATGCTAACCAGGTTGTTTGTCATGGAAGATGACTTTTGCTCTCTGACGTCATTCATAGCTGCCTACATTTAATCCAGGGATCATTTCTTTAATGACCTTGGAGGTTCTCAGCAAGTGGAAGATCCCCTAATTTCTGTATTGAAAGACCAACTCTGTCCCTGCTCTTCAGTAAAGTTAGATTGAGAGAACAGTGTATGGTCAGGGTTAATAACATGTTCCATTTGGGTTAGGAATCATTCTGCGGGATGAATTATGGTATTGGGAACGTGCGATATTTATAAGAATATAAGTGAAATAAAAGTATGAAAACAGACATCTAGGTAATATTTGAAGCCCAGAATTGCATTGGACCCTTGGCTGGGATTCTTAGCTTTGAATTATATTCTGCACAGATGTCTCAGATAAATCGATATACAATGGCATAATTCCTTGTACCTTGGTGAATTGAATGTTGAAGAGAACATCCAGTCAAAAAGAAATAATTTGTAAGATTAGTAAGATTGTTGGTAGGTTTTGAAAGACGAGTGAGTATAAGATTTGGATGAAAAGATCTTTAGCAATAGGGTTTCGGATAGAGAGTGAATGTAATTGTCAGCACATGTGGAGAGTCTGTCAAAAGGATGAACTGGGGTAAAAAGTAGGAATGCAGATATCAATTGACATTAGGATATCAGGCAAAGTATAAAGTGAGTGATAGAATTATACATTTTCAACAGGCTTGAGTTTGAATATATAATCTTAGGAAGAAACAAACATATAGTCACCAATAGGATGAACTTTTGAGAGCATTAGGCAATATGGACATGGATGTTTTCCGTAATCCATGCTCACTTTTCATTTAGGCTTTGGTACAAACATAAGTTTGACCTCTTCTTTCTGTGTGCAGAATATTACTGTGGTAAAATGTATATGTAGATCAGGTGACATGAGTATTTCTTCCACCATTTCTGGCAGCAATATTTTGAAGACGTATCAATTATTTTTGGAGGTAAAAATGGTGTACACTGTGTCTATAATTATAGAGATAATGCATGAATAGACCATACTGTAAAGAAATATTATAACTGGTTCTAACTTTAAATAATGGATTGAATTGATATCTGAAAATATACAGAAAATCTTACATTGATATACAATCCTTCATTCCAACCAGTAATATATATAATGGTTATATCAGCATTATGGTTTTTCATGAAGAATGTGTGAGTTTTGCTTCAAAAGTGATTATGGAAATCGGAAATAATGTGTTTGGAAAGAAGTCTCATGAAAAGACCAGTCAAGAAACCTGGAGGAATACATGTGTTTTGAAGCAGAAAGTGATTGAAAGTGAAACAAATGCCTATAAATTTGTGAACTTGTGGATCAAATATATATACTATGATGTGCGTAAACTGAAGAAATAGTAATGTACCACTGTTACATAAAAATGAACGTCAAAATACACAACATGTCCTCTCCCACAGGAATCTACTTGCATTGATGTTAAACTGGGTCAGTTATTGTAGAAATATTAGGATAATGCCGCAGTCTTGCTGGGCACAATCAGCAGCCACTTGTCAAAAGAAACTAACTTTATTTTTAGAACCACACATGCCAAACAAAACAGCCTCTCAGGAAAAACCTTCAGAGCCCCAACTGCCACCACTGGCTTCCCAAAACCTCTCCCTCCCACAGGAGCCTCTCTCCGCCTCCCACAATACTCCTGCTCTTGAGGGCGATTGGCTGGGTCATGTGGGCGGAGTCAAAAAAAGTCCCCCAATGAGCAGTTTTGTGGTCTGAAAGGGCAGGGAAACAGCCCATTGAGCATCACCGCAGAGGAGCCAATCAGCTAGGTGTTGCTGGGGCCGCTGTGAGCCAATCATCAGCCGGCAGCTGGAAGTTTGCTGGCAGCAGGAATTTTGCTGGGGCCCCTTCGGCTGTGGCTCTCAACATCTTCGCCTCTCTGTTTAAACAACACGCATGTGGCTTAGGGACCGTGCCTGCCTTAGGTTGTCCAATAGTACATATGGTCTTTACCCGTTGGTACCATTGCAATTGGATCTTACCCGTCACTGACTACCCGTCCAGTATAGAGCCACACCTGTGGAGAGGTCTTTGTACCAGCGGGGGTGGGTGAGGTTCTTTGCCTCACCTTTGTTGGCCCCCCAAATTTTAGCTGGACGATCATGACACGCAGAGGGAGGAAGATACACCAAGCCAATTGGTGGGTCCTTTTGGAAAAATTGTACCACCGATGACATCATCAGCAAATATACCCCAACACTACCACAAGTCGCTGCACCAACAGATAGTTCACTCACAATGCATTTAGGTGAGTTCACAATGTGTCCAGGCAAGTTCTGCAAGCAGTACAGGGATGGCTATTGCAGAAGCTGTAGATTGGTATTTTCTTTGATTTCACCTGCACTGGGATGAAGATAGGAACTCTGGCAATAATGTCTAAAGAAAAAAAATTATGTAATATTCCAGAAGGCACTAAAACCAAAAAAAAAATATGTAACATTCCAGAAGGCACATCAAAAACCAAAATGGCCCAAAAACCAGTCATTGAGGATGAAGTCTCTCACTTTCCTCTGTAAGGTTCCTGACCTCCATAAAATGAGAATAGGGATTTATTGGGTCAAATGAGTTCTTCAAAACCCTGCAGAGTGTAGCCAATGGGTTATTGGGTTTTTTCATTACTCCAATTCACATCAAGAATCTATACTCCACAGACAGTAGGCCTCAAATTGGAGAAGCAGAGCAGTATTAAAGTCAGGGTTATTTGATCACTCATGGTTCACAGAATGGGTGTCCAGGCCACCCTGACTTTAGGCAAATGAGAGGAAAGGGAGATTATTTTGGACACTGTCTTGGGCTGTGCCCCTCAAGGAAATGTCAAGCCAGAGGTTATGATGAGTGTCTATATGGAAGAAGATGAGGGCCATTTGGGAGTGTTTTGGTTTTCATTGTGGTCATTTATGTGGCAGTCGGAAAAGATGACTGGGTCCACCAGGGCTTGAACTCTGGTGTGATTCCTCTTAGAGACTGAGTTCTGGAACTGACCTCAGAGAAATATTGCCATGATTTGTGTTGGGATTTTAGGCGGCCACCCATGAATGTTGCCATTTGAAACTGAGATCTAGGCCCGGGGTGGCTTTCCACAGAGCACTGGGAATCTCAGACAGAATATCATATGATGTTATTTTGAAATACTTGCCAGACATAGTTGAGAGCCAAAACACACATGGACCTCACATTGTAGACCTCAATTGGCCTGGCTTCATGTGACTATTTGGCCACTCTTTGGAAAGCCTTGCCTGTGAGAGTTCTCCAGAACTTTCATTGAAATGAGCTTCCTCAACATTGAATGATTCCTGAAAGAATTGAAACCCACAATGCCTCCAACTTCATCCTTGTAAAATGGCTAGATAAATACCATGAAATTTTTGAAATTCGCATGATGAGGTGGCACTGGAGAACCTTTGATGTCCTGTTGCTGATCATTAGTGTACCAGACAGTGCCTTGATTGATTGGGTATAATGAAAGTGGTGTAGAACAGAGATGCCGGTTAGATGGAGACTGCGGAGTAGTTGGCCCAGAGTTGTGGTGTGCAGGTGTGTGATAAAATATTTATGGTGGTGCCATGTGGATCTGCCATTGACTTCCAAATGGCTTTTAGCTAACATGGTGCACCCAGCAGACCCTTATATGCAAAGGCATCTTGTTATATGGAGAGGTTTCAGGGAAATGTTCAGAATCAGGTTGCTATGGTCAAGGGGGCAAGCTATGTGGGATAGAAGCCGGGTTAGTGCGTTCTCCTGGAGACTCTGACCCAGCACATGTCACAGAACTCCCTCCAACACTGTGTCCCAGTTGAACTCCTTGTATTTCTTGAAGCAAATACCAAACTCCCAGTTCAGCACCAAGAAACACCATGAAAATTGGAGGATGACTAAATGGCTTCACAGTCCACATGGTTAGACACTTTGGCCCAGTGGCCTCTGTTTACCTACAAAGAGAGAAATCAGCACTGCTGCCTCAGGTTCATTGGAAAATAAGAAACCATGTTCTCCAGGTCACATAGATTCAGACCCAGCTTTGATGGTTTCACTACAAATGAAGACAAAGCTCCTGACAACAATATATATTTCAAGTGCCACACCTCAGAGGCAGATTCTCCAGAAGTCTTTTTTCCAGCAGAGCTCCATGGTTGTGGAGTGTTTACACAATCCCTTACTTCTGGAAACTCCTCTACCTGCTCCCAGGTTGAGAACTCCTGAGAAATTTCCATTCCAGATATGTATTCACAGATTTTCTAACTCTTCTTCTCTAATTGTGTATCACTTGGGGCAAAGGTAATGTCAAGGCATTGTTCTAGGTGAGAGTGGGAAGATTATTGTGTAGCACATATTTGCATACACATTGGATACATTATCCTATTTTCCATTTGCAATACTGAATTTCTGACACTAACCCATACCCTACTAGACTCTGACTACTATCCTAAAATGATGGAGAAAAAGAAACCTAACAGAATAGAAATACAGGCCTTTTGTAGGAGGCATGGTGTATACTTGGATTTTCCTTCTCCTTTATCAAGGATATGTGTTATAAATCTAGTCAACTTTTCATTGTAATATTTCTCCATGAGTTTTCAAAGTTAACACATATGTAAATTCCTGTCTCCTTTGCTCTGTAGCCTCTTTAGAACATGTATATTTTTATGCATATATAGACTCCTACCGGGTAACACACGTAAATTCTTGTGATCTCACTAACTTTGGAATATACAAATTATGAGAATAGATCACTTCCCCTAAATACTGATGGAACTGAAAATTCAAACTATGGGTGAGCTTCCTAGTGAACAACATCATACATAAATCCATGTTCAGTAAAATGAATATTTTTAGATATGTGGATGATATATATTTCATGATAAATTTCAAATGGCATATATATTGCTACATTTTATTGTTGTGTGTGTGTGTATATATATATATATATATATATATATACCAGATTTTCCAGATTTTCCAAAATATGAAATATATGTGTCTTATTATACACTCCCTAAATTCATTCAAGTTCATGTATGCGATTTAAAATCAACATTTTACATGATTATCATCAGTCTGGCTGGGCACAATTCAGGAGCCAATTGTCAAAAGAAACAAACTTTATTTTTAGAACCACACAAGCCAAACAAAACAGCTTCTCAGGAAAAACCCTCAGAGCCCAACTGCCACCACAGTCTTCCCACAAGCCTCTCCCTCAACCACAAGGCTCCTCATTTTGAGGCCGATTGGCTGGGTCACATGGGCAGAGCCAAAAAAGTCCACCAATGAGCAGCTCCGTTGTCTGAAAGCGCAGGGAAACATCCCATTGAGCATCACCACAGAGGAGCCAATCAGCTAGATGTTGCTGGGGCCTCTGTCAGCCAATCATCCACTGGCAGTCTGAAAGGGCGGGGAAACAGCTCAATGAGCATCTGCAATGAGCATCACCGCAGAGGAGCCAATCAGCTAGATGTTGCTGGGGCCGCTGTGGAGCCAATCATTAGCCGGCAGCTGGAAGTTTGCTGGCAGCTGGAGGTTTCCTGGGGCCCCTTTGGCTGTGGCTTTCAACATCTCCCCCTCTCTGTTTAAACAACGAGCATGTGGCTTAGGGACCATGCCTGCCTTAGGTTGTGCAGTAGTACATATGGTATTTACTGGAGACCCTTGGCTGTGGCTATCAACAGGATTTGTATGTACCATTCACTGAAGTTAGTTTTCAGTACTAGGAAACAAATATGTATTTCAGGTGGATAAATATTTCTGAGAAAAATCTTGTGAAAAGTTGATTATAAATCCACATACTTGAACATGAATGAATTTAGGGAGTGTAAATAAGATACATATATTTCATATTTTGAAAAATCTGGAGAGAGAGAGAGAGTGTGTGTGTGTGTGTGTGTGTATACACACACAGACACATACAGATATTAAAATGTAGCAACATATATGCAAATCTAAATTCACCATGAAATATACATCAATCACAGATCCAAAAATATTCAATTTTCTTAACAGGGATTTATGTATAATGTTTTTCTACTAGGAAGCTCACCCATTATTTGAATTATCAGTTCCATCAGCGTTTAGGAGGAGTGATGTCTTCTCACAAATTGTATCTCCCAAGTCAGTCACCTCACAAGAATGTAGGTGTGACACCAGGTAGGATTTGATATGTGCATATAAAAATACATGTGCTGAATAGGCTACAGACAAAGGGAGACAGGAATTCACATATTTGTTAACTTTAAAAACACATGGAGATCTATTTCAATTAAAAATAGACTGGATTTATAACACCTGACATTTATCATGCAAAAGGCAAGATCAATTATACACCATGCCTCCTCTGAACTGCTTGTATTTCAATTCTGTTTGTGTTACTTTTCTGCATCATATTAGAATTAGTAGTCAGAGTCTAGTAGGGTATGGGTTCGTGTCAGGGATTCAGTATTTCGAATGGAAAATTGGAAAATGAATCCAATGTGTATGCAAATACGTGCTACACACAAAAAAATTCCCACTCTCATTCAGAACAATGGCTTGAAATAACCACGCCCCATGTAAGAAACAATTAGAGGAGAAGAGTTAGAAAATCTGTGAATACATACGTAGAATGGAAAATGCTCAGTAGTTCACAACCTTTGAGGTGGAAGAGACGTTTCCAAACCTTAGGGACAGGGTAAAACTCCACAAACATGGATCTCTGCTGGCCTAAACACTTCTGGAGATACTGACAATGAGGTTGGGTACTTGAAATATATGTTGTTTTCAGAAGCTTTAACTTCCTTTGTAGTGAGACCATCAAACTTGGGTCTGCATTTTTGTGACCTGGAGGACATGAATTCTTATTGTCCAATGAACATGAGGCAGCAGTGTTGAATTCACTCTTTGTAACTAAACTGTGGCCAATGGGGGATAAGTGTCTCCCCGTCTGGACTTTGAAATCATTTGGTCATCCTCCACTTTTCGTGGTGTTTCTTGCTGCTGCAGTGGGTGTTTTGTATTTGGTTCATGACATACAAGGAGTTAAACTGGGACACAATGCTGGAGGGAGTCCTGTAACGTATGGTGTGTCAGGGTCTGCAGGAGAATGCACCAACCAGGCTTCTGTCCCCCATTGCTTGCCCCCTTTACCATAGGAACTTGATTCTGAACATTGCCCTGAAAACTCTCCATGTAACATGATGCCTTTACATACAAAGTTCTGCTAGCTGCACCATGTCAGTCACAAGCCATTTGGAAGCCAATGTAAGATCCACATGACCCCACCACAGATGTATTGTCACACACCTGCACACAACTGCTCTAGGCCTGCCATAAATACTGCTCTGCTTCTCCAATTTGAGGCCTACTTACTGTCAGGTATAGATTCTTTATGTGATTTGGCATCATGAGACAACCCAAGCAGTTCTGCAGGACTTTGAAGAACTCATTTGATCCAAAGGATCCCTATTCTCACTTGATGGAGGTCAGGAACCAAACAGAAGAAGGCAAGAGACTTCATCCACAATGACAGATTTTTTGCCATTTTGGTTTTGGATGCACACATGGGATCTTCTTTAGATCTATCAGGAGCTGAGAATCTTAGCCACAGCCTCAAACAGGGCCTAGTGTCTGACTAAGACACATCCCTTTCCAGAGCAATTAAGCAAAGAGCCACAGGTGATGCCCATTCATTTCCATTTGAAAACTGTTTCTTCATGCTTCACAAAGGGGTGGCCTGAGGCAAAGACCTTCCTGACATTCAAGGCAACAGAAACATAGATAAGCAAATGGAGCAAAGCAGGGTTTCTCCCCTGAGACTTTACTGGTCACACTGATATCTGAGTTTTCTGAGATGTTCCCATTCCCTTCAGCTATCAAGGACATGGCCATGTCACAGAGTTTGGAGGTGGTACATATCTTGGACAATAAACCATGATACTATTCTGGAGAGTGGCCAGAATTCAGGAAGAAAACATCAACTTAGGAAGTTAGTAGGTGTTTCCCATCCATAAGGCAAGCAACAGTCCATTAATCAATTGTGCAGGATGAATGCTGTGAAGCTTTCTACTAGACAGGACACCTCCATTGATGCATTCTCGTTTCTAATGTCTAAAACCACGGACACAGTGGCTACACAGACATAGAAACACTCGCCTTGTCTATAGACTTACTAGAAACAGTCGACTCCAAACCAAACCAACCACCTTTCCTACCTATTCTCAGAACATGAAACAAAACCGCAAACTCACACCCACAACCAAAAAGGCACCTCCTTCCCAAAAATAGGTCTTTAACTATCTGGAGTGTCCTCTGACTGGTGGGCCATACTATGTTCCACTCAAAATGGCCTGTCTGGTCTCAGATCTTGTCTCCTTGGCCAACTCTGTTATTCTGCGAGGAGCCTGCTGTTAGCCACAACCTGCTGTCTCAAGAAAGGCCCCTCTTCAGACCTCTACTGGCATTTGGCCATCCTCACATCAGTAGGTACCAAGAAGGTCTGACTCTGTACTTGGTAAATCCAAACAAGTGAGCCCACTGGGACTGGGACTGGGACTGGCTCTTGGTGCCTGGCTTCTTGCATCCCAATTTCAGAGAGTTCCATCACCAAGGAAATGAGGTATGCCACTTTCTTTGCAACTGAATGAGGTCACTGCCTTGGCAACAACTTTGTCCTAACACTTGCTTCCAATGGTTCCATGAGTTGGAGGGTGCCCCTACTTCCTGTGACAATTTGACTAGTTAGAATGGTATATCAAAATAGACACCATGGAACAGCTCTACACGCAGGCCTGGTTAGGTTCATCTTCTCTACATTAAGAAGAGAGAGTCTGATGCATACACATCCCTTCATCCTGTCCAGGTTGTTTGCCATGGAAGATGGCTTTTGCTCATGCAGGTCCTTCATAGCTGCCTACATCTTCTCCAGGGATGATTTCTGCATCGAACTTGGAGGTTCTCAGCAGTTGGAAGATTACCTACATCCCTAATTGAAAGAATAGCCCTGTCCCTGCTCTTTTGTAATGTTAGATTGAGGCAACAGTGTATGGTTAGGGTTAATAACACGTTCGATTTGGGTTAGGAATCATTCTGCGGGATGAATAAGGTTATTGGGAACCTGCAATATATAGAAATATAGTGGTTAAATATAAGTATGAAAACAGAAATCTAGGTAAGATTTGAAGCTCAGAAGTGCATTTGGCAATAGATTGGGACACGTAGCTTTGAATTATGTTCTGCATACATGTTTCAGAAAAATCGATATACAATGGCATAGGACCTTGTACCTCAGATGATTGAATGTAGTAGAGTACATCCACTCAAAAAGGGATAGTCGATAGGATCAGGAAGATAGTCAGTATGTTTCGGAAGAAGATAGAGTATAGGATTTGGACCAAAGTTCATTAGCAATAGGGTTTCGGTTAGAGAGTGAATGTCAATGTCAGAACATGTGAAGGGTCAGTCACAATGTTGAACTGGAAAAAATATGTAGGAAAGTAGATATCAATAGAGACATTAGGAAATCAGGCAAAGTATAAAGTGAGTGAAAAAACTAGACATTTCCAACAGTTTTGAGGTTGAATATATAATCTTAGGAAGAAACAAAAATGTGGTCACCAATAGGATTGACATTTGAGAGCATTAGGCAACCTGGATATGGATGTTTTTAGTAATCCATGTTCAGTTTCCATTTAGGCTTTGGTACAATCATACGTGTGACTTTTGCATTTTGTGTCCAGAATATTACTATGATAACATGCATATGTAGATCAGGTGAAATGAGTATTTCTTCCACCATTTCTGGGAGCAATATTTAGAAGACTAATAAATTAGTATTGGGGGTACTAAGAGGTGTACCCTGTGTCTATGAATATAGAGATAATGCATGAATAGACAATATAGTGAATAAATAATATAACTGGTTCCACTTTAAATAATGGAATAAACTGATATAAGAGAATATATAAAAAATACTATATTGTTATAAAATCATTCATTCCAACCAGTTATACATCTAATGGTGATATTATAGTTATGGTTTATCATGAAGTGAGTGTCAGTTTTGCTTCAAAACTGATAAAAGAAATCAAAAATAATATATTTCGAAAGAAGTCTCATTATAAGACCAGTCAAGAAACCTGGAAGAATCCATGTGTTCTGAAGCAGGAAGTGATTGAAAGTGAAACAAATGCCTATAAGTTTGCTAACTTGTGGATGAAATATATATCCTATGATGTGCATTAATTGAAGAAATAGTAATGTACCAGTGTTGAATTAAAATGAATTTCAAAATACACATCATGTCACATAGGAATGTACTTGCATTGATGTTAAACTGGGTCAGTTACTGTAGAAGTATTAGTATTTGTATGCAACATTAACTGAAGTTAGTTTTCAGTACTGGAAACAATATGTATTTCAGGTAGATGAATATTTTTGAGAATGATCTTGTGAAAAGTTGATTATAAATCCATATATATGAACATGAATGAATTTAGGGAGTGTATATAAGACACATATATTTCATATTTTGAAAAATCTGGAGAGTGTATGTATATTTATATATATATATATATTTATATATATATATATATATATATATATATATATATATATATATATATATATATACAAAAAAACACACACAGACAATAATATAGCAATCAAATTTATCATGAAATATATATCCTCCACAGATGCAAAATTATTTCTTTTAGAACATGTATTTATGTATAATGTTGTTCTTCTAGGAAACACACCCCTAGGTAAAATTTTCAGTTCCAACAGAGTTTAACAGGAGTGATCATTTCTCACAAATTGTATTTGCCAAATTAGCCTCCTCACAAGAATGTAGGTGTGATACCAGGTAGTGTTCTATATGTGCATTTAAAAATACATGTGCTGAATAGGCTACAGAGAAAGGGAGAGAGGAATTCACATATTTGTTAACATTAAAAACACATGGAGAACTATTTCAATTAAAAATTGACTAGATTTATAACACCTACAATTAATCATGCAAAAAACAAGTCCAACTATACACCATGATTCCTCTGAACTGATAGTATTCCTATTCTGTTTGTGTTATTTTTCTCCATCATATTAGGAGTAGTAGTCAGAGTTTATTAGGGTATGCGTTAGTGTCAGGGATTCAGTATTTCGAATGGAAAATTGGAAAATGACTCTAAAGGGTATGCAAATATGTGCTACACAAAAATGTTCACACTCTCATCCAGAAGATTGCCTTGGCATTACCTTAGTTCCAAGTAAGATACAATAAAGGAGAAAAGTTAGAAAATCTGTAAATACATATCAGGAATAAAAAATGCTCAGGAGTTCACAAACTTGTAGGTGGTAGAAGAGTTTCCAATAGTAAGGGACAGGGTAAACACTCCACAAACATTGAGCTCTGCTTGTGTAAAGACTTCTTGAGAAACTCTCTGAGGTTGGGCTCTTAAAATACATGTTGTTGTCAGGAGCTTTAGCTTCCTTTGTTGTGTGACCATCAAATCTGGGTGTGCAAATATGTGACCAGAAGGACATTGTTTCTAATTTTCCAATGAAAATGAGGCAGCAGTGCTGAATACTCTTTTTGGAGTTAAACTATGGCCACTGGGGTGTAAGTGTCTCCCCGGGTTGACTGTGAAGCCAATTAGTCATGCTCCAATTTTCGTGGTGTTACTCCTTGGTGCACTGGGAGTTTGGTATTTGCTTCATGAAATACAAGGAGTTCAACTGGGACACAGTGCTGGAGGGAGTTCTGTCACGTGTGGAGGGACACAGTCTGCATGAGAATGCACCAACCAGGATTCTGTCCCACATACGTTGCCCCTTTGTCCATAGCAACCTGATTCTGAACATTGCCCAGAAACCTATCCATATAACAAGATGCCTTTACATATAAGGGTCTGCTGGCTGTACCCTGTCAGTCACAAGGCAATTGGAAGCCAATGGCAGATCCACATGCCCCAACACACATGTTTTATCACACACCTTCACACCACTGCTCTAGGCCCACTAATGAACAGGCTCCAACATACTGGCATCACTGTTCTACACAATTTTCATGAAACCCAGTCAGTCAAGGCACTGTGAGATACACTCATGATCAGCAACAGGACATCCAAAAGTTTTCCAGTGCCACCTGGTCATGGGAATTTCAAAAGTTTCATGGTATTTATCAAGCCATTTTTTGAGGATAAAGTTGGAGGCTCTGTGGGTTTCAATTCATTCAGGAACCATTAAATGTTGAAGAAGCTCATTTCAATGAAAGATCTTGAGAACACTCACAGGCAAGTCTTCCCAAAGAGTGGCCAAAAGGTCACATGAAGTCAGGCCCATTGAGGTCTACAATGTGAGGTCCATGTGTGTTTTGACAGTGGCTTTAAAGAATTTCAGAATAAAATCATGTGATATCCAGGCTGAGATTCCCAGTGCTCTGGGCAAAGCCACCCTGCACCTAGATCTCCATGCACCACAATTAATACCTGAGATCTAGGTTGCATGGCCTAGTAAAATCCAAACACAATTCATGACAATACTTCTCTTATGTCACTTCCAGAATTCAGTCTCTAAGGAGAATCATACCAGAGTTTAAGCCCAGGTGGACCCAGTCATCTGTTCCAAGCGCCAAATAAATTACCACAATTCAAAACAAAATGCTCCCACATGCCCCTTATCTTCTTCAATTTGAGGCCAAATGACTGTGGGGTTTAGATTCTTTATGTAAATTGGATTCATGTGAAAACCCAAGCACCTATGGGCTAAACTCTGCAGGGCTTTAAAGAACTCATTTGACCCAAAGGATCCCTATTTTCACTTGATGGATGTCAGGGCCATTAGAGAGGAAGGTGAGAGTCTTCATCCACAATAACTGCTCTTTTGACCATTTTGGTTTTGGATGCACCCATGGGATCTTTCTTTAGATCCATCAGGTGCTGAGAATCTAAGCCACAGCCTCACACAGGGCCAAGAGGCTGATTCAGACACATCTCTTTCCAAAGCAATTAAACAAAGAGCAAAACACACACAGACATTATAAAGTGGCAATATATATGCCAATTGAAATTCATGATGAAATATATATCGTCCACAGATCCAAAAATATTAATTTTACTGAACATGGATTTATGAATAATGTTGTTCAACTAGAAAGGTTACCCTTAGGCTGAATTTTAAGATCCAATAGCGTTTAGGAGGAGTGATCTCTTGTCATAATTTGTATCTGCCATGTCAGCCACCTCACAAGAATGTATATGTGATACCAGGTAGGATTCAATATGTTTATATAAAAATACATGTGATGAATAGGCTACAGAGAAAAGGATACAGGAATTCACATATTTATTAACTTTAAAAACACAAGGAGAACTATTTCAATTAAAAATTAACTAGATTTATAACACCTACCCTACATAATGCAAAAGGCAAGTCCAACTATACACCATGCCTCTTTTGAACTGCTTGTATTTCTATTGTGTTTGTATGCACTGTGGGTTTCAAGAACCATTAAATGTTGAGGAAGCTCATTTCAATGAAACTCTGGAGAACTCTCATAGGCAAGGCTTCCTAAAGAGTGGCCAAAAGGTTAGATATAGCCAGGCCCATTGAGGTCTACAATGTGAGGTCCATGTGTGTTTTGACTCTCAACTATGGCTACCAAGTCTTTAAGAATAAAATCATGGGATATCTTTGCTGAAATTCCCAGTGCTCTGTGGAAAGCCACCCTCGGCCTTGATCTTAGTTTCCAAGGGCGACTCTCATGCTTGACCTCTTAAAATATCACCACAATTCATGGCAATACTTCTTTTAGTTCAGTTCCAGAAGTCAGTCTCTAAGGGGAATCACACAAGAATTCAAGCCCAGGTGGACCCAGTCATCTCTTCCAACCGTCACACAAATGACCACAATTAATACCAAAACACTCTCACATGGCCCTCCTCTTCTTCTATAAAGGCACTCATCATAACATCTGGCTGGAGGTTTCCATGAGGGGCACAGCCCAAGACAGTGTCCCAAATAAGCTCACTTGCCACTCATTTGCCTAAATTCAGGGTGGCTTGGACACCCTTCTTGTGCACCAGGAGTGATCTGAAAGGGTAAAATAAATTGAAATTAAAGTGTAAAAGTTGAAGTGTAAAAGACCGGGTTTTGTAAAGTTTCTAAGCTGCAAGGCCTGAGTTAAAATGTAAAGGACCAGGTATTGTTAAGTTCCTATGCTACATGCAAAACCTGAAATTCCTGTAGCTTGTAGTACAATTCCGGACTGCCCAGTAAATATTCCCCCTGACCGCCTGGTTGTTTAATAACCTGGGACCCTGTGTGGCCTGGCACATAGGCATCGCAAGGCCTAAACCAATCTGTTTGAATGTGTACCTCGCTTTAGAACTCACCTATCACTCCTGCCTGACCTGTTCCTGCCAATGAATGAACTAATCATGTTTAGGAATTGTTGTTTGATTTTTCTGCGGTGTATGTTGATTTCTTAAAGGAGACTGTGATATATGTAAAGTCCCGCCCTCCCCAAAAAGTGTACTTAAGCACTGCTCAACCCCTGCTCGGGGCTCTGGGCTGCTCTCCCTTCTTGAGTGAGCACGTAGCCCCAGCATGCTGGATTGGATCCTCAATGAACGCCTTTTTCTGTTGCATGAGCCGCGTTCTCTTGGTGGTCTCTTCCTCCGACGTTCACCGGACCCTTACATTTGGTGCGTTGGCCGGGAATCACGCAGCATAGGACAAGGACACCCCAACAGACCCCTCTGGAGGTAAGTAAGGCGCTTCTTTTCATTTTTCCTTGTGATCACTCAGAGCTTTTTGTTCAGGTTCCATTTTTCGGTTTTGGTTTGGGTTGGCAGAGTGGCTTCCAGCGGAGAACGTAAGTTCCCCCTGTCAGTGGTGGACAAACGTGTCCTAAAGCCACAGGCCATGTCCTTGCAAGGGATGCCTTGGAAGACTCGGGGACTGACGGATGTGCTCTCATTAGGTGAGGAGGGACGAATGAGCCCACATTAGGTGACTCTGCTGGCAACCCATCATATCTTGCTGACTACTTTTTTCTCTCAGGTTGAATTCACTGTCTGTCTTTGTGGTCTAACCATCAGGTTTTGCCAGTTACTAGGTTCTAATCTTTACTTCTGAACTCGTGTTAAATGTTAACTGTGTGTACATGTTTGTGTCACGTTTGTATTGTCCTTGTCTCTGTTTGAGAAACTCTCATTATGGGACAAAGCCATTCCATGCCTCTGTCCTTGAAGCCATTCCTGGTCCCTGCCTCCAATCCGACCCCTTCACCCAGGATCCTATCACTCAAACCTTCTACTCCTCCCCCTCTTCCCTCCATTCTCCCTGAGTCACAAGATTGTAGATCTTGGGGTTGTGAACAAACGGGAGCTGCATGATGGTCTTTGTGTGTCATTTTATCTGTGTTTCTGTTAAATGTGATGGCATTGTATGGTCCGATGCAGAGTCCCGAGTTCCAACCTGCATTACATATGTGGAAGTTACTTTAGCTAAATTTTAAACTAATGCTTCTCCTGTGAGGGACCAAAAGTCAATAGAACCACCAGTTTTTCTGTTCTCACCTTTTCACCTCTCTTAGCTGTGCTTTAAAGAACTTTGATAAACTTTACTTCCCTTTGTTAAGCAAGATTACGGAAGCAGTGATTACTTTTCTTCCCGTAGTTGGATTGAGCATGCCCACTGCAGAGGGAAATGTCTGGGGTCTAAGAACTTTGATATCTCGCTTAAATTTTTCTCAAAACCCTGTCCTCATTATTAAATTGGCATTAATTGGCTTTGGGATGGGAACCAAGCCTTCAGTCATAAATTTTGACACCCCAGAGGGGACTTTAAATAAACCCCACTCTGCCCTCTTGGGGAAGCCTAGCACTCAAAACAACTGAAGCAGAGAATGAAATTTTTGGGAGCTGACTACTTCAAAGTTGGGAGACATAGAATATGCCTGGTGCCTGGGGTCAAAGCAAACCAGAGGAACTAATCCTGTAAGTAAATGGTGAGGCTAAGGGACTCCCAGCAGCTGCCAGATCCATTTTGCTGTGGGGAACTCCCTTATTCCTTACGTGCACTTTAAGGATTTCTCCACCTCTGTTTACTTAACAAAAGGGACAATGAATGCATTAATATGTTGATATTATAGATTGTTTCTTGGGGATGATCTAGGGTGAATGTGTATCTAGAAATGATTTTTTTATTTTAGCCATCTGGTATCTAAATGGGTTTCTAAAGCATTGCACTATCTTACAGTTAAAAGTTGGGTTTAAACAATTGTTTAGTTTGATTTCAGGTAGTTCATGCTAGGAAACTTAAATACTTAGGGTAAAAAAAAAAATAAAGAGTTTTAATTTTGAACTAGACAGCCTGAAAAAATTTCACTAGATATATCAGTGCATTAACTTGGGAAGAGATAATAAATTATGATATGGTATCTATTCCCATCAGTGTGTAAGATTTTAAAAAATGGTACTAAATTAAAACGTTGGTCTGGCTTATTGAAATGACATTAATTAGCAACAGTCTTGGAAATTTTTAAAGCTTAATTTCGGATACACATGGTAGCATGTGGTTCTTTTTAAAAATTTTTCAGCCAATTTAATTTAACTTAATACTATTAGAAACTTCATAACAAAGAAAGGGGCTTAATGATCCTATAGAAACTTCTTCTGATGGTGGCATTAATATTATCAAAAAATGATCCTATTTTCAGTTTTGTGTGAGCAAGTTTTTCTAGTGTAGAAAAATCTAAAGAAATAAAATTTTGAGAATTACATCTTAAACTTGCATCAAAATTTTCAACATCCAAACCTGGAAATTATGACTTATAGATAAATGCCTTAGGCGTGAGGTTTCTTCTCAGAATTCCAGTCTTTCCAGTTTTCCAGACCTCAGCCAGGACTTACTTTGATATGCAAATAAAAGAAGCCTGCAGCACTCAGCAGGAGACAGATAAAAAGAGTAAATGTGTCTTTTTACCTGAACTCAAACTAGACCTAACCAAAAAAGTATATAATATGGTATTTACTAATTACTGGCCAGTCATCATTTTTAGGACTCTTGCTTTTCTTAGATTCTGTAATTTTTTTTTTTTTTTGAGCTCATGATCTTGATTCTGCTGACGGGTTAATGTTTTCTGATCAGTTCTATTTTTGATCGACTCTGGAGTTTTCAGCATTGCAATGGAGATTTCACCTGAAAAAAGCTACAAGGCCTTTACTATTGTGTTATGTGTTACATTTGTGTTACGTGTTGTATGTTGGTATGTCTGTATGTGTGTATGTCCATATATCATGCAGGGATATGACAATTGACAGATGAGGAGCGCTCATGAAAAATTTAAAAATGTATCCAAATGTCTTTGATTCACGTGATTCATATGTATTAATTCAAATTGGGTAAACAGATAAAAATAAAGATGTCTTTAAAATTAGGCCTATAAGTTTTCTAGGTTTTCAAAAAGGCCCTAATAAAATGTAGATGTCTATAAAATAATCTGCTTAAATTCAGAAATTGAAAAGCATTGTATTGAAATGTGAACAGAAAGAGGTTAGTAGATGGAAAAGAGAAACTAAAAGGTTCTAGATATAGATATAATAGAGGAAATACGTGTTTCTGGATAAGAGAGTCTATATGATTAAGTAATTAAAAGGGTTTAAGTAAATAATAAAAAAAGGTGTGTGTAACTTGGTTATATGTGTAAGTTTTGAGCAAGTAATCTTAAAAAATTAAACAGCTGGTAAAACAAGTACTGTTTTTATAAAATTGTGCCATGTTATTTCTTTAAAATCTAAACTTGTTTAATACAAAAACATCAATGTAATTGTGGTGTTAATGTGTTCATATCTTCCAGGTATACAAGTCTGTAAGGTAGAAGCTTGCAAAGACCATTGTATCAAGCTGGTGTTCTAAGGTTGTATGGTAATTCTAGGCTTAAAAGACAAACATGTTGGAGTGTTGGAGATTTATGTATATCATTTGTGTTCTATAATTGGACTTGTTATCAATAAGATATGTACAGTTCCATGTTACTTTTTACACTGAGATACAATCTAAAAGTATTTTTAACTTAATGAGAGCCAAATCTGTGAAGGTTTTATTGTAAACTCAAAGGTAATGCCCATTCATTTCCATGTGAAAACTGTTTTCTTCAGGCTTCACAAAGGGGTGGCCTGAGACAAAGACTTTCCTGATATTCAGGGCAACATAACAATAGGTAATCAAAAGGCCCAAAGCAGGGTTTCTCCACTGAGACTTTACTGGCCACACTGATATCTGAGTTTTCTGAGATGCTTGCCATTCCCTTCAGCTACCAGTACATGGCCATGTCACAGAGCTTGGAAGTGGTACATATATTTGACACAAAATCATGAGCCTATTCTGGAGAGTGGCCAGAATTCAGGAAGAAAACAGGAACGTAGGAAGATAGTTGGTGTTGCCCATTGATAAGGCAAGCCACACTCCATTCATAAATTGTGCCGGATGAATGCTGGGAAGTTTTCTCCTTGAGAGGATACACCCATTGAGGCATTATCTTTTCTAATGTCTACAACCACGAAAACAGTGGGATACACAGACCTAAAAACACTCGCCTTGTCAAAGGACTAACTAGAAACAGTCCACTCCAAACCAAAAACACCCCCTTTCCTAACTATTCTCAGAACAAAAGAAAAAACCACAAACCCACACCCACAACCACAAAGGCACCTCCTTCCCCCAAGTGGGTCTGGAACTATCCAGAGTGTCCTCTGACTGGAGGGCCATACTATGTTCCCCAGAAATGGTCTGTCCTGTCTCAGATCTGGACTCCTTGGTCAACTCTGTGAAGTTGTCAGGAGCCAGCAGTGAGCCTCTACCTGTTTTCTCCGGAAGGGCCCCTCTTCAGAATTTTTCTGGAATTTGGCCATTCTCACATAAGTAGGTACCACAAAAGACTGACTCTGTCCTTGGAAAATCCAAACAAGTGAGAACACTGGAACTGGTGCTGGGACTGGGCCTGGGTGCCTAGCTTCCTGGAACCCAAATTTGGAGAGTTCCATCAACAAGGATGTGAGGTGAGGTCACTTCCTTTAGTAACTGAATGAGGTCACTGCCTTGGCAACCAATTTGTCCTAACATTTGCTTCCTAAGGTCTCATAACATGGAGGATGTCCCTACTTCCTGTGACACTTTCACAAGTTAGAATGGTAAGGAAACAATAGTCACCTGGGAACAGCTCTCCACACAGGCCTCTCCTCTACATTAAGAAGAGAGAATCTGATTCAGACACAACCCTTCATCCTGACCAGGCTGTTTGCCATGGAAGATGCCTTTTGCTCTCTCAGGTCCTTCATAGCTGCCTACATCTTCTCCAGGGATCATTTCTGCATGGAACTTTGAAGTTTTCAGCAGGTGGAAGATCCCCTGCATTCCTGTATTGTAAGACCAAATCTGTCCCTGCTTTTCTGAATACTTAGATTGAGGGAACAGTGTATGGTTAGGGTTAACAATATGTTCAATTAAAACCAAAATACTCCCACATGGCCCTCATATTCTTCCATGTAGACATTCATCATAACCTCTGGCTGGAGGTTTCCATAAGGGGCGCAGCCCAAGACAGTGTCCAAAATAAGTTCCCTTGCCCCTCATTTTCCTAAAGTCAGGGTTTCCTGGACACCCTTCCTGTAAACCAGGATTGATCAAATAGGCCTGCCAGTAATACTGCTCTGTTTCTTCATTTTGAAGCCTACTGACTGTGAGGTATAGATTCTTTATGTGATTTGGAGTCATGTGAGAACCCAAGCACTGCTGCAGGGCTTTGAAGAACTCATTTGTCTCAAAGGATCCCTATACTTACTTGATGGAGGTCAGGAACCTAACAGAGGAAGCAAGAGACTTCATCCACAATGACTGATCTTTTTGCCATTTTGGTTTTGGATGCACACATGGGATCTTTCTTTAGATCCATCAGGTGCTGAAAATCAAAGCCACAGCCTCTCTCAGAGCCGAAAGGATGATTCAGACACATCCCTTTCCAAAGCAATTAAGCAAAGAGCCACAGGTGATGCTCATTCATTTCCAATTGAAAGCACTTTTCTTCAGGCTTCACAAACTGGTGGCCTGAGGAAAAGACCTTCCTGACATTCAGGTCAACAGAACAGTAGGTAAGCAAAAGGCACAAAGCAGGGTTTCTCTACTGAGCCTTTACTGGTCACACTGATATCCGAGTTTTCAGAGATGCTCCCAATTCCCTTCATCTATGCAGTACATGTCCATGTCACAGAACTCGACGGAGGTCCATATCTTGGACAAAAAAAATGAGCCTATTCTGGAGAGTGGCCAGAATTCAGGAAGAAAACAGGAACTAAGGAAAGAAGTAGGTGTTGTGCATATAAGGCAAGCCACAGTCCATTCATAAATTGGGAAGGATGTGTGCTGAGATGCTTTCTACTAGACAGGACACATCCATTGATGCATTCACTTTTCTAATATCTACAACCACGGAAAAAGTGGGATACACAAACATAGAAACACTCGCCAAGTCAAATGACTTACTAAAAACAGTCCACTCCAAACCAAACATACTGCCTTTCCTACCTATTCTCAGAACATGATAAAAAAACACAAATTCACACCCACACCCACAAAGGCACCTCCTTCCCCCAAGTAGGTCTGTGACTATCCAGAGTGTCCTCAGACTGATGGGCCTTACTCTGCTCCCTCGAAATGGACTGTCCTGTCTCAGATCAGGTCTCCTTTACCAACTCTGTAAAGTTTTCAGCATCAATCAGTGAGTCACTACCTGCTTTCTCAGGAAAGGCCCCTCTTCAGAGCTTTCCTGGCATTTAGCCATCCACACATCAGTATGTACCAAAAAGACTGACTCTGTCCTTGGTAAATCCAAACAAGTGAACCCACTGGGACTGGGACTGGGACTGGCTCTGAGTGCCTGGCTTCCTGGATCCCAAGTTCAGAGAGTTCCATCACCAAGGAAGTGAGGTAGGTCACTTCCTTCAGGAACTGAATGAGGTCACTACCTTGGTAACCACTTTATCCTAACATTTGCTTCCAAGGGTCCCACGAGAGAGAGGCTTCCCCTACTTCCTGTGTCACATTCACAAGATAGAATGGTATATCAACCATAGGCACATGTTAACAGCTCTCCACACAGACCTGGTTTGGTCCATCTTCTCTACTTTAAGAAAAGAGAGGCTTATTCAGACACATCGCTTCATCCTGACCAGGTATTTTACCAAGGAAGATTACTGATGCTCTCTCAGGTCCTTCATAGCTGCCTACATCTTCTTCAGGGTTTATTTCTGCATGGAACTTGAGGTTCTCAACAGGTGGAAGATCCCCTACCTACCTGTATTATAACACCAACTCTGTCCCTGGTCTTTGTAAAGTTAAATTGAGGGAACAGTGCATGGTTAGGGTTAATAACATGTTCAATTTGGGTTAGGAATCATTCTGCGAGATGAATAATGGTATTGGGGACCTCCGATATTTACAAGCATATATAGGTGTAATATAAGTATGAATACAGAAATCTAGGAAAGATTTGAAACCCAGATGAACACTGGGCCCTTGATTGGGATAATTAGCTTTGAATTATTTCCGCAAAGTTGTCTCAAATAAATCGTTATACAATGGCATAGGACCTTGTACCTTGGATGACTGAATGAGGAAGAGATCCTCCAGACAAAAAGGGATAGTTCCAAAAGTTATTTAGATATAGGGTTTTGGTTAGAGAGTGAATGCAAATGTCAGCATATGTGAAGAGTCAGTCACAGTGATGAACTGGGGAAAATGTGTAGGAAAGCAGATATCAATAGAGACATTAGGAAATCAGGGAAAGTACAAAGTGAGTAATAGGATAAGACGTTTTTAACAGGGTTCAGTTTCAATATTTAATCTTAGGAAGAAACAAATATGTAGTCACCAATAGGAATGATATTTGAGATCATTAGTTAATCAGGACATGGATGTTGTTAGTAATACATGCTCACATTAAATTTAGGCTTTGGTACAATCATAAGGGTGTCCGTTGCATTTTTTGTCAGGAATATTACTGTGATGAAATGTAAATGTATATCAGGTGACTACAGTATTTCTTCAAACATTTCTGAAAGCAACATTTTAAGACTTATAAATTAGTATTGGGACACAATTACGTGTACCCTGTGCCTATGATTATAAAGATGATGCCTTAATAGACCATACTGTAAATAAATAATATAACTTGATCAAACTTTAAATAATGGATTGAATTGATATCTGAAAATATATAGGAAATCTTATATTGATATACATAAGTTCAGTCTAACCAGTTATACATCTAATGGTAATTTTAGCATTATGGTTTATCATGAAGAGTGTGGGAGTTTTGCTTCAAAAATGATTATGGAAATCGAAAATAATGTGTTTGGAAATAATCTCATGAAAAGTACAGTCAAGAAACATGGAGGAATACATATATTCTGAAGCAGGAAGTAATTGCAAGTGAACCAAATGCGTACAGATTTGTTAACTTGTGGATGAAAAGTATTATCTTATAATGTCCATAAACTGAAGAAATAGTAATGTACCAGTGTTGAATAAAAATGAACTTCAAAATACACATCATGTCCCATAGGATTTTACTTGCATTGATGTTAAACTGGGTCAGTTACTGTACAAATATTAGGATTTGTAAGCACCTTTCACCGAAGTTAGTTTTCAGTACTGGGAAATAAATATGTATTTCATGTGTGTGGATGAATATTTCTGAGAATAATTTTGTGAAAATTTGATTATAAATCCACATATAGGAACATGAGTTAAATTAGTGAGTGTAAAATAAGACACATATATTTCATATTTTGAATAATCTGGAGAAAAAAAAATACATATATATATATATATATATATATATATATATATAAAGATACAAACACAGACATTAAAATGTAGTAATATGTATGCCAATCAAAATTCATCATGAAATATATATCATCCTCATATCCAAAAATATTCTTTTTACTGAGCATGGATTTATGTATAATGCTGTTCATCTAGGAAATTCACCAATATGTTGAATTTTCAGTTCCATCAGTATTTAGGGAGAGTGATCTCTTCTCACAATTTGTATCTTCCTAAAACAGCAAGCTCACAAGAATGTACGTGTGATACCAGGTAGGATACTAAATATGCATAATAAATTTCATGAGATGAATAGGGTACAGAGAAAGGGAGACAGAAATGTACATATGTGTTAACTTTAAAAACTCATGGAGAAGTATTACAATGAAAAGTTGACTAGATTTATAACACATTCACTTGATAAAGCAGAAGGCAAGTTCTAGTATACACCATGCCTCCTATGAACGGCCTGTATTTCTATTCTGTTAGGTTTCTTTTTCTACATCATATTAAGATTAGTAGTCAGAGTCTAGTAGGGTATGGGTTAGTGACAGGGATTCAGTATTTCTAATGGAAAATAGGAAAATGAATCTAATGTGTATGCAAATATTTGCTAGACAAAAATCTTCCCACTGTCCTCCAAAACAATGCCTTGATATTTCCTTTGCCACAAGTAATACACAATTAGTGGAGAAGAGTTTGAAAGTCTGTGAATATATATCTGGAAAAGAAAATGCTCAGGAGTTCACAACCTTGGAGGTGGTAGTGGAATTTCCAAAAGTAAGGTACAGGGTAAACACTCCACAAACATGGAACTCTGGTGGCCTAATGAGTTGTTGAGAAACTGCCTCTGAGTTTGGGCTCTTGAAAAATTTGTTGTTGTCAGGATCTTTAGCTTTCTTTGTATTGAGACCATAAAACCTGGGTCGGCATCTATGTGACCTGGATGACATGGTTCCTTATATGCTATTGAACATGAGGCAGAAGTTCTGAATTTTCCCTTTGTTAGTAAACTGAGGACACTGGGGTCTAAGTGTCTAACCATGTGATCTGTGAAGCCATTTGGTCATACTCCACTTTTCGTGGTGTTTCTTACTGCTGCACTGGGAGTTTGGTATTGGCTTCACATAATACAACGAGAAAAACTGGGACACAGTGCTAGAGGGAGTACTCTCACGTGTAGTGGATGAGGGTCTGCAGGAGAATGCACCAACCAGGCTTCTATCCCAAAAAGCTTGCACCCATGTCCATAGCAACCTGATTCTGAACATTGCCCTGAAACCTCTCCATATAACAAGGTCCCTTTACTTGTAAGGTTCTGCTGGCTGCACCATGTCAGTCACAAGTCATTCGGAAACCAATGGCAGAACCACGTGTCCCCACGACAGATGTTTTATCATACACCTGCCCACCACTGCTCTGGGCCCAGTAGTCAGCAGGCTCCAACATTCTGGCATCTCTGTTCTCACCATTTTCATGAAACCCAGTCAATCAATGCAATGTCTGGTACACTCGTGATCAGCAACAGATATCCAAAGGTTCTCCAGTGCCACATGTTCATGGGAATTTAAAAAATTCATGGTATTTATATAGCCAATTTTCAACGATGAAGTTGGAGGCACTGTGGCTTTCAATTTATTCAGGAACCATGAAATGGTGAGGAAGATTATTTCAATTAAAGCTCAGGAGAACTCTCAGAGGCAAGGCTTCCCAAAGAGTGGCCAAAAGGTCACATGAAGCCAGGCCCATTGAGGTCTACAATTGAGGTCCATGTGTGTTTTGACTCTCAACAATGGCTGCCACGTCTTTCTGAATAAAGTCATGTGATATCCTGGCTGAGATTCCCAGTGCTCTTTGGAAAGCTATCCTGGGCCTAGATCTCAGTCTCCAAGGGCAACTCTCATGTGTGGCCTCCTAAAATCCCAACACAATTCATGTCAATACTTCTCTGAGTTCATTTCCAGAACTCAGTCTCTAAGGGGAATCACTCCATAGTTCAAGCCCATGTGGACCCAGTCATCTCTTCCAACTACCACACAAATGACCACAATTAAACCAAAACACTCCCACATGGCCCTCATCTTCTTCAATATAAACTCTCATCATAACCTCTTGCTGGAGGTTTCCATGAGGGGCGAAGCCTAAGACAGTGTCCAAAATAAGCTCATTTGCCCCTTATTTGCCTAAATTCAGGGTGGCCTGGAAACCCTTCCTGTGAATCAGGTGTGATCAAATAGGCCTGCCATTAATACTGCTCTACTTCTCCAATTTGAGGCCTACTCTTTGTGGGGCATAGCTTCTTTATGTGAATTGGGGTCATGAGAAAACCCAAGCACCTATGGGCTACCCTCTGCAGGGCTTTGAAGAACCCATTTCAGTGAGTCTAGGAGTTGGACCAAAAGTTCTTTAGATATAGGGGTTTTGTTAGAGAGTGAATGTAAATGTCAGCATATTTCAAGAGTCAGTCACAGTGATGAACTGGGGAAAATGTGTAGGAAATCAGATATCAATAGAGACATTAGGAAATCAGGCAAAGTACAAAGTGAGTGATAGGATGAGACATTTTTAACAGGGTTCAGTTTCAATATTTAATCTTAGGAAGAAACAAATATGTACTCACCAATAGGAATGATATTTGAGATCATTAGTTAATCAGGACATGGATGTTGTTAGTAATACATGCTCACTTTCAATATAGGCTTTGGTACAATCATAAGTGTGTCCGTTGCATTTTGTGTCAGGAATATTACTGTGATGAAATGTATATGTATATCAGGTGACTAGAGTATTTCTTCCAATATTCTTAAAGCAATATTTTAAAGACTTATAAATTAGTATTTGGGATACAAATAGGTATACCATCGGTCTATGAATATAGAGATGATGCCTTAATAGACCATACTGTGAATAAATAATATAACTGGTTCAAACTTTAAATAATGGATTGAATTGATATCTGAAAATATATATGAAATCTTATATTGATATACATAAATTCATTCTAACCAGTTATACATCTAATGGTAATATTAGCATTATGGTTTATCATGAAGAGTGTCTGAGTTTTGCTTCAAAAATGTTTATGAAAATCAAAAATAATGTGTTTGGAAAGAATCTCATGAAAAGAACAGTCAAGAAACATGGAGGAATACATGTGTTCTGAAGTAGGAAGTGATTGAAAGTGAACTAAATGCCTATAAATTTGTGAAATTGTGGATGAAAGAATTTATCCTATTATGTCCACAAACTGCAGAAATAGTAATGTATCAGTGTTGAATAAAAATGAACTTCAAAATACACATCATGGTCCCATAGGTGTCTACTTGCATTGATGTGAAACTGGGTCAGTCACTGTGGAAATATTACGATTTGTATGCACCATTCACTGAATTTAGTTTTCAGTACTAGGAAATAAATATGTATTTAAGGTGGATGAATATTTCTAAGAATTATTTTGTGAAAATTTGATTATAAATCCACATACACACACATGAGTAAATTTAGAAAGTGTATAATAAGACACATATATTTCATATTTTGGAAAATCTAAAGAGTAGATATCTATATCTATATAGATAGATAGATAGATAGATAGATAGATAGATACTCACATACACAGACATTAAAATGTAGCAATATATATGCCATTCGAAAATCATAATAAAATAGATATCATCCACGTATCCAAAAATATTCATTTTACTGAACATTTATTTATGCATAATATTGTTCATCTAGGAAATTCACCCATAGGTTGAATTTCCAGTTCCATCAGTATTTAGAGGGAGTGATCTCTTCTCACAATTTGTATCTTCCAAAATAAGCGAGCTCACAAGAATGTACATGTGATACCAGGTAGAATTCTAAAGATGCATTAAAAAATACATGTGATGAATAGGCTACAGAGAAAGGGAGACAGAAATTTACATATGTGTTAATTTTAAAAACTCATGGAGAAGTATTACAATGAAAAGTTGACTATATTTATAACACATACCGTTGATAAAGCCGAAGGCAAGTCCAAGTATACACCATGCCTCCTATGAAAGGCCTGTATTTCTATTCTCTTAACTTTCTTTTTCTCCATCATATTTGGATTAGTAGTCAGAGTCTAGTAGGGTATGGGTTAGTGTCAGGGATTCAGTATTTCAAATGGAAAATATGAAAATGAATCTAATGTGTATGCAAATATGTGCTACACAAAAATCTTCCCACTCTCATCCAGAACAATGCTTTGACATTACCTTCGCCCCAAATAAGACACAATTAGTGGAGAAAAGTTAGAAAATCTGTGAATACATATGTGGAAAGAAAAATGCTCAGGAGTTCACAAACTTGTAGGAGGTAGAACGGGTTACAAAAAGGGAGAGGGTAAACACTCCACAAACATGGAGCTCTGCTGCCCTAATGACTTTTTGAGAAACTGCCTCTGAGGTCGGGCAGTTAAAATATATATCGTTGTCAGGAGTTTTAGCTTCCTTTGTAGTGAGACCATCAATTCTGGGTCTCCATCTATGTGACCTGGATGACATGGTTTTTTGTTTTCTAGTGAACATGAGGCAGCAGTGCTGAATTCTCTCTTTGTAGGTAAACTTTGGCCACTGGGGTCTAAGTATCTAACTGTGTTGTCTGTAGAGCCATTTGGTCATTATCCACTTTCGTGGTGTTTTTTACTGCTGCACTGTGAGTTTGGTATTGGCTTCACGAAATACAAGGAGTTCTACTGGGACACAGTGCTGGAGGATGTACTCTCACGTGTGGTGGGTTAGTAAAATGCACCAGTGAGGCTTCATTCCCACATAGCTTTTCAACTTGACAATAGCAACCTGATTCTGACCTTTGGCAGGAATCCTCTCCATATAACAAGATGCCATTACATAGAAGGGTCTGCTGGCTGTACCATGTCAGTCACAAGTCTTTCTAAGCCAATGGCAGATCCACGTGGCCCCACCACAAATGTTTTTTTCACACACCTACACTCCTCTGCTCTAGGCCCACTAGTCTGCAGGCTCCAACTTTCTGGCATCTATGTTCTACACTTTTTTCATGAAACCCAGTCAATCAAGGCACTGTCTGGTACAATCATGATCAGGAACAGGACATTCAGAGGTTCTCCAGTGCAACCTGGTCATAGTAATTTCAAAAAATTCATGGTATTTATCTAGATATTTTTCAATAATGAAGTTGGAGGCACTGTGGGATTTTATTTATACAGGAACCATTAAAAGGTGAGGAATCTCATTTTAATGAAAGCTCTGGAGAACTTTCACAGGCAAGGCTTCCCAAAGAGTGGGCAAAAGGTCACATGAAGCCAGGCCCATTGAGGTCTACAATGTGAATTCCATGTGTGTTTTGACTCTCAACTATGGCTGACAATCTTTCAAAATAAAATCTTGTGATATCCTGGCTGAGATTCCCAGTGCTCTGTGGAAAGTCACCCTGGGCCTAGATCTCAGTTTCCAATGGCGAATCTCATGCGTGGCCTCCAAAAATCCCAACACAATTCATGGCAATACTTCTCTGAGTTCAGTTCCACAACTCAGTCTCTAAGGGGAATCACAACAGAGTTCAAGCCCAGGTGGACCCAGGCAACTCTTCCAATTGCCACACAAATGATGACAATTAAAACCAAAACACTCCCACAGGGCCCTCTTCTTCTTTTATATAGACACTAATCATAAACTCTAGCTGGAGGTTTCCATGAGGGGCACAGCCCAAGACAGTGTCAAAAATAATCTCCCTTGCCCCTCATTTGCCTAAAGTCAGGGTGGCCTGGACAACATTCCTGTGAAACAGAAGTGATCATATAGGACTGCTGTTAATACTGCTCCACTTCTCAAATTTGAGGCCTACTGACTGTGGGGTATAGATTCTTTGTGTGAATTGGAGTCATGAGAAAACGCAAGCACCTATTGTCCAGCCTCTGCAGGGCTTTGAAGAACTCATTTGACACAAATGATCCCTATTCTCACTTGATGGAGGTCAGAAATATTACAGAGGCAGGCGAGAGGCTTCATCCAAAATGACTGATCTTTTTTCCATTTTGGTTTTGAATGCCCACATGGGATCTTTCTCTAGACCCATCAGGTGCTGAAAATCTAAACCACAGGCTCACACAGGGCCAAGAGGCTGATTCAGACAAATCTTTTTCCAAAGCAATAAAGTAAAAAGCCACAGGTGATTCCCATTCATTTCCATTTGAAAACTCTTTTCTTCAGGCTTCACTAAGGTTTGGCCTGAGGCAAAGACCTTTCTGACATTCAGAGCAACAGAACAATAGGTAATCAAAAGCCCCCAAGCAGGGTTTCTCCTAGGAGACTTTCCTGGTTACTCTGATATGTGAGTTTTCTGAGATGCTCGCCATTCTCTTCAGCTATCCAGTACATGGCCATGTCACAGAGCTTGGAGGTGGTACGTATCTTGTACAAAAATACATGATACTAATCTTGAAAGTGGCCAGAATTCAGTAAAAAAATGAGAACTTAGGTAGATAGCAGGTGTTGCCCATGGATAAGGCAAGCCTCAGTCTATTCATTAATTGGGAAGGATGCATACTGGGAAGTTTTCTACTAGACAGGACACACCCAATGAGCTATTTTCTTTTCTAATATCTACAAAGAAAAACACAATGGGATACACAGACACAGAAACAGTCTCCTTGTCAAATGACTTACTAGAATCAGTCCACTCCAAACCAAACACACCTCCTTTTTTACCTATTCTCAGATCATGTGAAAAAACCACAAACACAAACCAACACCCACTAATGCACCTCCTTCTTCCAAGTAGGTCTGTGACTATCTGGAATGTCCTCTGACTGGTAGGACATACAATGTTCCCCAGAAATGGACTTTCTGTCTCAGATCTGGTCTCCTTGGTCAAATCTGTGAAGTTGTAAGGACGCAGTGGTGAGCCAATTCCTATCCTCTCAGGAAAGACCCCTCTTCAGAGCTTTGTTGGTATTTGGCAACCCTTACATCAGTAGGTACCTAGAAAGACTGACTCTGTTCCTGGAAAATCCAAAGAAATGAGCCCACTGCGACTGGGACTGGGACTGGCTCAGGGTGCCTTGCTTCCTGGATCACAAAATTCAGAGAGCTCCATCACCAAAGAAGTGAGGTGAGGTCACTACCTTCAGAAAATGAATGAGGTCACTGTCTTGGCCACCACTTTGTCCTAACAGTTTCTTCCTATTGTCTCCTGACATGGAGGCTGCCCTACTTCCTGTGATACTTTCTCATGTTAGAATGGTATAGAAACCATAGTCACCTGGGAACAGCTCTCCACACAGGCCTGGTTTGGTCCATCTTCCCTACATTAAGAATAGAGAGGCTGACTCAGACACATCTTTTCATCCTGACCATGTTTTTTGCCATGGAATATGACTTTTGTTCTCTCAGGTCCTTCATAGCTGCCTGCATCTTCTCCAGGGATCATTTCTGCATGGATTTTGAGGTACTCAGCAGTTGGAAGATCTCCTAACTTCCTGTATTGTAATACCAACTTTGTCCCTGCTCTTCTGTAAAGTGAGATTGAGAGAACATTGTATGGTTAGGATTAATAGCATGTTCAATTTGGGTTGGAAATCATTCTGCTGGATGAATAATGGTATTGGGAACCAGCGATATTTATAAGAATATAGAGGTAGAACATAAGTATGAAAACAGAAATCTAGGTAATATTTGAAGCCCAGAAGGATTTGGACCCTTGATTGGGATCCTTAGCTTGAGTTATGTTTTGCACCGAGGTCTCAGTTAAATTGATATACAATGGCATAAGACCCTGTACCTCAGATGATTAAATATAGAAGAGATCATCCAGTCAAAAAGGGATTGTGTGTAGGATTAGGAAGATAGTCAGTAGGTTTAGAAGAAAGAGTGAGTCTAGGATTTGGACCAATGTTCTTTAGCAATAGGGTTTTGGTTAGAGAGTGAATATAAATGACACCATATGTGAAGAGTCAGGCACAATGATGAACTGGGGAAAATATGTAGGAAAGCAGACATCAATAGAGACATTAGGAAATCAGGCAAAGTATAACGTGATAGGATTAGACATTTTCAACAGGGTTGAGGTTGAATACATAATCTTAAGAAGAAACCAATTTGTAGTCACCAATAAGATTGACATTTGAGAGCATTAGGCAACCTGGACATGGATATATTTAGTAATCCATGTTCACATTCCATTGAGGCTTTGGTACAATCATAAGGGTGATCTTCGCATTTTGTGTCCAAAATATTACTGTGATAATATGTATATGAAGATCAGGTGACATGAGTATTTCTTCCACCATTTCTGGGGGAAATATTTTGAAAAGATAAAAATTAGTACTGGGGATACTAATCGGCTTACCCTGTGTTGATGAATATAGAGATGATGCATTAATAGACCATACTGTGAATAAATTATATGACTGGTTCCAAATTTAAATAATGGATTGTATTGATATCTGAAAAAATAGAGGAAATCATTTATTGATATACATACATTCATTCCAACCACTTATATATCTAATGGTTATATTAGGGTTACCATTTATCATAAATAGTGTGTGAGTTTTGCTTCAAAAATGATTATGGAATCGAAAATAATGTCTTTAGAAAGAAGTCTAGTGAAAAGACCAGTCAAGAAACATGGAGAAATATAAGTGTTCTGAAGGAGGAAGTGATTGAAAGTGAACCAAATGTTTATAAATTTGTGAACTTGTGAATGAAAGGATATAATTTATGATGTCTATAAACTGAAGAAATAATAACGTACCAGGTTTGATTAAAATGAACTTTAATAAACACATCATATCCAATAGGAATCTACTTGCATTGATGTTAAACTTGGTCAGTTACTGTAGAAATATTAGGATTTGTAAGCACCCTTCCCTGAAGTTAGTTTTCAGTACTAGGAAACAAATATTTATTTCAGTGGATGTATATTTCTGAGAATAAACTTTTTAAAAGTTGATTATAAATCCACATATATGAATATGAATGAATTCAGGCGGTGTATAAGAAGACACATATATTTCATATTTTGGTAAATATGGAGAATATATATATATATATATATATATATATATATATATATATATATAGACACACAAACACACACATTATAATGTAGCAATATATATGCCAATTGAAATTCATCATGAAAAATAACTCATCCGCATATCCCAAAATATTCATTTTACTGAACATGAATATGTGTATACTGTTGTTCATCTAGGAAGCTCACCCATGGGTTGAATTTTCAGTTAAAACAGCGTTTAGGATGAGTGATCTCTTCTCACAATTTGTATCTGCCAAGTCAGCCACCTCACAAGAATGTATATGTGAAACCAGGTAGTATTCTATTTGTGCATATAAAAATACATTTGCTTAATAGGCTACAGAGAAAGGGAGACAGGAATTCACATTTTTCTTAACTTTAAAAACACATAGAAAATTATTTCAACAAATAATTGACTAGCTTTATAACTCCTACCTTATATCATGCAAAAGGTAATTCCAACTATACACCATGCTTCTTCTGAAATGCTTGTATTTCTATTCTGTTTGGGTTAATTTTCTCCATTATATTAGGATTAGTAGTCAGAGTTTAGTAGGGTATGGGTTAGTGTCAGGGATTAAGTATTTCAAACAGAAAATTGGAAAATGAATCCAATGTGTATGCAAATATGTGCTACAAAACAATCTTCCCTCTCTCATCCAGAACAATGACTTGACATTCCCTTTGCCCCAAGTAAGTCAGAATTAGAGGAGAAGAGTTAGAAAATCTGTGAATATATATTTAGAATGGAAAATGCTCAGGAGTTCACAACCTTGGAGTTGATAGAGCAGTTTCCAAAAGTAAGTGACATGGTAAACACTCCACAAACATGTAGATCTGCTGGCCTAAACACTTCTTGAGAAATTGCCTCTGAGCTTGGGCACTTGAAATATATGTTGTTTTCAGGAGCTTTAACTTCCGATGTAGTGAGACCATCAAAGCTAGGTCTGCATCTATGTGACCAGGAGGACATGGTTTCTTATTTTCCAATGAACATGAGGCAGCAGTGCTAAATTCTCTCTTTGTAGCTAAATTGTGGCCACGGGGGCTAAGTGTCAACCCATGTGGACTGTGAAGCCATTTGGTCATCCTCGACTTTTCATTGTGTTTCTTGCTGCTGCACTGGGAGTTTGGTATTTGCTTCACGAAATACAAGGAGTTCAAGTGGGACACAGTGCTGGAGCGAGTTCTGTCACGTGTGGTGGGTAATTGTCTGCATGAGAATGCACCAACTAGGCTTCTATCCCACATAGCTTGCCCCTTGACCATAGCAACCTGATTCTAAACATTGCCGTGAAAAATCTCCATATAACAAGATGCCTTTATATAGAAGGGTCTGCTGGCTGCACCGTGTCTGTGTCAAGGCATTTGAAAGTCAATGGCAGATCCACAGGCCCCACCACAGATGTTTTATCACACACCTGCACACCACTGCTCTAGGCCCACTACATATCAGGCTCCAACTTACTGGCATCTCTGTTCTACACCATTTTCATGATACCTAGTCAATCAAGGCACTGTCTGGTATACTCATGATCAGCAACAGGACATCCAAAGGTTCTCCAGTGCCACCTGGTCATGAGAATTTCTAAAAATTCATGGTATTTATCTAACTATTTTTCACAGATGAATTTGTTGGTACTGTGGGTTTCAATTCATTCAGGATCCATTAAATGTTGAGGAAGCTCATTTTAATGAAGGATCTGGAGATCTCTCACAGGCAAGGCTTCCCAAAGAGTGGCCAAATTGTCACATGAAGCCAGGCCCATTGAGGTCTCCAATGTGAGGTCCATGTGTGTTTTGACTCTCAACGATGGCTGCCAGGTCTTTCAGAAAAAAACCTGTGATATCCTAGCTGAGATTCCCAGTGCTCTCTGGAAAGCCTCTCTGGGCCAAGATCTCAGTTTCCAAGGGCGACTCTCATGCGTGGCCTCCTGAAATCCCAACAGCATTCATGGCAATACTTCTCTGAAGTCAGTTCCAAATCTCATTCTCTAAGGGGAATCACACCAGAGTTCAAGCCCAGGTGGACCCAGTCATCTCTTCCAACTACCAAACAAATGACCACAATTAAAACCAAAACACTCCCACATGGCCCTCATCTTCTTCCATATAAACACACATCATAACCTCTGGATGGAGTTTTCCATGAGGGGCACATCCAAACCAGTGCCCAAAATAAGCTCCCTTGCCCCTCATTTGCCTAACATCAGGGTTGATTGGACACGCTTCCTGTGAACCAGCAGTGATCAAATAGGCCTGCCGTAAATGTTCCACTTCTCCACTTTGAGGCCTTCTTACTGTGGGGTTTAGATTCTTTTTTTTCTAAATTTTTTTGGAAATTTAATTGGAAAGTTAAAAAAATTGTTTTGCAGAATATTAAATTTCTAATGGCAAAGCCTTCACCTTGTTTGTGAAGGAAACCTTGATGCCTTGCCAATCTGGTTATATGGAGACACTCAAAATTTTCTGTTACATACTACATGGATGAATGGCTAAAGCACATAGTTTTTTAAAACTGAAAGGCAGATACCAGCAAGTAAGATAACAAATAAAAGACAATTTTATTAAAAAATAAAGTTGTTATATGACTCAAATATTGGAAATTCAATTCTTTTTTTATGGTTGTTCAAAACATTATAAAGCTCATGATATATCATCTTTCATACATTTGACTTAATTGGGTTATGAACTCCCATTTTTACCCCAAATACAAATCGCAGAATCACATCAGTTACACACTCACGTTTTTACATAATAGCATACTAGTTATTGTTGAATTCTGCTACCTTTCCTATCCCCTACTATTCCCCCTCCCCTCCCATCTTCCCTCTCTACCTCATCTGCTGTTGTTTAATTCTCTCCCTTGTTTTCCCCTCTTTAGCCTCACAACCTCTTATATGTAATTTTGTGTAACATTGAGTAGTCTCCTACCATTTCCATATAATTTTCCTTCTCTCTCCCTTTCTCTCCCCCCACTCATCTCTGTTTAGTTTTAATATTTTTCTCATGTTCTTCCTCCCTGTTCTGTTCTTATTTGCTCTCTCTATATAAAAGGAAACATTTGGCATTTGTTTTTTTAAGGATTGGATAGCTTCGCTTAGCATAATCTATTCTAATGCCATTCATTTCCCTGCAAATTCTATGATTTTGTCATTTTCAGTGCTGTGCAATACTCCATTGTGAATAGATGCCACATTTTTATTATCCATTCGTCTGTTGAAGGGCATCTACTTTGGTTCCACAGTCTAGTTATTGTGAATTGTGCCGCTATGATCATCGATGTGGCAGTATCCTTATACTGCTCTCTATTAAGATCCTCAGGGAAGAGTCTGAGAAGGGCGATATCTCGGTCAAATGGTGGTTCCATTCCCAGCTTTCCCATGAATCTCCATACTGCTTTCCATATTGGACTCTCCAATTTGCAGGCCCACAAGCAGTGTACAAGTGTACCCTTTACCCCACATCCTCACCAACACTTATTGTTGTTCGACTTCATAATGGCTGCCAATCTTACTGGAGTGAGATGGTATCTTAGGGTGGATTTGATTGCATTTCTCTGACTGCTACAGATGGTGAGCATTTTTTCATGTACTTGTTGATTGATTGTATGTCCTCCTCTGTGAAGTGTCTGTTAAGATCCTTGGCCCATTGTTGATTGGGTTATTTGTTATCTCATTGTTTAATTGTTTTGAGTTCTTTGTATATTCTAGATATTAGGGCTCTATCTGAAGTGTAAGGGGTAAAAATTTGTTCCCAGGATGTAGGCTCTCTATTTAACTCTCTTATTGTTTCTCTTGCTGAGAAAAAACTTTTTTAGATTAAGTAAGTCCCATTTGTTTATTCTTTTTATGAACTCTTGGGCTATGGGTGTCCTATTAAGGAATTTGGAGCCCAACCCCACAGTATGTACATCGTAGCCAACTTTTTCTTCTATCAGACGCAGTGTCTCTGATTTTATATCTGGCTCCTTGATCCATTTTGAGTTAACTTTTATGCATTGTGAGAGAAAGGGATTCCGTTTCATTTTGTTGCATATGAATTTCCAATTATCCCTGCACCATTTGTTGAAGATGCTATCCTTCTTACATTGCATGCTTTTAGGCCCCTTTTCAAATATAAGAAAGTTGTAATTTTGTGGATATGTCTCTGTGTCCTCTATTCTGTACCATTGGTCCATCTGCCTGTTTTGATACCAGTACCACACTGTTTTTGTTACTATTGCTTTGTAGTACAGTTTGAACTCTGGATTCACACTTCCTGCTTAGAATTGCTTTCGCTATTCTGGGTCTTTTGTTGTTCCATATGAAATTCATGATTACTTTATCTATTTCTACAAGAAATGCCATTGGGTTTTTGATTGGCATTGCATTAAACCTGTAGAGAACTTTGGGTAATATCGCCATTTTGATGATGTCATTTCTGCCTATCCATGTACAGGGCATATTTTTCCATCCTCTAACATCTTCTTCTATCTCTCTCTTTAGGGTTCTGTAGTTTTCATTGTATAAATCTTTCACCTCTTTGGTTAGGTTGATTTGCAAGTTTTTTATTTTCTTTGAGTATACTGTAAATGGAGTGGTTTTCCTCATTTCCATTTCAGAAGTTTTGTTGCTGATATACAGGAATGCCTTTGATTTATGCGTGTTGATTTTATATCCTGCCAATTTGCTGAATTCATTTATTAACTCTAGCAGTTTCTTTGTAGACCCTTTTGGGTCTGTTAAATATATTATCATGTCATCCACAAATAGCGATAATTTAAGTTCTTCTTTTCTTATTTTTATGCCTTTAATTTCCTTTGTTTGTATCATTGCTCTGGATAGTATTTCAAGAACTAAATTAAATAGAAGTGGTGATAGAGGGCATCCCTGTCTTGTTGCAAATTTTAGAGGGAATACCTTCAGTTTTTTCTCCATTTAGGATGATGCTAGCCTGAGGTTTAGCATATATATCTATTACCATGTTGAGGTAAGTTCCTGTTATTCCTAGTTTTTATAGAGTTTTAAACAAAAAGGGATGCTGTGCTTTGTAGAATGCTTTTTTTGCATCTATCGAGATGATCATATGGTTCTTCTCTTTAAGTCTATTGATGTGATGGATTACATTTATTGATTTCCGTATATTGAACCAGCCTTGCATCCCTGGGATGAATCCCTCTTGATCATGAAGCACAATTTTTTTAAATGCTTTTGTTTTTTATTTGCCAGGATTTTATTGAGAATTTTTGCATCCAAGTTTATTAGAGATATTGGTCTGTAGTTTTCTTTCTTTGAAGTGTCTTTGTCTGGTTTTGGGATCAGGGTGATGTTGCCCTCATAGAATGAATTTGCAAGAACTCCTTCTTTTTCTATTTTTTGAAATAGCTTTAAAAGTATTGGTATTAATTCATCTTTGAACGTTTTGTAGTACTCTGCTGTATAACCATCTGGTCCAGGGCTTTTTTTGGTTGGTAGTCTTTTGAAGGTTTCTTCTATTTCTTCCTTTGTTATTGGTCTATTTAAATTGTGTGAGTCTTCCGGACTCAAACTTGGCAGATCATATGATATAAGAAATTTATCAATATCTTCATTATCTTCTGTTTTATTGGAATATGGGGTTTCAAAATACTTTCTAATTATCATCTGAATTTCTGTAGTGTCTGTTGTGATGTTGCCTTTTTTATCCCATATGTTAGTAATTTGAGTTCTCTCTCTACTTCTCTTCATTAGCATGGCTAAGGCCCTGTCGATTTAATTTATTTTCAAAGAACCAACTTTTATTTTTTCAATTTTTTTGTTTCAATTTTGTTGATTTCTCCTCTAATTTTAATTATTTCTTGTCTTCTACTACATTTGTTGTTTTGCTTTTTTTTTCTAGGTTTTTGAGATGTAGTGTGAGATCATTTATTTGTTGTTTTTTTCTTTTTTTTTTTTTTGAGGAAAGAATTCCAAGAAATGAATTTCCCTCTTAAAACTGCTTTCATTGTTTTCCATAGAATCCGGTATGTTTTGTCTGTATTGTCATTTGTCTCTAAGAAATTTTTTATCTCCTCCTTTATGTCTTCTGTAACCCATTGATCATTCAGTAACATATTGTTCATTTTCCATGTGATGTAGAATTTTTCCTTCCTTCTTCAATCATTAATTTCAAGTTTCATTCCATTATGATCAGATATGGTGCATGGTATTATCTCCATACTTTTATATTTACTAAGAGTTTCCTTATAGCATAATATATGGTCTATATTTGAGTAGGACCAATGTGCTGCTGAGAAGAACATGTATCCACTTTATGATGTTTGATATATTCTATATATGTTGGTTAAGTCTAGGTTATTGATTGTGCTATTAAGTTCTATAGTTTCTTAATTCAGATTTTCTCTAGAGGATCTGTCCAATGGCGAGAGTTGTGTGCTGAAGTCACCCGTAATTATTGTGTTATAGCCTATATGACTCTTGAAGTTGAGGAGAGTTTGTTTTATGACTTTGCACCACCATTGTTTGATGCATACAAATTGATAATTGTTATGTCTTGTTGGTTAATGGTGCCTTTTAACAGTATATAGTGTCCTTCTTTATCACTTTTGATTAACTTAGGTTTTAAGTTGATTTTAATCGATATGAGTATGGCCACTCCTTCTTGCTTCCGAGGGCCAACAATGGCTACAAAGTCTTTCAGAATAAAATCATGTGATTTCCTGGCTGAGATTCCCATTGCTCTGTGGAAAGCCACCTTGGGCCTAGATCTCAGTTTCAAAGGGTGACATTCATGCGTGGCCTCCTAAAAACCAACACAATTCATTTCAATACTTCTATGAGGTATGTTCCAGAACTCAGGCTCTAAGGGAAATCACACCAGAGTTCAAGCCCAGGTGGACCAAGTCATCTCTTCCAACCCCCACACAAATGACCACAATTAGAACAAAAAAACTCCCACATGGCCCTCATCTTCGTCCATAAAGACCCTCATCAAAAGTTCTGGATGGAAGTTTTCATGAGGGTCGCAACCAAAGACAGTTTCCAGAATAAGCTCCCTTGCCTCTAATTTCCCTAAAGTCAGGGTGGCCTGGACACCCTTCCTGTGAACCAGGAGTGATCAAAAAGGCCTGCCATTAATTCCGCTCTGTTTCTATAATTTGAGGCTTACTGAATGTCAGGTATAGATTTTTTATGTGATTTGGAGTCATGAGAAAACCCAAGCATATCTGCAGAGCATTGAAGAATTCATTTGACAAAAAGGATCCCTATTCTCACTAGAAGGGGGTCAGGAACCTAACAGAGAAAGGCAAGAATCTTCATCCACAATGACTGCTCTTTTTGCCATTTTGGTTTTGAATGCACACATGGGATCTTTCTTTAGATCCATTAGGTGCTGAGAATCTAAGCCACAGCCACACACAGGGCCAAGAGGCAGATTCAGACAAATCCCTTTCCAAAGCAATTAAGCAAAGAGCCACAGGTGATGTCCATTTATTTCCATTTGAAAATTTTTTCTTCAGGCTTCACAAAGGGGTGGCCTGAGGCAAAGACCTTCCTGACATTCAGGGCAACAGAACCCTTGATTGGTATACTTAGCTTGAATTATGTTCTGCACCGCGGTCTCAGATAAATCGACATACAATGGCATAGGACCGTGTACCTCGGATGATTGAATGTAGAAGAGAACATCCAGTCAAAAAGGGATAGTCTGTAGGATTAGGAAGATAGTCAGTAGGTTTAGGAAGAAGAGTGACTCTAGGAGTTGGACCAAAAGTTCTTTAGCAATAGGGTTTCAGTTAGAGAGTGAATGTAAATGTCAGCACATGTGAAGAGACAGTCACAATGATGAACTGGGAAAAATATGTAGGAAAGCAGATATCAATAGAAAGATTAGGAAATCAGGCAAAGTATAAAGTGAGTGATAGGATTAGACATTTTCAACAGGCTTGAGGTTGAATATATAATCTTAGGAAGAAACAAATATGTAGTAATCAATAGGATTGACATTTGAGAGCATTAGGCACCCTGGACATGGATGTTTTTAGTAATCCATGGTCACTTTCCATTTAGGCTTTGGTACAATCATATGTGTGACCTTTGCATTTTGTGTCCAGAATACTACCGTGATAAATTGTATATGTAGATAAGGTGACATGAGTATTTCTTCCACCATTATGGGGAGTAATATTCTGGAAACTTATAAATTAGTACTGGTGATACAAATAGGTGTACCTTGTGTTGATGATTATTGAGATGTTGCAGGAATAGACCATATTGTGATAAAGTATATAACTAGTTCCAACTTTAAATAATGGATTGAGTTTGCATCTGAAAATATATTGGAAATCTTATATTGATATATATACAATCATTCCAACCAGTTATGTATGTAATGGTAATATTAGGGTTACGGTTTATCATGAAGGGTGAGTATTGCTTCAAAAATGATTATGGAATCAAAAATAATGTGTTTAGAAAGAAGTCTAGTGAAAAGACCAGTAAAGAAACATGGAGGAATACATGTGTTCTTAAGTAGTAAGTAAATGAATGTGAACCAAATGCCTATAATTTTGTGAAGTTGTGGATGAAAAAATATATCCTATGATGTCTATAAACAGATAAAATAGTAATATACCAGTGTTGAATAAAAATGAACTTCAAAATACACATCATGTCCCATAGCAATGTACTTGCATTGATGTTAAACTGGGTCAGGTACTGTAGAAATATTAGGATTTGTATGCACCACCTACTGAACTTAGTTTTCAGTAGTAGGAAACAAATATGTATTACAGGAATATAAATATTGCTGAAAATAATCTTGTAAAGATTGGATTTTGAACCCACATACATGAATATAAATGAATTTAGGGAGTGTATAATAAGACACATATTTTTCATATTTTTTTAAAATCTGGAGAAAAAAAAATATATATATATATATTTTTTTTTTCCAGATTTAAAAAAAATACACAAACACACACACACACACACACACACACACATGCACACATACACACACACACACACATTAATATTTAGCAATATATATGCCAATCGAAATTCATCATGAAATATAATTCATCCACATATCCAAAAATATTCATTTTACTGAACATGGATTTATGTATAGTGTTTTTCACTAGGAAGCTCACCCATAGGTTGAATTTTCAGTTCCATCATTATTTAGGGAGAGTCATCTGTTCTCACAATTTTATATTCCAAAGTCAGGGAGCTCAAAAGAATGTCCGTGTGATACCAGGTAGGATATTATATATATGCATAAAAAATACATGTGCTGAATAGGATACAGAGAAAGGGAGACAGGAATTTATATATGTGATAATTTTAAAAAATCATGGAGAAATATTACAATGAAAAGTTGACTAGATTTAAAACACATACTCTTGATAATGCAGAAGGCAAATAGAAGTATACACCATGCTTCCTATGAAAGGCCTGTATTTCTATTCGGTTAGGTTTCTTTCTCTCCATGATATTAGGATTAGTAGTCAGAGTCTAGTAGGGTATGGGTTAGTGTCAGGGATTCAGTATTTCAAATGGAAAAAAGGAAAATTAATCTAATGTGTATGCAAAAATGTGATACACATAAATCTTCCCTCTCTCATCCAGAACAATGCCTTGACATAACCATCGCTAAAAGTAAGACACAATTAGAGGAGAGGAGTTAGAAAATCTGTGAATTTATGTGGAATGGAAAATGCTCAGGAGTTCACAACACTGGAGGTGGTAGAACAGTTTCCAAAAGTAAGGGAGAGGGTAAACAATCCAGAAACATGGAGCTGTGCTGGCCTAAAGACTTCTTGAGAAACTTCCTTTGAAGTTGGGAACAAGAAATATATGTAATTGTCAGGAGATTTAGCTTCGTTTGTAGTGACACCATGAAATCTGGGTCTGCATCTATGTTACCTGGAGAACATGGTTTCTTATTTTCCAATGATCATGAGGCAGCGGTGCTGAATTCTCTCTTTGTAGGTAAACTGAGGCCACTGGGCTGAAGTGTCTCCCATGTGGACTGTGAAGCCATTTGGTGATCCTCAACTTTCCAGGGTGTTTCTTACTGCTGCACTGGGAGTTTGGTACTTGCTTCACGAAATACAAGGAGTTCAACTGGGATAAAAATGCTGGAGGAGTTCTGTCATGTGTGGTTGGTCAGGGTCGCGAAGAGAATGTACGAACCAGGCTTCTATCCTACATAGCTTTCCCCTTGACTATAGCAACCTGATACTGAACATTGCCCTGAAACCTCTCCATATGACAAGATGCCTTTACATATAAAGGTCTGCTGCCTGCACCATGTCAGTCGCAAGTCTTTCAAAGCCAATGGAAGATCCAGGTGGTCCTACCAAAAATATTTATTTACACACCTACAGTCCACTTCTCTACGCTCACTACTCAGCAGGCTCCAAATTACTGGCATCTCTGTTCTACACCATTTTCACGAAACCCAGTCAATCAAGGCACTCTTTGGTACACTCATGATCAGCAACAGGAAATCCAAAGTTTATCCAGTGCCTCCTGGTCATGGGAATTTCAGAAATTTCATGGTATTAATCTAGTCATATTTCAAAAATGAAGTTAGAGGCACTGTGGGTTTCAATTAATTCAGGAACCATTAAATGGTGAGGAAGCTCATTTCAATGAAAGCTCTGGAGAACACTCACAGAAAAGCCTTCCAAAAGACTGGCAAAAAGGTCACATGAATCCAGACACATTGTGGTCTACAATGTGAGGTCCATATGTGTTTGGACTCTCAACTAGGGCTGCCAAGTCTTCAAGAAGTAAATCATGTGATATCCTGGCTCAGAATCCCCGAGCTCCGTGGAAAGCCATCCTGGGCCTAGATCTCAGTTTCCAAAGGCGATTCTCACGCGTGGCCTAGTAAAATCCCAAGAGAATTCACGGCAATACTTCTCTGAGGTCAGATCCAGAACTCATTCTTTAAGGGGAATCACACCAGAGTTCAAGCCCAGGTGATCCCAGTCATCTCTTCCAACTACCACACAAATTACCACAATTAAAACAAGAACACTCCCATATGGCCCTCATCTTCTTCCATATTGACACTCATCATAATTTGGCTGGATGTTTAAATGAGGGGCGCAGACCAAGACACTGTCCAAAATAAGCTCCTTTGACCCTCATTTGCCTAAAGTCAAGGTGGCCTGGACACCCATCCTGTGAACCAGGAGTGATCAAAGAGGCCTGCCATTAATACCGCTCCAATTCTCCAATTTGAGGCCTACTGACTGTGGGGTTTAGATTCTTTATGTGAATTTTAGTCATGATAAAACCAAACACCTATGGGCTAGCCTCTGCAGGTTTTGAAGAACTCATTTGACCCAAAGGATCCCTATTTTCACTTGATGGATTTCAGGAACCTTACAGAGGAAGTCAAGAGACTTCATCCCAATGACTGCTCTTTTTGCCATTTTTCATTTGGATGCAAACATGGGAACTTTCTTTAGATCCATCAGGTGCTGAGAATCTAAGTCACAGCCACACACAGGGCCAGGGGGCTGATTCAGACACATCCCTTTTCAAAGCACTTAAGAAAAGAGCCACAGGTATGCCCAATCATTTCCATTTGAAAACTGTTTTCTTCAGGCTTCAAAAAGGGGTGGCCAGTGGCAAAGACCTTCCTGACATTCAGGGCAACAGAACAATTGGTAAGCAAAAGGCCCAAAGCAGGGTTTCTCCACTGAAACTTTCCTGGTCACACTGATATCTGAGTTTTCTGAGATGCTCCCCATTACCTACAGCTATCCAGTACATTGTTATGTCACAGAGCTTTGAGGTGGTAAATATCTTGGACACAAAACCATAGGCCTATTCTTGAGATTGGCCGGAATTCAGGAAGAAAACAGGAACTTAGGAAGATAGCAGGTGTTGCACATCAATAAGGCTAGCTACAGTCCATTCATAAATGGGGCAATATGAATGCTGAGAAGCTTTCTACTAGACAAGACACATCCATTCATGAATTCTCTTTTCTAATGTCTACAACCACGGACACAGTGAGATACACAGACAGAGAAACACTCGCCATGTTAAACGACGTACTAGAAACAGTCCACTTCCAAAGAAACAAACTGACTTTCCTACCTATTCTCAGAAAATGAGACAAAACCACAAACCCACAACCACACCCACAAAGGCACCTTCTTCCCCCAAGTAGGTCTTTGACTATCCGGAGTGTCCTCTGACTTGTAGGCCATAATATGTTCCCCCAAAATAGCCTGTCCTGTCTCAGATCTGGTCTCCTTGGCAAACTCTGTGAACTTCTCAGGAGCCAACGGTGAGCCACTAACTGCTTTCTCAAGAATAGCAACGCTTCCGAGCTTTCCTGGCATTTGTTCTTCTCACATCTGAAGGTACCAAGAAAGACTGACTGTCCTTGGTAAATTCAAATAAGTGAGACCACAGGGATGGGGACTGGGACTGGCTCTGTGTGCCTGGCTTCCAGGATCCAAAGTTCAGAAAGTTCCATCACCAAGGAAGTGAGGTGAAGTCATTTCCTTCCTGAACTGAATGAGGTCCCTGTCTTGGCAACCACTTTGTCTTAACTGTTGCTTCCAAGGGTTCCATGAGATTGAGGCTGCCCCTACTTCCTGTGACACTTTCACAAGTTAGAATGGTATATCAACCATAGGCACCCAGGAATAGATCTCCACACAGGCCTGTTTTGGTCCATGTTCTCTACATTAAGAAGAGAATCTGATTCAGACACAACCTTTTATCCTGACCGGGTTGTTTGCCATGGAAGATGACTTTTGCTCTCTCAGGTCCTTCATAGCTGCCTACATCTTCTCCAGGGATCATTTCTGCATGGGCCTTTGAGATTCTCAGCTGGTGGAAGTTTCCCTACATTTCTTTATTGTAAAATCAACTCTTTCCCTGCTCTTCTATAAAGTTAGATTGAGGGAACAGTGTATGATTATGGTTAAAAACATGTTTGATTTGGGTTAGAAATCATTGTGCTGGATGAATAATGGTATTGGGAACTTGCTATGTGTATAAGAATATATAGGTGTAATATATGTATGAAAAAAGAAATCTAAGTATGATTTGAAGGCCAGAAGGGCATTGGGCCCTTGTTTGGGATACGCAGCATTGAATTATGTTCTGCAGAGATGTCTCAGATAAATCGATATACAATGGCATAGGTCCTTGTACCTTGCATGAATTAATGTAGAAGGAACATCCAGTCAAAAAGGGATAGTCGGTAGTGAAAGGTTAATAAAATAGGTACTTGTAATTTCCTGTTTTTCTTTATGCTTAACAAAACACTGTTGAAATCTTGAGAAATGTTTGCTAATCTTGTTCTAGAATGTACTGTTCCCAACTGCCAAACTGCAGAATGTACTGCCTCACTCGGTGTCACGCGAACCGCCCACTCACCCTTACACATCAGTAAACTTACCTCCCTTCCCTCTCCAAGAAATGTATGTAAGCTCTGCATAAGCTCTGCATAAGCTCTGCATAAGCTTGCTGTGAGCCCCAGCAAGCTGGACCCAAAAAAAAACCCTTTGCTGTTGCATGAGACAGTCTCTTGGTAGTCTCTTCCTCCGACACTCGCCCGACCTTTACATATTGAGGTTCCACCGAGTTCTGGCAGTGGCAGGTGAGAGACCCCCAACGGGCTCCTCTCGGAGCAAGTAAGGCGCCTCTTTCTGGTTTCAGGTGTCATGTTAGGGCTAGGCAAAATTGCTGGCGATGAAGAGCCTGGGGTCTCTCCGACGGTGGCTGAGAGACGTGTCACAGAGACATAGGGCACCTCCCTGGGGGACCCCGCAGAGGACTCGGAGAATCAAGGAACAATTGCTTCATCGACTCAGTGATATTTTGTTTTAGATTAGGTATTGCCATCCTATCGGGTTTTGCCGGCTACGCATTCCTGGTCTCAGTGTTGGACGTCCATTTCCTGTCTTCATGGTCTTGTCTTATCTGTGTCATGTGACTTTGCTTTTACTGTTTGTGTACCTTTCATTATGGGACAGAGCACTTCAATGCCTCTGTCCCTGACCCTTGATCACTGAACCAAAGTCCGCTTAAGGGCTCAGTATCTTTCTTTTTTTAGTAAAACGCTAGACCTGGCAGACTCTCTGTGCCTCAGAATGGCCCATTTTGGAGTCGTATGGCCCCTAGAAATATCTTTCTACTTCCCACTAATTTAAAAAGTCAGAGATATTGTCTTTCAGCCAGGGCCACATAGCCATCCTGATCTACAGCCATATATCTTAACTTTGCCGACCTCTGCAAATCTCCTCCTCCATGGGTGAAGCCTTTCCTTGCCCATGCCTCTGCTCATACTCCTTCCCCCATGATCTCTCAAACCCTCACCTCTTCCACCTCCTCCACCCTCTGTTCTCCCTGAGTCACAAGATTTGACTCTAATGGACTCTTCTTCCCCTCCTTATCCACTGCCCTCGTCCCCTAACACACAACACACTCTAAGTGATTCCCCTGCTTCTGACTAAGCCTCTCTACCATTGGAGGAAGCTAAGCCGGTAATAGGATCTGATAATGGACTGATGTTCATGGCCCAGGTAAGTCAGGGGTTAGCCAGGAACCTGGGGATTAATTGGAAGTTATATTGTGCTTATACACCCCAGAGTTCAGGACAAGTAGAAAGAATGAATAGAACAATTAAAGAGACCTTAACGAAATTAAGCTTAGAGACCAGCATAAAAGATTGGACTATGCTCCTGACTTATGCAATGTTTCATGCAAGAAAAAATCCTTCTGTTTCTTTGAGTAGCCTTACCCCCTGAGAAATTCTCTATGGTGGCCCTCGTCCAGTAAGGGTCCTAAGCCCAACTGTAAGACCTAAGGATCCATTTCACACCCTCTTGGTTGACAGACTTAAAGCTCTTGAAAGAACTCAGTGATACCTGTGAAAATAGCTGGCCACTGCCTACCAAACTGTGTACCAGGGGATTCCACATCCATATCAAATAAGAGACTTCATGTATGTAAGATGACATCAGGTGTCATCCCTGAAACCCTGCTGAAAAGGACCATACCAGGTGCTACTTATAACACCTACAGTGGTAAAGGTATACAGAATCACTTCCTGGATCCATGCCTCTCATCTCAAGCCTGCTCCTTGTCCAGAATCTTTCTGGAAACTGGAAAAGACTGGTAACAGTTTCAAATTGTGTATTCGCCATGTGGATAAGGTTATATACTCTCCCCTTGGCCACAAGTAGTCCTAACCCTCATCAGCCTGTTAAGCAGCGATGGCTGATCACAAATCCTACTGGAAAAGAGTATAATCTATCTCGCATACAGCCCCCTTAGGGACCTGGTGGCCATCTCTCCACCCAGACATTTGTCAGCTGGCCATAGGTCTTTTTTATTGGGATATCCCTGATGAAGAAAATCCCACTAAAATACCATTAAATCCCTTCCGTACCACAGATAATGGAAACAAACATTATGGATGTAGGGACACGCGAGCCAGATGCGGTTGGCTAGCCTAGATTACTATGTTTGCCCGGCAAACTATCAAAGCCACAAACAGTAACGGCTGTGTGGGGGAAAAGCCGACTTCTTCTGTATTTCATGGAGATGTGATCATACAGGGGCTGCCTGATGGAACCCCAATACTTCATCAAATTCAGTACACAGCATTGGCCATATTACCAAGTAGAAAACAGAAAAAGGATGGCCCCCAGACGGGTCTCTAGATCCTCAAATTTTGCGTGACCTTTTTAACTTCTGCAAGTGCTCAAAAGGGTGAAAGGAGATTCCCCTATGTGGAAGCCTTTTCCCTCCTTCACTCACATCCTGAACTATGCTTCTCCAATAGATTTTTATCCTCAGCCTTCTGCTCCAGACTCTCTGCTGTCACTCCCACCTCAGCAACCTGATTTCTCCCCTCCAATTACTAGATCAGAAACCCAAACCTTCACCAGTTCTCAGACAATTGCCCACTAGTGAGGTAGCAGGTACTGAGGTACCCCTCCACCGACTCATTCCTCTCTTCTCCTGTCAGTGCCCTCACCGGGTCCCACCAGGTCCTCTTTCCAGCTAACCCAAAGCTCAAACGAGCTGAGGAGAGCTCTCAGACCCTTATCCAAGATGTAATATAAATGGCCATTAAAGTTGCTTTGTCATCACTGAAAACAGGTTACTAAAATTTAAAGTCCCTCACAGAATTTTGGGATACTCACTCCCGTTTTCTGCTCTGCTCTACCTGTTCTACTGCTGAAGTTTTGTTGCTAGGAAATTCCCAAACCCCTTTCCAATTATTCTTTTACATCTCTCTTTTTCCTCATTCTCAGATCCTCAGAGCTTCTCTCAGCCCCACCTTCCCCGTATTCCCCCTCTGTACCAGGCCCACAGAAAAGTCTTAAATGTCCTTCTCCAGAAGTCTTCATCATGGCTGAATTTAGAGCTTTCAGCATAGAGTTTCTATAAAGAGTTCAATGTAGATAAACTTTCTCTTTTTGTATTGCCCTGTTCTACTTGGCCACTGGCTAAAAAACTCAGTACTTCTAAGCTAGACAACCCCTAACTTGTTTTTCACAAAATATGTGAACAAGGCCTCTGGCCTTCAGCTGGGGCTTCAAAGAAATGGCTACATTTCTAAGATAAAGAAATTACCAAATGGGCTCCGTTGTAACAGCTGGCAGGGGGAAAATAAGAAAGGGAATAAAAAGCTCTCCCCCTCCCATGTGTCCTTGAAAATTTAACTTGCCCAGAACAGAGGAAAAATCAGAAACAAATACTGCTTTTTTGAACTTCTGCAGACTGTAAACTTCTGAGCCCCATCCTTATATGCTGGGTACAAAATTCTGAAACTACCTAAACTTGAGTTTCAGGGGATTAATTGATTACAACAGAAGCAATGCCTCTGAATCCGGTTGCAACAAAATAGGACTGTTTCCCTGTCTTCAGTGCTATCTTAGGTGCCTTGCCTTGTCTGTCCCTACAACAGCATAATTCTATATACTTAAACATTGTTTATGTTTTCATGAAATGGTCAACAGATGGGATTAATTTTGAAATGGTGCAGATGTTTCCCAGAGTGCTCTATCATGATGCAGGTTCGTTTGAAGATCAAATGGGGGGGGGCATACAACCGGTTCCACTGGGAACATGTATCGCTCACTTTAGCCATCCTATTATGAATAGGAGTTGCTGCACGGGTGGGCACAGGAGCCACTGCCATTGTCCATGGGACACAACAAATGACCCAATTAGAAGCAGCAATAGAGCAAAACTAAGATATTAGAAACCCCCATCAGAGCTTTGCATGAATCTTTAACCTCTCTCTCTGAAGTTGTTTTACAGAACAGTTGAGGGTTGGACCTCCTCTTTATTAGAGAAGGGGGCCTTTGTGATGCATTGAGGGAAGAATGTTGTTTTTATGCTGACCATACTGGAGTTGTAATAAAATCTATGAGTAAATTTAAAAGACACCTTGAAGAGCATCAACAAGAGAGAGAGGCCCAAAAAGGGTGGCTTGAGTCTTGGTTCACACACTCCTCCTGGTTAACTACGTTTTTATCAACCTGTCAGGTCCAATAATAATCCTCATATTATTGCTAACTATAAAACCCTGTTTGCTCAACCGTGTAATTTCTTTTCTCCAGGCTCAAATTGGACGAGTTAAACTTATGGTAATACCCCACTAGCAGACATAGAATGTGACACCCTCCAATGATCATTTTTATGATTAAAAGTAGCCAGAAGAAGAAGTGGGGAATTAAAGGTTAATAAAATAGGTACTTGTCACTTCTTGTTTTTCTGTATGCATAACAAAACACTGTTGAAATTTGAGAAATGCTTCCAAATCTTGTTCCCAGAATGTTCTGTCCCCAAATGCACAACTGCAGAATGTACTCCCTCACCCAGTTGCACGCAAACCACCCACTCGCCCTGACCCATCAATAAAATTCCCTCCCTGCCCTCTCCAGGGAAAGTATATAAGCTCTACTTAAGCTATTCTCAGGGCTATCTGCTCGATTCAAGTGATCTCTGAGCCCCAGCATGCTGGACACCCAAAAAACCCTTTGATGTTGCATGAGATAGTCTGTTGGTTGTCTCCTCCTCTGAAGCTCGCCCCACATTTACTTGGATAATTGAATGTAGAAGAGAACATCCAGTCAAAAAGGGATAGTCTATAGCATTAGGAAGATAGTACTTTTAGGAAGAAGGGTGAGTATAGGAATTGGAAAAAAAGTTCTTTAGCAATAGGGTTTCGATTAGAGAGTGAATGTAAATGTCAGCACAGGTGAAGAGTCAGTCACAATGATGAACTGGGGAAAATATGTAGGAAAGCAGATATCAATAGAGACATTACGAAAACAGGCAAAGTATAAAGTGAGTGATAGGATTAGATATTTTGAACAGGGTTGAGTTTACATATATAATCTTAGGAAGAAACAAATATGTAGTCACAAATAGGATTGACATTTGAGATCATTAGGCAAATTTCAGGTGGATGAATATTTCTCAGAAAAATCTTGTGAATAGTTGATTATAAATTAACATACATAAACATGAATGAATTTAGGGAGTGTATAGAAGACACATATATTTCATATTTTGAAAAATCTGGAGAGTGTATATATATATATATATATATATATATATATATATATATATATATATATATATACAAAACACACACACAGACAAAAAAGTAGCAATATAGATGTCAATCAAAATTCATTATAAAATATACATCATCCAGAGATCTAAAAATATTAATTTTACTGAACATGGATTTATGTATAATGCTGTTCAACTAGCAAGCTCACCCATAGGTTGAATATCCAATTCCAACAAGCTTAGTAGGAGTGATCTCTTCTAACAATTTGTATCTGCCAAGTCAGCCACCTCACAAGAATGTACGTGTGGTATCAGGTAGAAATCTATATGTGCATATAAGAATACAGAGAAAGGGAGACAGGAATTCACATATTTGTTAACCTTAAAAATACATGGACAACTATTTCAACAACAAATCGACTAGATTCATAACTCCAACTCTGTATCATGCAAAAGGCAAGTCCAACAATACACCAGGCCTACTCTGAACTGCTTGTATTTCTATTCTGTTTGGGTTAGTTTTCTCCATCATATTAGAATTAGTAGTCAGAGTCTGGTCGGGTATGGGTTAGAGTCAGAGATTCAGTATTTTGAATGGAAAATAGAAAACTGAATCCAATGTGTATGCAAATATATGCTACAGAAAATTCTTCCCACTCTCCTCCAGAACAATGCCTTGACATTACCTTCGCCCCAAGTAAGACACAATTAGAGGAGAAGAGTTAGAAAATCTGTGAATAGCTATCAGGAATGGAAAATGCTCCAGATTTCACATCTTTGGAGGTGGTAGAGGAGTTTCCAAAAGTAAGGGACAGGGTAAACACTCCACAAACATGGAGCTCTGCTGGCCTAAAGACTTTTTGAGAACCTGCCTTTGAGGTTGGGCACTTAAAATATATGTTGTTTTCATTAGCTTTAGCTTTATTTGTAGTGAGACAATCAAAGCTCGATCTGCTTCTATGTGACCTGGAGGACATGGTTATTTATTTTCCAATAAAAATGAGGCAGCAGTGCTGAATTCTCTCTTTGTAGGTAAACTGTGGCCACTGAGGGCTAAGTGTCTCCCCGTGTGGACTGTGACACAACTTGGTCATCCTCCAATTATCGTCGTGTTTTTTGCTGCTGCACTGGGAGTTTGGTATTTGCTTCATGAAATACAATGAGTTCAAATGGGAGACAGTGCTGAAGGGAGTTCTGTCAGCTGTGGTGGGCATGGTCTCCAGGAGAATGCACCAACCAGGGTTCTATCCCACGTAGCTTGCCCCCTTGACAATAGCAACATGATTCTGAACATTGCCCTAAAACCTCTCCATATAAAAATATGCCTTTACGTATATGGGTCTGATGGCTGCACCATGTCAGTCTCAAGCCATTTGGAAGCCAATGGAAGATCCACATGGCCCCACCACAGATGTTTTATCACTCACTTGCATAACACTTCTCTAGGCCCACTACTCACCAGGCTCCTCCTTACTAGCATCTCTGTTCTACACCATTTTCATGAAACCCAGTCAATCAAGGCCCTGTCTGGTATATTCATGATCATCAACAGGACATCAAAGGTTCTCCAGTGACATCTGGTCATGGGAATTTTAAAAATTTCATGGTAATTATCTAGCAATTTTTCATGGATGAAGTTGCAGGCACTGTGGGTTTCAATTCATTCAGGAACCCTTAAAGGGTTAGGAAACTAATTTCAGGCAAAGCTCTGGAGTACTCTCACATGCAAGGCTACCCAATGAGTGGCCAAAAAGTCACATGAAGCGAGGCCAATTGAGGTCTATAAAGCGAGGTCCATGTGGGTTTTGAATCTCTATAATGCATGCCAAGTCTTTCAGAATAAAATCATGTAATATCCTGGCTGAGATTCGCAGTGTTCTGTGGAAAGCCAACCTGTGCCTAGATCTCAGGTTCCAATGGCAACTTCATGCCTGGCCTCCTAAAATCCCAACACAATTCATGGCAATACTTCTCTCAGGTCAGTTCCAGAACTCAGTCTATAAGGAGAATCACACCAGAGTTCAAGTCCAGGTGGACCCAGACAACTCTTCCAAACGCTACTCAAATGAAAACAATTAAAACCAGAAAACTCCCTCATGGCTCTATTCTTCTTCCATATAGACACTAATCATAACCTCTTCCTGGAGTTTTCCATGAGTTGTGAAGCCCAAGAAAATGTCCAAAATAAGCTTCTTGCACCTCTTTTGCCTAACTTCAGCGTGGCCTGGGCACCCTTCCTGTGAACCTGGAGTGATCAAATAGGCCTGCCCTTAATACTGCTCCGCTTATCCAATTTGAGGCTCTCTGACTGTGGGGTCTAGATTCTTTATGTGAATTGGAGTCATGAGAAAAGCCAAGACAGTGTCCAATATCAGCTCGCTTTTTCCTCATTTGCCTAAAGTCAGGGTGGCCTGGACCCCGTTTCTGTGAACCAGGAGTGATCAAATAAGCCTGCCGTTAATACTTCTGTGTTTCTCCCATTTGAGGCCTACTGATTTCAGGTATCAATTTCTTATGTGATTTGGAGTTACTTGAAAACCCAAGCACCTCTGCAGGGAATTGAAGAACTCATAGACCCAAAGAATCCCTATTCTCACTTGATGGAGTTCAGGAACCTAACAGAGGAAGGCAAGAGACTTCATCCATAATGAATGATTTTTTTGCCATTATGGTTTTGGATGCACACATGGGATCATTCTTTAGATGCATCAGGTGCTGAGAATCTAACTCAAAGCCACACACATGGCCAAGAGACTAATTCAGACACATCCCTTCCCAAAGCAATTAAGCAAAGAGCCACAGGTGATGCCATTCATTTCCATTTGAAAACTGTTTACTTCAGGCTTCACAAAGGGGTGGATTGAGTCAAAGAACTTCCTGACATTCAGTGAAAAACAACAATAAGTAAGCAAAAGGCCCAAAGCAGGGTTTCTCCACTGAGACTTTCCTGGTCACACTGATATCTGAGTTTTCTGAGATGCTCGCAATTCTCTTCAGCTATCCAGTACATGGCCATGTCACAGAGTTGGAGGTGGTACATATTTTGAACACAAATTCATGAGCCTATTCTAGAGAGTGGCCAGAATTCAGGAAGAAAACAGCAACTTAGAAAGATAGCAGGTGTTGCACATCGACAAGACAAGCTGCACTCCATTCATATATTGGGCAGGTTGAAATATGGGAAGATTTACACTTGACAGGACACATCCATTAATGCATTCTCTTTTCCAATGTCTACAACAATGGACACACTGGGATACACAGACATAGAAACACTCACCTTGTGAAACAACTTACTAGAAACTGTCCACTCCAAACCAAACCGCCTTTCCCATCTATTCTCAGAACATGAGACAAAACAATAAACCCACACACACTCCCACAAAGGCACCTCCTTCACCCAAGTAGGTCTGTGACTATCCAGAGTGTCCTCTGACTGGTGGGCCATACTATGTTCCCCTGAAATGGTCTGTCTTCTCTCAGATCTGGTTTCCTTGGCCAACTCTGTGCAGTTGTCAGGAGCCAGTGGTGAACCACTATCTGCTTTCTCAGGAAAGGTCCATCTTCAGATCTTTCCTGGCATTTGGCCATCCTCACATCATTAGGTACCAAGAAAACTGACTCTGTCCTTGGTAAATCCAAACAAGTGAGCCCACTGGGACTGGGACTGGGACTGCCTCTTGGTGCCTGGCTTTTTGGATACCAAGTTCAGACAGTTCCATCACCAAGGAAATGAGGTATGTCACTTTCTTTGGAACTGAATGAGGTCACTGCCTTGGCAACGACTTTGTCCTAACACTTGCTTCCAAAGGTCCCATGAGATGGAGCCTTCCCCTACTTCAAGTGACACTTTCACAAGGTAGTATGGTATATCAACCATTGGCACCCAGGAACAGCTCTCCACACAGGCCTGGTTTGGTCCATCTTCTCTACAATAAGAAGAGAGAGGCTGATTCATACATATCCCTTCATCCTGACCAGGTTGTTTGCCATGGAAGATGACTTTTGCTCTCTCAGATCCTTCATACCTGCCTACAACTTCTCCAGGTATCATTTCTGCATGGACCTTTGAAGTTCTCAGCAGGTGGAAGGTCCCCAAGTTTCCTGTATTGTAAAAACCACTCTGTCCCTGCTCTTCTGTAAAATGAGATTGAGGGAACAGAGTATGTTTAGGGTTAATAACAGGTTTGATTTGGGTTACGAATCATTCTGTGCGATGAATAATGCTATTGGGAACCTGCGATATTTACAAGAATATAGAGGTGAAATATAAGTATGAAAACAGAAATCTAGGTATGATTTGAAGCCCAGAAGGACATTGGGCCCTTGATTGGGATACTTAGCTTTGAATTATGCTCTGCAAAATTGTCTCAGATAATTCGATATACAATGGCATAGGACATTTTATTGAATGTAGAAGAGAACATCCAGTCAAAAAGGGATAGTCGGTAGGATTAGGAAGATAGTCGGTAGGTTTAGAAAGAAGAGTGAGTATAGGATTTGGACCAAAAGTTCTTTAGCAATAGGGTTTCGATTATAGAGTGAATGTAAATGTCAGCACATATGAAGTGTCAGTCACTAGGATCAACTTGGGAAAATTTGTTGAAAAGCAGATATCAATAGAAACATTATGAAATCAGGCAAAGTATAAAGTGAGTGATAGGATTAGACATTTCCAACAGGGTTGAGTTTGAATATATAAATTAGGAAGAAACAAATATGTAGTCACCAATAGGATTGACAATTGACAGCATTAGGCAACCTGGACATGGATGTTTTTAGTAATTCATGTACACTTTACATTTAGGCTTTGGTACAATCATAAATGTGACCTTTACATTTTTTTGTCCAGAATATTACTTTGATAAAATGTATATGTACATCAGGTGACATGAGTATGTCTTCCACCATTTCTGCAAGCAATATATTGAAGATGTAAAATTAGAATCGGGGGTACAAAGAGGTGTACCCTGTGTCTATGAATATAGAGATAAAGAATGAATAGACCGTAATGTGAATGAATAATATAACTTTTTTCAACTTTAAAAAATGAATTGATCTAATACCTGAAAAATCACAGGAAATCGTATATTGATATACAATCATTCATTCCAAGCAGTTATACATCTAATGGTAATATTCGTGTTTTGGTTTATCATGAAGAGTGTGTGAGTTTTGCTTCAAAAGTGACTATGGAAATAATGTGTTTGGAAAGAAGACTCATGAAAATACCAGTAAAGAAACCCTGACAATACATGTGTTCTGAAGCAAAAAGTGATTAAATTTGAAACAAATGCCTACAAATTTGTGAACTTGTGGATGAAATGTATATCCTATGATGTGCAAAAACTGAAGAAATAATAATGTAAAAGTGTCGAATACAAATGAATAAAGAATTACATATCATGTCCCATTGGAATCTACTTGCATTGATGTTAGACTGGGTCAGTTACTGTAGAATAATTAGGATTTGTATGCATCATTCCCTGAAGTTAGTTTTCAGTACTAGGAAACAAATATGTATTTCAGGTGGATGAATATTTCTGAGAATAATCTTGTGAAAAGTTAATTAAAAATCCACATACATGAACATAAATGAATTTAGAGAGTGTATATTAGACACATATATTTCATATTTTGAAAAATCTGGAGAGTGTACACACACACACACACACACACACACACACACACAAAACACTCACAGACATTAAAAAGTAGCAATATAAATGCCAATCGAAATTCATCAGTAAATATATATCATCCACAGATGCAAAAATATTTATTTTACTGAACATGAGTTTACGTATAATGTTGTTCTACTAGGACGCTCCCTATAGGTTGAATTTTCAGTTCCAACAGCATTTAGGAGGAGTGATCTCTTCTCACAATTTGTATCTGCCAAGTCAGCCACCTCACAAAGATGTACGTGTGATACCTGGTAGGATTCTATATACGCATATAAATATACAAGTGTGAATAGGCTAAAGAGAAAGGGAAACATGAATTCTCATATTTGTTAACTTTAAAAACACATGGAGATCTTTTTCTATTAAACATTGACTAGATTTATAACTCCTACCTTGTATAATGCAAAATGCAAGTCCAACTATACAACATGCCTCCAATGAACTGCTTGTATTTCTATAGGTTTGTGTTATTTTTCTCTATCATATTAGGATGAGTTGTCTGAGTCTAGTATGTATGGGTTAGTGTCAGGGATTCAGTATTTCAAAAGGAAAATTGGAAATTGAATCCAATTTGTATGCAAATATATGCTGCACAAATATCCTCCCACTCTCATCCAGAACAATGCCTTGAAATTACCTTCACCCCAAGTAAGACACAGTTAGAGGAGAATAGATAGAAAATCAGTGAATACATATCTGGAATGGAAAATGCTCAGGAGTTCACAACCTTGGAGGTTGTAGAGGAGTTTCCAAATGTAAGGGACAGGGTAAACACTCCACAAACATGGAGCTCTGCTGGCCTAAAAACTTTTAGAGCAACTGCCTCTGAGTTTGGGAACGTGAAAAATATGTTGTTGTCAGGAGAATTGGCTTCCTTTGTAGTGAGACCATCAAACTGGGTCTGCCTCTATGTGACGTGGAGGACATGGTATCTTATTTTCCAATGAACATGAGGTAGCAGTGTTGATTTTCTTCTTTTTAGGTAAACTGTAGCCTCTGGGGGCTAAGTGTCTCCCCGTTGGACTGCGAAGCCATTTTGTCCTCCTCCACTTTTTGTGGGGTTTTTGCTGCTGAACTGGGAGTTTGGTATTTGCTTCATGAAATTCAAGGAGTTCAACTGAGACACAGTGCTGGAGGGAGTTCTGTCATGTGTGGTGGTTCAGAGTCTGCAGAAGAACGCACCAACCACGCTTCTATCCCTCAAAGCTTGCCACATTGCATCCTTGTCCATAGCAACCTGATTCTGAACATTGCCCTGAATCCTCTCCATATAACAAGATGCCTTTAATTACAAGGGTCTGCTGGCTGCTTCATGTAATCCACAAGCCATTTGGAAGTCAATGGAAGATCCACATTGCTCCAACACAGATGTTTTATCACACTCCTGCCCACCACAGCTCTAGGCCCACTTCTCAGCATGCTGCAACTTTCTGGCACCTCTGTTCTACACAATTTTCATAAAACCCAGTCAAGCAAGGCACTGTCTGGTACATCCATGATCAGCAACAGGACATCCAAAGATTCTCCAGTGCCACCTGGTCATGGGAATTTCAAAAATTTCATGGTATTTATTTAGACATTTTTCAAGGATGAAGTTGAAGGCACTGTGGGTTTCAATTCATTCAGGAACCAGTAAATGGTGAGCAAGATTATTTCAATGAAAGCTCTGGAGAACCCTCACAGGCAAGGTTTCCCAAAGAATGGCCAAAAGGTCACATTAAGCCAGGCCCATTAAGGTCTAAAATATGAGGTCCATGTGTGTTTTCACTCTCAACTATGGCTGCCAAGTCTTTCGAATTAAATCATGTGATATCTTGGCTGAAATTCCCAGTGCTCTGTGGAAAGCCACTCTGGGGCTAGATCTCAGTTTCCAAGGGTGACTCTCATACATCGCCTCTTAAATCACAACACAATACATGGCAATACTTCTCTGAGATCAGTTCCTGAACTCAGTCTATAAGGGGAATCACACCAGAGTTCAAGCCCAGGTAGACCTTGTTATGTCTTCCAAGTGTCACACAAATATCCACAATTAAATCCAAAACACTTCCACATGGCACTCATCTTCTTCCATTTACACAATCATCATAATCTCTGGCTGGAGGTTTCCATGAGGGGTGCAGCCCAAGACAGTGTCCAATATAACCTCCCTTGCCCCTCATTTGCCTAAAATAAGGGTGGCCAGGACATCCTTCCAGTGAACCAAGAGTGATCAAATAGGCCTGCCATTAATATGGCACTGCTTCTCCAATTTGAGGCCTACTGACTGTGTGTTTTAGATTCTTTATGTGAATTGGAGTCTTGAGAAAAACCAAGCACTTATGGGCTAGCCTCTGCAGGGTTTTGAGGAACACATTTGAACCAAATTATCACTATTCTCACATGATGGATGACAGGAACCTTACAGAGGAATGCGAGAGACTTCATCCACACTGACTGCTCTTTTGTCCATTTTGGTTTTGGATGCACACATGGGATCCTTCTTTAGATCCATCAGGTGCTGAGAATCTAAGCCACAGTCTCACACAGGGCCAAAAGGCTGATTCAGACATATCCCTTTCCAAAGCAATTAAGCAAAGAGCCACAGGTGATGCCCTTTCATTTCCATTTGAAAACTGTTTCTTTAGGCTCTACAATGGTGTGGCCTGAGGCAAAGACCTTCCTGACATTCAGGGCAACAGAACAATTGGTGAGCAAAAGGCCCAAAGCAGGGTTTCTTCACTTAGAATTTCCTGGTCAAACTAATATCTGAGTTTTCTGAGATGCTCCCATTTATTTCAGCTATCCAGTACATGGCCATGTCACAGAGCTTGGAGGTGGTACATATTTTGGACAAAAAACCATGAGCCTATTCTGGAGAGTGGCCAGAATTCAGGAAGAAAACCGGAACTTAGGAAGATTGTTGGAGTTGTCCACCCATAAGTCAAGCCGCAGTCCATTCATAAATTGGGCAAGTTGAGTCTAGACAGGACACATCCAATGATTCATTCTCTTTTCTAATATCTAAAACCACGGACACAGTGGGATACACTGACAAAGAAACACTGGCCTTGTCAAACGACTTACCAGAAACAGTTCACTCCAAACCAAACAAACCGCCTTTCCTACCTATTCTCAGAACATAATACAAAATCTCAAACCCACACCCACACACACAAAGGAAGCTCCTTCCCCAAGTAGGTCTGTGACTATTGGGAGTGTCTTCTGACTGGTGGGCCAAACTATGTTCTGATGAAATCGCCTGTCCTGTGTCAGATATGGTCTCGTTGGCCAAATCTGTGAAGTTGTCACTAGCCAGCGGTGAGCCACTACCTGGTGTCTCAGGAAAGGCCCCTCTTCAGAGCTTTCCTGACATTTGTTCATCCTCACCTCAGTAGGTACCAAGAAAGACTGACTCTGTCCTTGGTAAATCCAAAAAATAAGACCACTGGGACTGGGACTGAGACTGGCTCTGGGTGCCTGGCTTCCCGGATTCCAAGTTCAGAGAGTTCCATCACCAAGGAAGTGAGGTGAGATTACTTCCTTCAGGAATTCTTTGAGGTCATTGCCTTGGCAACCACTTTGTCCTATGAGATGGAGGCTGCCCTTACTTCCTGTGACACTTTTACAAGTTAGAATGGTATATCAACCATAGGCACCCAGGAACAGCTCTCCACACATGCCTGGTTTGGTCTATCTTCTGTACATTAACAAGAGAGAGGCTTATTCAGACACAACCCTTCATCCTGGAAAGGTTGTTTGCGATGGAAGATGACATTTGCTCTTTCAGGTCCTTCATAGATGCCTACATCTTCTCCAGGGATCAAATCTGCATGGACATTTGAGATTCTCAGCAGGAGGAAGATACCCTACATTCCTGTATTGTAAGACGAACTCTGTCCCTGCTCTTCTGCAAAGTTAGATTGAGGGAAAGTGTATGGTTAGGGTTAATAACATGTTTGATTTGGGTTACGAATCATTGCGAAGGATGATTAATAGTATTGGGAACCTGCGATATTTATAAGATTATAGAGGTGAAATATAAGTATGGAAACAGAAATCTAGGTAAGATTTGAAGCCCAGAAGGGCATTAGGCCCTTGATTGGGATACTTAGCTTATAATTACGTTCTGCACAGATGTCTCAGATAAATCGATAATCAATGGCATAGGACCTTACACCTTGGAAGATTGATTTTAGAAGAGAACATCCACTCAAATTGAGATAGTCGGTGGGATTAGGAAGGTAGTCAGTAGGTTTAGGAAGTAGAGTGAGTATAGGACATGGAGCAAAAGTTCTGTAGCAATAGTGTTTTGGTTATAGAGTGAATGTAAATTTCAGCACATGTGAAGAGTCAGTCACAATGATTAACTGGGGAAAATATGTAGAAAGGAAAATATCAATACAGACCTTACGAAATGAGGCAATTATACAGTGAGTGATAGGATTAGACATTTTCAATAGGGTTGAGATTGAATACATAATCTTAGGAAGAAACAAATATGTCGTCACCAATAGGAATGACATTTGAAAGCATTAGGCAACCAGGACATTTATCGTTTTAGTAATCCATGTTCACTTTCCATTTAGTATTTGGTACAATCATAAGTGTGATTTTTGCATTTTGTGCCCAGAAAAATATTGTGATCAAATGTATATGTAGATCATATGACATGAGTATTTCTTCCACGATTACTGGGAGCAATATTTGAAGACATATAAATTAGTATTGGGGGTACAAAGTGGTGTACCCTGTGTCTATGAATATAGAGATAATGCATGAATAGACCATACTGTGAATAAATATTATAACTGGTTCCACTTTAAATAATGGATTGAATTGATATCTGAAAATATATAGGAAATCATATATTGACATACAATCATTCACTCCAACCAGTTATATATCTAATGGTAATCTTAGGGTTATTGTTTATCATGAAGTGTGTGTGAGTTTTGTTTCAAAAGTGATTATGGAAATCGAAAATAATATGTTTGGAAAAAAGTCTCATGAAAAGACCAGTCAAGAAATATGGAGGAATCCATGTGTTCTGAAGCAGGAAGTGATTGAAAGTGAAACAAATGCCTATAAATTTTCTAAATTGTGAATGAAATATATATCCTGTTATGTGCATAAACTGATGAAATAGTAATGTATCAGTGTTGAATAAAAGTGAATGTCAAAATACACATCATGTCCAATAGGAATCTACTTGCATTGATGTTAAACTGGGTCAGTTACTGTAGAAATATTAGAATTGTGTGCATTATGCACCAAAGATAGTTTTTTTTATTTTTATTTATGGTTGTTCAAAACATTACATAGTTCTTGATATATCATATTTCACACTTTGATTCAAGTGGGTTATGAACTCCCATTTTTACCCTGTATACAGATTGCAGAATCACATCAGTTACACATCCATTGATTCACATATTGCCATACTAGTGTCTGTTGTATTCTGCTGACTTTCCTATCCTCTACTATCCCCCCTAGCCTCCCTGCCCCTCCCCACTTCTCTCTCTACTCCCTCTACTGTAATAAATTTCTCCCCCTTGTATTATTTTTCCCTTTCCCCTCAATTCCTCTTGTATGTAATTTTGTATAACCCAGAGGGTCTCCTTCCAATTCCATGCAATTTCCCTTCTACCTCCCTTCCACCTCTCATCCCTGTTTAATGTTAATCATCTTGTCATGCTCTTTGTCCCTATCTGATCTTAGTTACTCTCCTTATATCAAAGATGACATTTGGTATTTGTTTTACAGGAATTGTGTAGCTTCACTTAGCATAATCCAGTCTAATGCCATCCATTTTCCTGCAAATTCTATGATTTTTTCATTTTTCAATGCAGAGTAATAATCCATTGTGTATTAATGCCACATTTTTTTATCCATTATTCTATTGAAGGGCATCTAAGTTGGTTCCACAGTCTTGCTGTTGTGAATTGTGCTGCTATGAACATCGGTGTAGCAGTGTCCCTGTAGCATGCTCTTTTTAGGTCTTTAGTGAATAGACCAAGAAGGGGAATAGCTGGGTCAAATGGTGCTTCCATTCCCAGCTTTCCAAGAAATCTCCATACTGCTTTCCCAATTGGCTGCACCAATTTGCAGTCCCACCAGCAATGTACAAGTGTACCTCTTTTCCCACATCCTTGCCAGCACTTCTTGTTGTTTGACTTTATAATGGCTGCCAATCTTACTGGAGTGAGATGGTATCTTAGGGTGGTTTTGATTTGCATTTCTCTGACTGCTGGAGATGGTGAGCATTTTTTCATGTATTTGTTGATTGATTGTATGTCCTTATCTGAGAAGTGTCTGTTGAGGTCCTTGGACCATTTGTTGATTGGGTTATTTGTTATCTAATTGTCTAATTTTTTGAGTTCTTTGTATACTCTGGATATTAGGGCTCTATCTGAAGTGTGAGTAGTAAAGATTTCTTCCCAGGATGTAGGCTCCATATTTACCTCTCTTATTGTTTCTTTTGCTGAGAAAAAAACTTTTTTAGTTGAGTAAGTCCCATTTGTTGATTCTAGTTATTAACTCTTGTACTATGGGTGTCCTATTGAGGAATCTGTATCCCGACCCCACAGTATGTACATCGTAACCAAATTTTTCTTCTATCAGACAGTGTGTCTCTGATTTGATATCAAGCTCCTTGATCCATTTTGAGTTAACTTTTGTGCATGGCGAGAGAAAGGGATTCAGTTTCATTTTGTTACATATGGATTTTCAGTTTTCCCAACACCATTTGTTGAAGATGCTATCCTTCCTCCATTGCATGCTTTTAGCCCCTTTATCAAATATAAGATAGTTGTAGTTTTGTGGATTGGTTTCTGTGTCCTCTATTCTGTACCATTGGTCCACCTGCCTTTTTCGGTACCAGTACCATGCTATTTTTTTACTATTGCTCTGTAGTATAGTTTGAAGTCTGGTATCGCTATACCACCTGATTCACACTTCCTGCTTAGCATTGTTTTGCAATTCTGGGTCTTTTATTTTTTCATATGAATTTCATGATTGCTTTCTCTATTTCTACAAGAAATGCCTTTGGGATTTTGATTGGCATTGGATTAACCCTATAGAGAACTTTTGGTAATATCGCCATTTTGATGATGTTAGTTCTGCCTATCCATGAACAGGGTATATTTTTACATCTTCTAAGATCTTCTTCTATTTCTCTCTTTAGGGTTCTGTAGTTTTCATTGTATAAGACTTTCACCTCCTTTGTTATGTTGATTCCCATTTTTTTTTTTTAGGATATTGTGAATGGAGTGGTTGTCCTCATTTCCATTTCAGAGGATTTGTCGCTGATATACAGGAATGCATTTGATTTATGCGTGTTGATTTTATATCCTGCCACTTTGCTGAATTCATTTATTAGCTCTATTAGTTTCTTTGTAGACACTTTTGGGTCTGCTAGGTATAGAATCATGTCATCTGCAATAGTGATAATTTAAGTTATTCTTTTCCTATTTATATGCCTTTAATTTCTTTCATCTGTCTAATTGCTCTGGCCAGTATTTTGAGAACTATATTGAACAGAAGTGGTGAGAGCGGGCATCCCTGTCTTGTTCCAGATTTTGGAGGGAATGTCTTCAATTTTTCTCCATTAAGAATGACGCTAGCCTGCGGTTTAGCATAGATTGTTTTTACAATATTGAGGAATGTTCCTGTTATTCCTAGTTTTTCGAGAGTTTTGAACATAAAGGGATGCTGTACTTTGTCGAATGCTTTTTCTGCATCTATCTAGATGATAATATGGTTTTTATTTTTAAGTCTATTGATGTGGTGAATAACACTTATTGATTTTCGTATATTGAATCCTCCTTGCATCCCAGGGATGAATCCTACTTGATCATGGTCCACATTTTTTTGATATGTTTTTGTATCTGATTCGCCAGAATTTAATTTAAGATTTTTGCATTTAGGTTCATTAGAGATATCGGTCTTTAGTCTTCTTTCTTTGAAGTGTCTATCTGGTGAAGGAATCAGAGTGATATTGGCCTCGTAGAATGAATTTGGAAGATCTCCCTCTTTTTCAATTTTCTGAAATAGCTTGAAAAGTATTGGTATTAGTTCATATTAAAGGTTTTGTAAAAGTCTGCTGTATACCCATACGGTCCTGGGATTTTCTTAGTTGGTAGTCTTTGGATGGTTTCTTTTATTTCCTCAATTGATATTGGTATGTTTAGGTTGTCTATATCCTCCTAACTCACTCTGGTCAGATCATATGACTTAAGAAATATTTCGATGCCTTCACTATCTTCTATTATTTTGGAGTATAAGGATTCAAAGTAATTTCTGATTATCTTCTGTATTTCTGAAATATCTGTTGTGATATTGCCTTTTTCATCCCATATGATAGTAATTTCAGTTCTCTCTCCTCTTCATTAGCATGGCTAGGGGTCTGTCCATTTTATTTATTTTTTCAACGAACCAACTTTTAGTTTTTTCAATTTTTTCAATTGTTTCTTTTGTTTCGATTTCATTGATTTCTGCTCTGATTTTAATTATTTCTTTCCTTCTACTTCTTTTGCTGTTGTTTGCTCTTGTTTTTCTAAGATTTTGAGATGAAGTATGAGATTATTTATTTGTTGTTTTTTTTCTTTTTCTAAGGAATGAACTCCAAGGAATAAATTTTCCTCTTAGAACTGCTTTCAATGTGTCCCATTGATTCCGATATATTGTGTCTGTGTTTTCATTTTTCTCTAAGAATTTTTTATTTTCCTCCTTGATGTCTTCTATAACCCATTGATCATTCAGAAACCTATTGTTCATTCTCCAAATGATGCATGATTTTTCCTTCCTTCTTTTATCATTGATTTTTAGTTTCATTCCATTATGATAAGATAAGATGCATGGTATTATCTCTACTCCTTTAATTTGTCTAAGAGTTGCCCTGTGACATAATATATGATCTATTTTTGAGAAGGATCGATGTGCTGCTGAGGAAAAATGTAACTACTTGATTTTGGGTGGTATATTCTATATATGTCAATTAAGTCTAGGTTATTAATTGTGTTATTGAGTTCTATAGTTTCCTATTTCAACTTTTGTTTGAAAGACCTGTCCAGTGGTGAGAGAGCTGTGTTGAAGTCTCCCATGATTATTGTATGGTGGTCTATTAGACTCTTGAACTTGAGAAAAGTTTGTTTGATGAACATAGCTGCACCATTGTTTGGGGCATACATATTTATGATTGTTATGTCTTGCTGGTGTATGGTTCTCTTGAACAGTATGTAGTGTCCCTCTTTATTCCTTTTGATTAATTTTGGCTTGAAATCTATTTTATTTGATATGAGTATGGACACTCCTGCTTTTTTCCGAAGTCCATATGAGTGATATGATTTTTTCCAAACTTTCACCTTCAGTGTATGTATGTCTTTTTCTTATCAAATGCGTCTCCGGTAGGCAGCTTATTATTGGGTCTTGTTTTGTGATCCATTCTACTGGCCTGTGTCTGTTAATTGGTGAGTTTAAGCCATTAACATTTACGGTTATTATTGACATAAGGGTTGTTCTTCCAGCCATATTTGTTTATTTATGTTATTAAACATGGATTGTTTTCCTCTTTGATTATTTCCCCCCTTTAATGTCCTACCTCCCACTGTTGGTTTTCATTATTTTCCAATTACTCTTCCTGTAATATTTTGCCAAGGATGTTTTGAAGAGATGGTTTTCTAGCTACAAATTCTTTTAACTTTTGTTTATCATGGAAAGTTTTAATTTCATCTTCCATCCTGAAGCTTAATTTTGCTGGATACACAGTACATGGTTGGAACCCATTTTCTTTCTGTGATTGAAAAATGTCATCCAGGATCTTCTAGCTTTAAGAGTCTTTGTTGAAAGATCTGCTGTTATCCTGATTGGTTTACCCCTAAATGTAATCTGCTTCCTTTCTCTTGTAGATTTTAAAATTCTCTCCTTATTCTGTATGTTGGGCATCTTCATTATAATGTGTCTAGGTGTGGAACTCTTATGATTTTTCACATTCGGCGTCCTGTAGGCTTTTAGAACTTGGGAGTCTGTCTCATTCTTCAAGTCTGGGAAGTTTTCTCATATTATTTCATTGAATAGATTGCTCATTCCTTTGGTTTGGACCTCTATACCTTCCTGTATCCCAATGACTCTTAAGTTTGGTCTCTTTATTTTATCCCATATTTCTTGGATGTTCTGTTCATGGTTTCTTAACAGTTTGGCTGAGCTGTCTATGTTCTTTTCAAGTTGAAATACTTTGTCTTCATTGTCTGATGTTCTATCTTCTAAGTGTTCTACTCTGATGGTAGTATTCTCAATTGAGTTTTTAAGATGGTTTATTGCTTCCTGCATTTCTAGGATTTCTGTTTGTTATTTTTTACAACCTCTATCTCCCTGTATAGTTGATCTTTTGCTTCTTGGTTTTGTTTATGTAATTCATTGTTGAAGTGATCTTTCATTGTCTGATTTTGCTGTCTAATGTCTTCCTTGAGACTTCAGATCATCTGAAGAATGTATATCCTGAGTTCTTTATCTGACATTCCATTTGCTGCAGCTATTACCTCTTCTAAAGTTGTGTTGACCTGCATTACTTGTGGTTCTTTTTTCCTTTTCTTTTCATACTGCTCGCGTTTCTTTCTGCTTGGTGAAACTGTTGTGATTTTGAAATTTTCCCCCTATATATTTATATTGCTCTTGTATATTTGAAAAGTCTTCATTGCAGGGGCAGGGGTGGCTGTGCTGTTCCACCAATTGGGGTGATATATCTACCACGCTGATGGGCCGCTAGGCCTGTTATTCTGATTGGTCGCAGGTCTGCTTACCATGCAGGCGCAGGAGGCTGCTCTCCTCTGCCCCTCCTCCAATTGGTGTGACGTGTCTACCACGCCCGTGGACCCCTGCAGTGTTCTGCCGATCGGTCGCAGGTCTGCCTACCTTGCTTGCGTGGGTGGCGGCTCTGCTCTACTGCTCTACCCCTACCCCAATTGGGGAGACGTGACTACCACGCCGGTGGGCCGCTGGGCCTGGTCTGCCGGTTGGTCGCAGGTCAGGATACCTTGTGAGCACGGGCTACAGATCTGTTCTGCCCCTACTCCAAATGGGGTAAAGTGTCTGCTGCGCCAGCAGGCCGCTGGGCCTCTTCTTCTGGTCAGGTGCAGGTCTGCTACCTTGCGGGCGCGGGTGGTGGCTCTGCTCTGCCCCTACTCCAATTGGTGTGTCGTGACTACCATGCCTGCAGGTTGCTGGGCCTGTTCTGGGCATGGGCGAAGGCTCTGCTCTGCCCCTACTCCTATTGGGGTAATGTGACTACCATGCCGGTGACCCACTGGGATTGTACTAGGCACGGGAGAAGGCTCTGCTCTGCAACTACTCCAATTGGGGTGACGTGACTAAAACACCTGTGGGTCGCTGGGCCTGTTCTGGGCCCGGGCAGCGGCTCTGTTCTGCCTCTACTCCAATTGGGTTGACGTGACTACCATGCAGGTGTGTCACTGGGTCTGTTCCAGGTGCGGGCAGCTGCTCTGCTCTGCCCCTCTGGCTTGATGACAAAGTGAGAGAGACCCGGGTGTTTGTGACACACTTTCTTCACCAGGAGACCAACTGTTTCTGTCACTGCTGGTATCAATGAAGTTATCTCCTCCGCTGCTTTCTGATGACATCAGAAATTTGTCATGTTGGTATCCCATGTGAAAGGCAGCATTTCATTCCCTTTTCTGGGTGACCAAAGCAATGGGTGAGTCCTGACCGGCCCTCACAAGCCGCGTCTCAATCCTGTTGCCACTGCCTATGAAGGCTCGGTTGATATTTACCTCCACAGTATTCAGCAAGACCCGGAACGAGAAGCAGTTTCCGCGGGTTCTTTAGCCCTGGGCCAGATCAGTTCCGAGAGGCGGAATTCGGCGGCTCTGGGCTTGGTGTATGTTCTAATAGGAGCAGGCTCCAAGACGGAGTTTCTGCAGGTTCTTTGGCACTGAGCCTGAGTAATTTGTCTGCGACACAAAGGTGAATGGCATCCTGAAATTACCTGTTCTATAGCTGAATGAGCTTCGATCAGTCGAAAACAGGGATGGTGACATCAGCTCTCCAAGATGGTGGCCGCTGGCTTCCTCTGTGGTCTGACCGGTGTGGAGAACCGAATTGGACCGCATCCTTTCCCGTCTCAAACCCAGAATTCAGCACTTAGCACAGTGATTGCATACCTGTCAGGAGCCCACAGAATCCACACCGCTGTATATTTGCATTGCTATCTCTTCGTTTCGCAGTGCACGCCGCAGACTCTAGCCGCAGACCGATTTCCTGAATAAGCAGCATGACCCTCTATGCGGACAAATCACTCGTGTTTGAGCCCGCGTAGCTGATCCTCGTGAGATGGAAATATGTCCACTAGGTTTTGGAGCACCCCAATTTTGCTGGAAATTTCTAACAAGATAGGTTTTAGCCATTATAACTCGTCATTCTCCCGCACAGTGACGCGGTACATGGGGGTGATGCACTCAATTCACCACCATCATATGAGCCCCCAAAGTTAGTTTTCAGTACTAAGAAACAAATATGTATTTCTGGTGGATGAATAATTCTGAGAATATTCTTGTGAAAACTTGATTATTAATCCAAATACATGAATATGAGTGAATTTAGGGAGTGTATAATAAGAAAAATATACTTCATATTTTGAAAACTCTGGAGAGTGAATATGTGTGTATATATATATATATATATATATATATATATATATGTATATATATGTATGTATATATATATATACACATACACACACAGACATTAAAAAGTAGCATTATGTATGCCAATCGAAATTCACCACGAAGTAATATATCATCCACAGATCCAAAAATATTCATTTTAATGAACATGGATTTATGTTGTTCAAATAAGAAGCTCACTCATATGTTGAATTTTCAGTTCCAACAGCATTTAGTAGGAGTGATCTCTTCTCACAATTTGCATCTGCCAAGCCAGCCACCTCACAAAATGTACGAGTGATACCAGGTAGAATTCTATATGTGCATATAAAAATACATGTGATGAATAGGCTACAGAGAAAGGGAGACAGTTATTCACATGTTTGTTAACTTTTAAAACACATGGAGAACTATTTCAATTAAAATTCGCTAGATTTATAACACCTACCATTTATCATACGAAAGGCAAGTCCAACTATACACCATGCCTCCTGTGAACCTCTTGTATTTCTATTCTGTTTGGGTTATTTTTCTCCACCATATTAGGATTAAAAGTCAAAGTCTAGTAGGGTATGTGTTAGTGTCAGGGATTCAGTATTTCGAATGGAAAATTGGAAAATGTATCCAATGTGTATGCAAATATGTGCTACACAAAAATCTTCCCACCCTCATTCAGCACAATGCCTTGACATTACCTTCGCCCCACATAAGACACAATTAGAGGAGAAGAGTTGGAAAATCTGTGAATACATATGTGTAATAAAAAATGCTCAGGAGTTCACAAATTTGCAGGTGGTAGAGGAGTTTCCAAAAGTAAGGGACAGGGTAAAAACTCCACAAACATGAAGTTCTGCCAGCCTAACATCTGGAGAAACTGCCTCTGAGGTTGGGCAATGAAATATATGCTGTTGTCAGGAGCATTAGCTTCATTTGTTGTGAGACCATCATAGCTGAGTCTTCATCTATGTGATCTGGATGACATGGATTCTTATTTTCCAATGAACATGAGGCAGCAGTGCTGAATTTTCTATTTGTAGGTAACCTGTGGCCACTGGGGTCTAAGTGTCTCCCCTTGTGGACTGTAATTCCATTTGGTCATCCTCCACTATTCGTGGTATTTCTTGCTGCTGCACTGGGAGATTGGTATTTGCTTCATGAAATACAAGGATTTCAAATGGGACACAGTGCTGAAGTAAGTTCTGTCAAGTGTGGTGGGTCAGGTTCGTCAGGAGAATGCACCAACCAGGCTTCTATCCCACATAGCTTGCCCCATTGACCATAGCAACCTGATTCTGAACATTGCCCTAAAACCTCTCCATATAACAATATGCTTTTACATATAAGGGTCTACTGGCTGCAAAATGTCAGTCACAATCCATTTGGAAGCCAATGGCAGATCCAAATGCCCCCACCACAGATGTTTTATTACACACCTGCCAACCACTACTCTAGTACAACTACTCAGCAGGATCCAACTTACTGGCATCTCTGTTCAACACCATTTTCATAAAACCCAGTCAATCAAGGCACTGTCATGTATACTCATGATCAGCAACAGGACATCCAAATATTCTCCAGTGCTACCCGGTCATGGGAATTTCAAAAATTTCATGGTATTGATATAGCCAATTTTCAAGGATGAAGTTGGAGGCACTGTGAATTTTAATTCACTCAGAAACCATTAAATGGTGAGGAAGCTCATTTCAATGAAAACTCTGAAGAATTCTTACAGGCAAGGCTTCCAAAAGTGGCGAAAAGTCAGATTAAGCCAGGCCCGTTGAGGTCTACAATGTATGGTCCATGTGTGTTTCGACTCTCAAATATGGCTGCCAAGTCTTTAAGAATAATATCATGTGATATCCTGGCTGAGATTCCCTGTGCTCTGTGGAAAGTCAACTTGGGCCTAGATGTCACTTTCCAAGGACAACTCTCATGCATGGCCATCTAAAATTCCAACACAATTCCTGGCAATAATTCTCTGAGATCAGTAAAAGAACTCAGTCTCTAAGGGGAATCACACCAAAGTGCAAGCCTAGGTGGACCCAGAGATCTCTTCCAACCGCCAGACAAATATCCACAATTAAAGCCAAACACTCTCACATGGCCCTCATCTTCTTCCATATAGACACTCATTATATCCTCTGGCTGGAGGTTTCCATAAGGGACGCAGCCCATGACAGTGTCCAAAATAAGCTCCCTGCCCCTCATTTGCCTAAAGTCAGGGTGGCCTGGACTCTCTTCCTGTGAACCAGTAGTGATCAAATAGGCCTGCCTTTAATATTGCTTGGCTTCTCCAACTTGAGGCCTTCTAGCTTTGGGGTTTACATTCTTTAAGTGAATTGGAGTCATGAAAATCAAACACCTATGGCCTAGCCTATGCAGGGCTTTGAAGAACTCATTTGACCCAAAGGATCCCTATTCTCACTTGATGGATATCAGGAACCTACCAGAGGAAGGCAAGAGAGTTCATCAACAATATCTGATCTTTTTGCCATTTTGGTTTTGGATGCACGCATGGGATCTATCTTTAGATCCATCAGGTGCTGAGAATCTAAGCCAGAGCCTCACACAGGGCCAACAGGCTGATTCAGACATATCCCAATCCTAAGCAATTAAGCAGAGTCACAGGTGATTCCCATTCATTTCCATTTGAAAACTGTTTTCTTCAGGGTTCACAAAGTGGTGGCTTGAGGCAAAAAACTTCCTGACATTCAACAGAACAATAGGTAAGCAAAAGGAACAAAGAGGGGTTTCTCCACTGAGACTTTCCTGGTCAACAGATATTTGAGATTTCTGAGATGCTAGCCATTTCTTTCAGCTATCCAGTATATAGCCATGTCACAGATCTTGGAGGTACAAATCTTGGACACAAAACCACAATACTATTCTGGAGAGTGGCCAGAATTGAGAAAGAAAACAGGAAATTAGGAAGCTTGTAGGTGTTGCCCATCCATAAGGCAAGCCAGAGTCCACTCATGAATTGGGCAGGATGAATGCTGGGAAGCTTTCTACTAGACAGGACACATGCATTGATGCATTGTCTTTTCTAATGTCTACAACAATGGACTCAGTGGGATACACACACATAGAAACACTCGCCTTGTCAAAGGACTTAATAGAAATATTCCACTCCATACTAAACAAACCGCCTTTCCTACCTATTCTCAGAACATGAGACAAAACCACAAACTCACACCCACACCCAAAAAGGCACCTCCTTCCCCCTAGTAGGTCTGTGACTCCCTGGAGTGTCCTCTGACTGGTGGGCCATTCTATGTTCTTCCAAAATGACCTCTCCTGTCTCAGATCATGTCTGCTTGGCCAACTCTGTGAAGTTCTCAAGAGCCAGCGGTGAGACACTACCTGCTTTCTTAGGAAAAGCCCCTCTTCAGAGGTTTCCTGGCATTTGGCCATCCTCACATCTGTAGGTACCAAGAAGAACTGACTCTGTCCTTGGTAAATCCAAACATGTCAGACCACTGGGACTAGGACAGGGAGTGTCTCTTGGTGCCTGGCTTCCTGGATTTCAAGTTCAGAGAGTTCCATCACCAAGGAAGTGAGGTGAGATCACTTCCTTCAGGATATGAATGATGTCACTGCCTTGGCAACCACTTTGTCCTAACAGTTGCTTCCAAAATTATCATGAGGTGGAGGCTGTCCTGATTTTCATGGGACACTTTCTCTAGTTAGAATGTTATATCAACCATAAGCACCCGGGAACAGCTTCCACACAGGACTGGTTTGGTCCATGTTCTATACATTAAGAAGAGAGAGACTGATTCAGACACAACCCTCCATCCTGACCAGGATGATTGCCATGGAAGATGACTTTTGCTTTCTGAGGTACTTCATAGCTGCCTTCATCTTCACCAGGGATCATTTCTGCATGAACATTTGAGTTTCTCAGCAGGTGAAGATCCCCTAGATTCCTGTAGTTTAATACCCACACTGTTATTGCTCTCCTGCAAAGTTAGTGTATGGTTAGGGTTAATAATATGTTCGATTTGGGTTAGGAATCATTCTGCAGGAAGAATAATGAGATTGGGAACCTGCGATATTTATAAGAATATATACGTGAAATATATGTATGAAAACGGGAATCTAAGAAAGATTTGAAGCCCAGAAGGGCATTGGGCCCTTTATTTGGATACTTAGTGTTGAATTATGTTCTGTACAGTTGTCTCAGTTAAATCGAAATACAGTGGCATAGGACCTTGTACCTTGGATGATTGAATGTAGAAGAGAACATCCAGTCAAAAAGGGATAGTCAGTAGGATTAGGAAGATAGTCAGTAGGTTTAGGAAGAAGAGTGAGTATATGATTTGGAATAAAAAGCTTCTTTAGCAATAGGGTTTCGTTTAGAGAGTGAATGGAAATGTCAGCACATGTGAAGAGTCAGTCACAATGATGAACTGGGGAAAATATGTAGGAAAGCAGGTGTCAATAGAGACATTACGAAATCAGGCAAAGTATAAAGTGAGTGATAGGATTAGACATTTTCAACAGGGTTGAGTTTGAATACATAATCATAGGAAAAAACAAATATGTCGTCACGAATGGGAATGACATTTGAGAGCATTAGGCAACCTGGACATGGATGTTATTAGTTATCCACGTTCACTTTCCTTTTAGGCTTTGGTACAATCATAAGTGTGACATTTTTATGGTTTTTTTTTTTGTTCAGAATATTACCGTGATAAAATGTATATGTAGATCAGGTGGCATGAGTATTTCTTTCACCATTTCTGGGAGCAATATTTTGAAGACGTATACATTAGTATTAGGGGTACAAAGAGGTGTACCCTGTGTCTATTAATATAGAGATAATGCATGAATAGACCATACTATGAATAAATAACATAACTGATTCCACTTTAAATAATGGATTGAATTGATATGTGAAAATATATAAGAAATCTTATATTGATATACAATCATTCATTCCAACCAGTTATATATCTAATGGTAATATTAGGATTATGGTTTATGATGAATGGTGTTTGAGTTTTGCTTTACACGTGATGATGTTAAACAAAAATAATATGTTTGGAAAGAAGTCTCATGAAAAGACAAGTCAAGAAACATGGAGGAATACATGTGTTCTGAATCAGGAAGTGATTGATCGTGAAACAAATGCCTATAAATTTTCTAATTTGTGACTGAAATATATATCCCATCATGTGCATGAACTGAAGACATAGTAAGGTACAAGTGTTGAATAAAAATGAAAGTCAAAATACACATCATGTCCCCTAGGAATCTACTTGCATTCATTTTAAACTGGCTAAGTAACTGTAGAAATATTAGGGTTTGTATGCACCATTCACTGAATTTAGTTTTCAGTACTAGGAAACAATATGTATTTCAGGTGGATGATTATTTCTGAAAATAATCTTGTTGAAAGTTGATTATAAATCCACAGATATGAATATGAATGTATTTAGGGAGTGCATAATAAGACACATATATTTCATATTTTGAAAAATCTAAAGAGTATATATATATATATATATATATATATATATATATACACACACACACACGCAAATGCACAGATATTAAAAAGTAGCAATACAGGAGATCCATTATGAAGGCAGGCATGGAGAATTCAAGTCTCTGATCTCTTCAGCTGCGCGGGCATAGGGAGTCGTAAACTGTCTAAATGCTGTTTGCTCAGAATCACTAGGCAATATTGACCTGTTGTGAATCTTGGGCGAACAGTCTGGGCCCCTCAGAACACACACAAAGCCCGGATTGGCTGCATTCAAGCTTAGATTCATCTGGTTTGTGACTCAGCACTAACATTCCCGCTGAAATAATTGGTCGGGCTTTCGGAATTGACAGAGTTAAAAGGCAACTGAGCCTTCATAGGCAGTGGCCACAGGATTGAAATGGGGCTTGGGAGAGATAGTCAGGACCCACCTGTTGCATTGGTCACCCAGCAAAGGGAACGAACGGTCATTATTTAAATGGGATACCACCATGGCAGCGAACTGACGTCACAGTCGGAGGAGATAACTTCATTGAAACCAGTGCGACAAGTGTGTTATCCCATTGCCATCTCTCTCAACACCGCAGGGAAACCTCAAGGGCCCTTCCCACCTCTGCCGTAATGGCCCCTCCCAGCTCTCCAAGGAGCGCGATACCCAGACCTAGGGAATCAGGATTGGCTCGGGACTCGAGGCGTGTAATTGCCGGCTACCGCTCCCACCAGTGCTGACAATTGAGGTCTCTTACACCACCTACCGGGGCCATGGCTCCCGAAGGGCAAGCAAATTCGCTGGGGTTTCTCAGCCCCAAGCTCTACAAACTTAGGGTCTGAGTAAGGCAATCAAGGAGAGTGTGCCCAGGCGTTCATGGAAACAGGGCTACCAGGAGCAGAGGCCTGGCTTGTAACCAGTATTGTGGTGAGCGTCACAGGTGAGTGGGGCCTGGCTTGAGGAAGCACAAGAGAAGGCCCTAGGCACTCAGGGTTGGAGACCCGCCCACTCTGGGAGGAAGAGCTGCTGCACAGTGATTGGTTCCCACTTATTGAGAGGAGAAGCTTGGCCCAGTGCGCACAGCTCCACCTACTGGAAGAGAAGTTAATTGAACTCTAGGACTGCATGTATTATTACTATTTTTTTATTTGTATTTTTTTCTTTTTCTTTCATTTTCATTTTTGTTGTTGTTTTTCTTTAACTTTTTTAAATGTTTTTATTTTTTTAATTTCTTTTATTTTATTATTATTATTATTAATATGATTATTTTAAATTTTAATTTTCAATTTTTTAATCATCATTATTACTTAAAATTTTCTTTCTTTATTTTCTATTTTTTTTTGTCTTTTCATTTCATTTCAATTTTTTTATACCTCCTTACTTGAATTCTACCTGCCTACTCTCATTCTCTTTAGTGACTTCTCCCTTTTCTTCTAATATCTTTTCTCCCAAGCATCAAATAAATTTATAAGAGTAAGCAGTAACTCAGTAGTCAAACAGAACGAGAAGTAACATGAGAAGCATAAAAAAGCAAGGAAGAAAAGGAGTACGAACAATGAAGGACAGCCTAAATATTCAAGAGCACCTAGAGTCATCAGAAAAATGGTCATATAAAGAACTCAAGGAATACCTTAGACAGATGGAATGGAACCTTAAAGAGGATACGAGACAGCAAAAACAAACAGTGATAGAACGCATTGAAAATAAATTACATAAACAGATAAAATAAGAAATTAAGCATCTTTATCAGGAGATAGATATTATTAGAAAAATCAAACAATAATTCTAGAAATCAAGGAAATGATAAACCAAATTAAAAATTCAATTGAGAGTATCACTAACAGTGTAGAGCAAATAGAAGACAGAATGAAGACAAAATATATCATCTTGAAAAAAGTCTAGCCAACAAAGAAATGGTGTAAAAAATTATGAGAAAACATTCAAGAGATATGGGATAACATAAAAAAAAAAAACTAATGAGTCATATGGATAGAGGAAGGTACAGAGATTCAAACCAAGGGAATGAGAAACCTGCTGAATGAAATAATTACAGAAAACTTTCCAGAAATAAAAATGGAAACGGATAAACAAATTGTAGATGCTTACAGGACATCGAGCACACAAAATCACAGTAGACCAATGCCAAGACACATTGTTATGAAGATATCCAATATACAGAACAAAGAGAAAATATTAAAAGCTACCAGAGAAAGGAGGCAGATTACAATCATTACAATCAGGGGTAAACCAAAATGGTTAACAATGGATTTTTCATCATAGATGCTGGAAGTGAGAAGATCCTGGAACAACGTACTTCAAACACTGAAAGACAATGGATTCCAACCAAGAATTATGTATCCAGCAAAATTAAGCTTAAGGTAAGACAACGAGATAAAAATATTTCATGATAAACAAAACCTAAAAGAATTTGCAGCCAGATAACCAGCATTGCAAAGCATCTTGAGCAAAACACTACACGAGGAAGAAATGAAAATCAACAACGAAAACCATGAGTGAGAAGTGCCTCAGTAATGACAGAGGGCGGGGGAAAAGCTAATCATGGAGAAACAAACTAATTTAAAAAAAAGATATAAGTAAACATGGGTTGCAGTACAAACCATATATCAATAGTAACTCTAAAAGTAAATGGCTTAAACTCTCGAATAAAGTGACATAGGCTTGTAACTTGAAATCAAAAAAAAAAATCCAACAATATATTGCCTCCAGGGGACGCATCTGAGTGGAAAAGACATACACAGGCTGAAGGTGAAAGATTGGGAAATTTATACCATGCACACGGTCCTCGTAAGCAAGCAGGGGTGGCCATCCTCCTATCGAATAAAATCGACCTCAAGACTAATTTAATCAAAAGGGATAAAGAAGGACATTATATACTGCTAAAATGAACCATTCACCGACAAGACATAACAATTATCAATATTCACGCAGCAAATAATGGTGCTGCGATGTTCATAAAACAAATTCTCCTCAAGTTCAAGAATCAAATAGACCACAATACAATAATTATGGGTGACTTCAACTCACCTCTCTCACCATTGGACAGATCCTCCAAACAAAAGTTGAAAAAAGAAACTATAGAACTCAATATCGCAATCAATACCCTAGACTTAACTGACATATATAGAATATATCAACCATCATCAAGTGGATATACTTTTTTCTCAGCAGCACATGGATCCTTCTCAAAAATAGACCATATGTTATGCCATAGGGCAACCCTCAGTAAATATAAAGGGGTGGAGATAATACCATGAATTTTTTGTGATCATAATGGAATGAAACTGGAAACCAATGATAAAAGAAGGAAGAAAAAATCATACATCACATCCAAAATGAAGAATATGTTACTGAATGATCAATGGGTTACAGAAGACATAAAGGAGGAAATCAAAAAATTCTTAGAGATAAATGAAAATACAGACACAACATATCAGATTCTATGGGGTACAATGAAAAGAAGTTTTAAGGGGTAAATTCATCGCCTAGAGGTCATTCCTCAAAATAGAAAAGAAAAACAAAAAAATGAGCTCACACTTCATCTCAAAGCCTTAGAAAAGGAAGAGCAAAACAACAGCAAATGTAGCAGAAGGCAAGAAATAATTAAAATCATAGCGAAATTGAAACAAAAGAAACTATTGAAAAAATTAACAAAACTAAAAGGTGGTTCTTCAAAAAGATAAATAAGATAGACACTTAGCCATGCTAACGAGGAGAAGAAGAGAGAGAAATCAAATTACTAACATACGGGATGAAAAAGGCAATATTACAACAGATGCTACATAAATACAGAAGAAAATTAGAAATTATTTTGAAAACCTGTATTCCAATAAAATAGAAAATAGTGAAGACATCGATAAATTTCTTAAGTCATATGATTTGCCCAGACTGAGTCAGGAGGAAACACACAATTTAAACAGACCAATATCAATGGATGAAGTAGAAGAAGCAATCAAAAGACTACCAACCAAGAAAAGCCCAGGACCGGATGGGTATACAGCAGAGTTTTACAAAACCTTTAAAGAAGAATTAATACCAATACTTCTCAAGTTATTCAGGAAATAGAAAAACTGGGAGCTCTGCCGAATTCATTCTATGAGGCCAACATCACCCTGATTCTGAAACCAGACAAAGACACTTCAAAGAAAGAAAACTACAGACCAATATCTCTGATGAACCTAGATGCAAAAATCCTCATTAAAATTCTGGCGAATTGGATTGAAAGGCACATCAAAAAAATCGTGCACCATGATCAACTTGGATTCATCCCTGGGATGCAAGGAGGGTTCAATATATGGAAATCAATAAATGTTATTCACAACATCAATAGACTTAAAGATAAGAACCATATGATCATCTCGATAGATGCAGAAAAACCATTCAACAAAGTAGAGCATTTCTTTATGTTCTAAACATTTTAAAAACTAGGGATAACAGGAACTTACCTCGACATTGTAAAAGCTATCTATGTTAATCCTCAGGCTAGCATCATTCTGAATGGAGAAAAATTGAAGGCATTCCCTCTAAAATCTGGAACAAGACAGGGATGTCCTCTATCACCACTTCTATTCAATATAGTTCTCGAAAAACTGGCCAGAGCAATTAGAGAGATGAAAGACATTAAAGGCATAAAAATAGGAAAAGGAGAACTTAAATTATCACTATTTGTAGATGACATGATACTATACATAGAAGACCCTAAAGGGTCTACAGAAAAAACTACTAGAACTCATAAATGAATGCAGCAATGTGGCAGGATACAAAATCAACATGAATAAATCAAAGGCATTTCTGTATATCAGCGACAAAACTTCTGAAACAAAAATGAGTCAAAACACTGCATTCCCAATTTCCTCAAATAATTAAATACTTGGGAATAAACCTAACAAAAGAGGTGAAAGATTTATATAATGCAAACTACAGAACCCTAAAAAGAGAAATTGAATAAGATCTTAGAAGATGGAAAAATATACCGTGTTCATGGATAGGCAGAACTAACATCATCAAAATGGTGATATTACCAAAAGTTCTCTATAGGTTTAATGCAATGCCAATCAAAATCCCATAGAAACTTTTTGTAGAAATAGATAAAGCAATCATAAAATTCAAATGGAAAAATAAAAGACCCAGAATAGCAAAAGCAATTCTAAGCAGGAAGTGTGAATCAGGCAGTATAGCGATACCAGATTTCAAACTATATTACAGAGAAATCATAATAAAAACAGCATGGTACTGGTACCAAAACAGGCGGGTGGACCAATGGTACAGAATGGAGGACACAGAAACTAATCGAAAAAGCTACAACTATCTTATATTTGATAAAGGAGCTAATGGCCTGCAATGGAGGAAGGATAGCATCTTCATCAAATGGTGTTGGGTAAACTGGAAATCCATATGCAACAAAATGAAACTGAGTCCCCTCCTCTCGCCATGCACCAAAGTTAACTCAATGTGGATCAAGGAGCTAGATTCAAATCAGAGTCTCTGCGTCTGATAGAATAAAAAGTTGGCTCCGATCTACATATTGTGTGGTCAGGCTCCAAATTCCTTAATAGGACACCCATAGAACAAGAGTTAATAATAAGAATCAACAAATGGGACTTACTTAAACTGAATTATTTTTTCTCAGAAAGAGAAACAATAAGAGAGGTAAATATGGAGCTTACATCATGGGAACAAATTTTTAGTCCTCACCCTTCACATGGAGCCCTAATATCCAGAGTATACAAAGTATACAAAGAACTTAGAAAATTAGACAATAAGATAACCAATAACCCAATGGGCCAAGGACCTGAACAGAAACTTCTCAGAGGAGGACATAGAATCAATTAACAAGTACATGAAAAAAATGCTCTCCATTTCTAGCAGTAAGAGAAATGCAAATAAAAACCACCCTAAAATACCATCTCAATCCAGTGAGATTGGCAGCCATTATGAAGTCAAACAACAACAAGTGCTTGCGAGGATGTGGGGAAAAGGGTACTCTTGTACATTGCTGGTGGGACTGAAACTGGTGCGGCCAATTTGGAAAGCAGTATGGAGATTCCTGGGAAATCTGGGAATGGAAGCACAATTTGATCCAGCTATTGCCCTTCTCGGACTATTCCCTGAAGACCTTAAAAGAGCGTACTACAGGGATACTGCCACATGGATTTTCATAGCAGCACAATTCACAATTGCTACACTGTGGAACCAACCCAGATGCCCTTCAATAGATGAATGGATAAAAAAATGTGACTTTTATATGCTATCGAGAATTACGCAGCACTAAAAAATGACAAAATCATGGAATTTGCAGGGAAATGCATGGCACTGAGCAGATTATGCTTAGTGAATCTAGCCAATCCCTAAAAAACAATTACCAAATGTCTTCTTTGATATAATGAGAGCAACTAAGAACAGAGCAGGGAGGAAGAGCATGAAGAAAAGATTAACATTAAGCAGAAACATGACGTGGGAGGGAAAGGGAGAGAAGAGGGAAATTGCATGGTAATGGAGAGAGACACTTATTGTTACACAAAATTACATATAAGAGGTTGTGGGAAAATAAACAAGGAGAGAAATGAATTACAGTAGGTATGGTAGAGAGAGAAGATGGGAAGAGAGGGGAGTGGGGATAGTAGAGTATAGGAAAGGTAGCAGAATACAACAGTAACTAATAGGGCATTATGTAAAAATATGGATGTGTAACTAATGTGATTCTGCAATCTGTATTTGGAGTAAAAATGGGAGTTCATAACCCACTTGAATCTAATGTATGAAATATGATATTCAAGAGCTTTGTAATGTTTTGAGCAACCAATAAAAGAAAAAAAAGTAGCAACATATATGCCAATAGAAATTCATCATGTAATGTATATAATCCACAGATCGAAAAATGTTCATTTTACTGAACATGGATTCATGTATAATGTTTTTCAACTAGGAAGCTCACCCATATGTTGAATTTTCAGTTCCAACAGCGTTTAGGAGGAGTGAACTCTTCTCTCAATTTGCATCTGCCAATTCAGCCACCTCACAAGTGTATACGAGTGATATCAGGTAGAATTCTATATGTGCATATAAAAATACATGTGCTGAATAGGCTACAGAGAAAGGGAGACAGGGATTCACATATTTGCTAATTTAAAAAACACATTTAGAACTATTTCAAGAAAAAAATTGACTAGACTTATAACTCCTACATTATATAATGCAAAAGGCAATTCCAACTATACACAATGCGTCCTCTGAACTGCTTGTGTTTCTTCTCTTTTTGGCTTATTTTTCACCATCATATTAGGATTATTAGTCAGAGACTAGTAGGGTATGGGTTAGTGTCAGGGATTCAGTATTTCAAATGGAAAATTGAAAAATGAATCCAATGTGTATGTAAATATGTGCTACACAAAAATCTTCCCACTCACATCCAGAACAATGCCTTGACATTACCTACGCCCCAAGTAAAACACAATTAGAGTAGAAAAGTGTGAAAATCTATGAATACATATATGGAATGGAATATGCTCGGGAGTTCACAACCTTGGAGGTGGTAGAGGAGTTTCCAAAAGTAAAGGACAGGGTAAACACTCCACAAAAAGGAGCTCTGCTGGCCTAAGAATTCTTGGGAAACGGCTTCTGAGGTTGGGCACTTGAAATATATGTTGTGGTCATGAGCTTTAGCTTTCTTTGTAGTGAGACCATCATAGCTGGGTCTGCATCTATGTAACCGAAAGACATGGTTTCTTATATTCCAATGAACATGAGGCAGCAGTGCTCAATTCTCTCTTTGTAGCTAAACTGTGTCCATTGGAAGCTAAGTGTCTCCCAGTGGGGACTGTGAAGACATTTGGTCATCCTCCACTTTTCATGGTATTTCTTGCTGCTGCACTGGGAATTTGGTATTTGCTTCACAAAACATAAAAAGTTCATCTGAGATACAGTGCTGGAGGGAGTTCTGTCACGTGTGGTGGGTCAGGGTCTGCAGGAGAATGCACCAACCAGGCTTGTATCCCACATAGCTTACCCCAATAACCATAGCAACCTGATTCTGAATATTGCCCTGAAAACTCTCCATTTAACAAGATGCCTTTACATATAAGGGTCTGATGTCTGCACTATATCAGTCACAAAAAATTTGGAAGCCAATGGCAGATTCACATGGCCCCACCATGATGTTTTATCACACACCTGCCCACCACTGCTCTAGGCCCCCAGCTCAGCAGGCTCCAAATTACTGGCTTCTCTTGTTCTACACCATTTTCATGAAACCCAGTCAAAAACAAGGCACTGTCTGGTATACACATGATCAGCAACAGGACATCAAAAGTTTCTGCAGTGCCACCTGGTCATGGGAATTTCAAAAATTTCATGGTATTTATCTAGAAATTTTTCAAGGATGAAGTTAGAGGCACTGTGGGTTTCAATTCATTCAGGAACCATTAAGTGTTGAGAAAGTTCATTACAATGAAAGCTCTGGAGAACTCTCACAGTCAATGCTTCTCAAACAGTTGCCAAAAGGTCTCCTAAAGCCAGGCCAACTGACATCTACAATGTGAGGTCCATGTGTGTTTTGACTCTCAAATATGGGTGCTAAGTCTTTCAGAATAAAATCATGTGATATCCTGGCTGAGATTCTCAGGCCTCTGTGGAAACCACCCTGGGCCTAGATCTCAGTTTCCAAGAGTGAGTCTCATGCGTGGCCTCCTAAAATCCCAACACAATTCATGGCAATACTTCTCTGAGGTCAGTTTCAGAACTCAGTCTCTAAGGGGAATCACACCAGAGTTCAAGCCCAGGTGGACCCAGTCATCCCTTCCATCCGCCAAAAAATGACCACAATTAAAATCAAAACACTCCCACAGGGCCATCATCTTCTTCCATGTAGACACTCATCATAACCTCCAGCTGGAGGTTTCTATGAGCCCAAATAAGCTCACTTGCCCCTCATTTGCCTAAAATCATGATGACCTGGACACTCTTCCTGTTAACCAGAAATGATCAAATATTCCTGCTGTTAAAGTGTTCGACTTCTCCAATTTGAGGCCTACTGGCTGTAGGGTATAGATTCTTTATGTGATTTGGAGTCATGAGAAAACCCAAGCAAATATGGGCTAGCCTCTGCAGGGATTTCAAGAACTCATTTGACCCAAAGGATCCCTATTCTCACTTTATGGAGGTCAGGAACCTAAAACAAGAAGGCAAAAATATTCATCAACAATGACTGCTCTTTTGGCCATTTTAGTTTTGGAAGCACATGGGATCTTTCTTTAGATCCATCAGATGCTGAGAATCAAAGCCACAACCTCATACAAGGACAAGAGGCTGATTCAGACACATCTCATTCCAAATCAATTAAGCAAAGAGCCACAGGTGATGTCCATACATTTCCATATGAAAACAGTTTTCTTCAGGCTACACAAAGGGGTGGCCTGAGGCAAAGACCTTCCTGACATTCAGGGTAATAGAAATAGAAGTAAGCAAATGGCCCAAAGAAGGGTTTCTCCACTGAGACTTTACTGGTCACACTGAAATCTGAGTTTTCTTAGATGCCTCCATTCCCTTCAGCAATCCAGTACATGGCCATGTCACAGAATCTTGTGGTGTTACATATTTGGGAAACAAAACCATGAGCCTATTCTGGAGAGTGGCCTGAATTCACGAAGAAAACAGGAACTTTAGAAGATAGTAGATGTTGCCCATCCATAAGGCAAGCTGCAGTCCATTCATTAATTGGGCAGTATGAATGCGGGGAAGCTTTCAACTAGAGACAACACATCCATTGATGCATTCTCTTTTCTAATGTCTACAACCACGGATACAGTGGGATACACAGACCTAGAAACACTCACCATTTCAAACGACTTTCTAGAAACAGTCCACTCCAAACCAAACAAACCACCTTTCCTACCTATTCTCAGAACATGAGAAAAAACCACAAACTCACACCTACAACGGCAAAGGCACTTACTTTCCCCAAATAGGTCTGTGACTATCCGGAGTGTCTTCTGACTGGTGGGCCATATTATGTTACCCCAAAATGGCCTGTCCTGTTTCAGATCTGGTCTCCTTGTCCAACTCTGTGAAGTTGTTCAGGAGCCAAAGGTGAGCGACTACCTGCTTTCTCAGGAAAGGCCCCTCATCAGAGCTCTGCTGGCATTTGGCCATCCTCACATCAGTAGGTACCAAGAAAGACTGACTATGTCTTTGGGAAAAGCAAACAAGTTAGCCCACTGGAACTGGGTGTGGGACTGGCTCTGGGTGCCTTCCTTCCTGGATCCCAGGTTCAAAGAATTCCATCACCAAGGAAGTGAAGTGAGGTCACTTCTTTCAGGAACTGAATATGGTCACTACCTTGGTAACCACTTTGTGCTAACAGTTGCATCCAGGGTTCACATGAGATGGAGGCTGCCCCAACATCCTGTGACACATTCAGAAGTTAGAATGGTATATCAACCATAGGCACCAGGGAACAGCTCTCCACAGAGGCCTGGTTCAGTCCATCTTCTCTTCATTAAGAAGAGAGAGGCTGATTCAGACTATCAATTAATCCTGACCAGGTTCTTTGCCATGGAAGATGACTATTGCTCTCTCAGGTCCTACATAGCTGCCTATATCTTCTGCAAGGATCATTTCTCCATGGATCTTTGATGTTCTCAGCAGGTGGAAGATCATCTACATTCCTATATTGTAAGACCCACACTGTCCCTGCTCTTAAGTAAGTTATACTGAGGGAACAGTGTATGGTTAGGGTTAATAACTTGTTCAATTTGGGTTACAAATCATTCTGCGGGATGAATAATGGTATTGGCAAAATGTGATATTTACAAGAGTATATATGTGAAACATAAGTATGAAAGCAGAAATCTAGGTAAGATTTGAAGCCCAGAAGGGCATTGGGGACTTGAGTGGGATACTTAGCTTTGAGTAATGTGCAGCACAGATGTCTCAGATAAATCAATATACACTGGCATCGTACCTTGTACCTTGGATATTGAATGTTGAAGAGAACATCCAGTCAAAAACTGATAGTCGGTAGGATTAGGAAGGTAGTTGGTAGGTTTAGAAAGAAGAGTGAGTATAGGATTTGGACCAAAAGTTCTTTTGCAATAAGATTTCGGGTAGAGAGGGTATGTAAATGTAAGCACATGTGAAGAGTCAGTCACAATGATGAACTGGGGAAAATATATATCATTAGAGACATTAGGAAATCAAGCAAAGTATAAATTGTGTGATAGGGTTAGACATTTTCAACAGGTTTGAAGTTGAATACATAATCTTAAGAAGAAACAAATATGTAGTCAAAAATAGAATTGATATTTGAGAGCATTAGGCAACCTGGACATGGATGTTTTTAGTAATCCATGCTCACTTTCCATTTACGCTTTGGTACAATTGTAAGTGTGACCTTTGCTTTTTGTGTCCAGAATATTTCTGTAATAAAATGTGTATGTAGATCAGGTGAAAAGAGTATTTCTTCCACCAATTCTGCGAGCAATATTTTGAAGACTTACAAATTAGTATGGGGGTACAAATAGGTGTACCCTGTTTCAATGAATATAGACATAATGCATGAATAGACCATACTGTGAATAAATAATATAACTGGATCCACTTTAAATAATGGATTGAATAAATATCTGAAAATTTATAAGAAATTTTATATTGATATGCAATCATTCATTCCAACCAGTTATATATCTAACGATAATCTTAGGGTTATGGTTTATCATGAAGGGTGTGTGAGTTTTGGTTCAAAATTGATTATGGAAATCGAAAATAATATATTTGGAAAAAAGTCTCATGAAAAGACCAGTCAAGAAACATAGAGGAATACATGTGTTCTGGAGCATGAAGTGATTGAAAGTGAAACAAATGCCTATAAATTTGCTAACTAGTGAATAAAATATATATACTGAGATGTGCATAAACTGAAGAAATAGTAATGTACCAGTGTGGAATAAAAATTAATGTCAAAATACACATCATGTCCCATAGGAACATACATGCATTGATGTTAAACTGGGTCAGTTAAAGTAGATATATTAGGATTTGTATGCACCTTTTACTGAAGTTAGTTTTCAGTACTAGGAAACAAATATGTATTTCAGGTGGATGAATATTTCTAAGAATAATCTTGTGAAAAGTTGATTATTAATCCACATACATGAACATGAATGAATTTAGGGAGTGTATATAAGACACATATATTTCATATTTTTAAAAATATGGAGAGTATATATATATATATATATATATATATATATATATATATATACACACACACACACACACACACACACAAACACAGACATTAAAAAGTAGCAATATATATGCCAATCGAAATTCATCATGAAATATATATCATAAAGATGCAAAAACATTCATTTTAGTGAACATGGTTTTATGTATAATGTTGTTCCACTGGGAAGCTCACCCATAGGTTGAATTTTCAGTTCCAACAGCGTTTAGGAGGAGTGATCACTTCTCACACTTTGTATCTGCTAAGTCATATACCTCACAAGGATGTACGTGTGATACCTTGTAGGATTCTATTGGTGCATATAAAAATACATGTGCTGAATAAGCTCCAGAGAATGGGAGACAGTAATTCACATATTTGTTAACTTTAAAAACACATGTAGAACTATTTCAATTAAATATTGAATAGATTTATAACACCTACCCTTTATCATGCAAAAGGCAAGTCCAACTCTGAACTGCAAGTATTTATGTACTGTTTGGGTTATTTTCTTCCATCATATTTGGATTAGTAGTCAGAGTCTAGTAGAATATGGGTTAGTGTCAGGGATTCAGAATTTCAAATGGAAAATAGAAAAATTAATCTTCTGACTCTCATCCAGAACAATGCCTTGTCATTACTTTCGCCCCAAGGGAGACACAATTAGAGTAGAAGAGTTACAAAATCTGTGATTACATTTCTGGAATAGAAAATGCTCAGGAGTGCACAAACCTGGAGGTGGAATAGGAGTTTCCAAAAGTAAGGAAAGGGTACACACTCCACAAACATGAAGCTCTGCTTGCCTAAAACTTCTTGAGAAACTGCCAGTGAAATTGGGCACTGAAATATAGGTTGTTGTCAGGAGTTAAGCTTCCTTTGTAGTGAGACCCTCAAAGCTGGGTCTGCATCTATGAGACCTGGAGGACAACATTTCATATTTTCCAATGAACACGAGGCAGCAGTGCTGAATTCTCTCTTTGTAGGTAAACTGTGGGCACTGGGGGCTTATTGTCTCCCCGTGTGGACTGTGAAACCATTTGGTCATCCTCCACTTTTCGTGATGTTTCTTGCTGCTGCACTTGGAGTTTGGTTCATGCTTCACGAAATACAAGGAGTTCAACTGGGAAACAGTGCTTGAGGTAGTTCTGTCACGTGTGGTGGGTCAGGGTCTGCAAGAAAATTCACCAACCAGGCTTCTATCTCTCAAAGATTGCCCGCTTGTCCATAGCAACCTGATTCTGAACATTGCCCTGAAACTATGCCATATAACAAGATGCTTTTACATATAAGGGTCTGATGTCTGCACTCTGTCAGTTACAAGCCATTTGGAAGCCAATGGCAGATCCAAATGGCCCCACCATGATGTTTTATCACACACCTCTCCACCACTGCTCTAGGCCCACTACTCAGCAGGCTCCAAAATACTGGCTTCTCTGTTCTAAACAAATTTCATGAAACCCTGTCAATCAAGGCACTGTCTGGTACACTCATGGTAAGCAACAGGACATCGAAAGCTTCTGCAGTTCCACCTGGTCATGGAAATTTTAAAAATTTCGTGTTATTTATCTAGCCATTTTTCAAGGATGACGTTGGATGCACTGTGGATTTCAATTATTCAGGAACCATTAAATGTTGAGAAAGTTCATTTCAAAGAAAATTCTAGAGAACTCTCACAGGCAAGGCTTTCCAAAGAGTGGACAAAGGTCACTTGAAGCCAGGACCATTGAGGTCTACAATGTGAGGTCCTATGTCTTTTGACTCTCAACTATGGCTGCCAAGTCTTTCAGAATAAAATCATGTGATATCCAGGCTGAGATTCCCAGTTCTTTGTGGAAAGCCACCCTGGTCCTAGATCTCAGGTTCCAAGGGCGACTCTCATGCGTGGCCTCCTAAAATCCCAAAATGATTCATGGCAATACTTCTCTGAGATCAGTTTCAAAACTCAGTCTCTACGTGGAAACACACCAGAGTTCAAGCCCAGTTGACCCAGTCATCTCTTCCAACCGCCACACCAATGACCAGAATTAAAACCAAAACACTCCCACATGGCCCTCATTTTCTTCCATATAGTCACTCATCATAACCTTGGCTGGAAGTTTTTATGAGGCACACAGCCCAAGACAATGTCAAAATAAGCTCCCTTGCCCTTCATTTGTCTAAAGTCAGTGTTTCCTGGACAACGTTCCTGTGAACCAGGACTGATCAAAGAGGCATGCCATTAATACTGTTCCGTTTTTCCAATTTGAGGCATACTGACTGTCGGGTATAGTTTCTTTATGTGATTTGCAGTCATAAGAAAACCCAAGCACCTATGGGCTAGCCTCTGCAGGGCTTGAAGAACTCAGTTGACCCAAAGATACCTGTTATCACTTGATGGAGATGAGGAACCTTACAGAGGAAGGCAAGAGACTTCATCACAATGACTTCTCTTTTGGCCATTTTGGATTTGGATGCACACATGGGATCTTTCTTTAGATCCATCAGGTGCTGAGAATCTAAGCGATAATCTCAAACTGCACTAAGAGGCTGAATCAGACATATCCCTTTGCAAAGCAATTAAGCCAGGAGCCACAGGTGATGCCCATTTATTTCCATTTGAAAACTGTTTTTTTCAGGCATTGGAAATGTGGGGCCTTAGTCAAAGACCTTCCTTACATTCAGGGCAACAGAACAATAGGTAAGCAAAATCCCAAAGCAGATTTTCTCCACTGAGACTTTCCTGGTCACACTGATATCTGAGTTTTCTGAGATATTCACCATTCTCTTCAGCTATCCAGTACATGGCCATGTCCCAGATTGTGGAGGAGATACATATCTTGAACACAAAACCATGAGCCTATGGGAGAGTTGCCAGAATTCAGGAAGAAATCACGAATGTAGGAAGGTAGTAGGTGTTGCCCATCCATAAGGTAACCTGCAGTCCATTCATAAATTGGACAGGATGAATTCTGCGAAGATTTCTACTAGACAGGACACATCTATTGATGCATTCTCTTTTCTATTGTCTACAATCACAAACACAGTGGGATATCCAGACATAGAAACACTCGCCTTCTCAAAGGACTTACTAGAAACAGTCCACTCCAAACCAAACAAACCGACTTTCCTACATATTCTCAAAACATGAGACAAAATCAAACACACACACACACCCACACCCACAAAGGCACCTTCTTTCCCCAAATAGGTCTTTGACTATCCAGAGCGTCCTCTGACTGGTGGGCCATACTATGTTCCCCCGAAACGGGCTGTGCTATGTCAGATCTGGTCTCCTTGGCCAAAACTGTGATGTTATCAGGAGCCAGGGGAGAGCCACTGCCTGTTTTCTCAGGTAAAGCCCCTCTTCAGAGCTTTCCTGGCATTTGTCCATCTTCAATTTAGTTGCCAAGAAAGACTGACTCTGTCCTTCTTAAATCCAAACATTTGAGACCACTGGGACTTGGACTGGGACTGCCTCAGGGTGCCTGGCTTCCTGGATCCCAAGTTCAGAGTGTTCCATCAACAAGAAAGTGACATAGGTCACTTCGTCTAGAACTGAATGAGGTCACTGCCTTGGCAACCACTTTATCTTAACAGTTGCTTCCAAGGGTCCCTGAGATGGATCCTGCCCCTACTTCCTATGACACTTTCACAAGCTAGAATGGAATATCAACCACAGGCACCCGGGAACAGCTCTCCACACAAGCCTGGTTTGGTCTATCTTCTCTACATTAAGAAGAGAGAGACTGCTTCAGACACATCCCTTCATCCTGACCTGTTTTTTTTTTTTTTTTTTTGTCATGAAAGATGACTTTCGCACTCTCAGGTCCTTCATAGCTGCCTACATCTTCTTTAGGGATCATTTCTGCATGGACCTTTGAGGTTCTCTGCAGGTTGAAGATCTCCTACATTCCTGTATTGTAAGACCAACTCTGTCCCTGCTATTCTGTAAAGTTAGATTGAGGGAACAGTGTATGGTTACGGTTAATAACATGTTTGATTTGGGTTAGGATCATTCTGCTGGATGAATAATGGTATTGGGAACCTGCGATATATATATAAGATTATATAGGTGAAATATATGAATGAAAACAGAAATCTCGGTAACATTTGAAGCCCAGAAGGGCATTAGGTCCTTGATTGGGATACTTAGCATTTAATTATGTTCTGCACAGATGTCTCAGATAAATCTATACACAATGGCATAGGACCTGATACCTTGGATGATTGAATGTTGAGGAGAACAACCATTCAAAGAGGGAGAGTCGGTAGGATTAAGAAGATAGTTGGTAGGATTAGAAAAAAGTGTGAGTATAGCATTTGGACAAATAGTTCTTTAGCAATAGGTTTTCAGGTAGACAGAAAATGTAAATGTCAGCACATGTGAAGAGTCAGTCACAGTGATGAAATGGGGAAAATATGTAGGAAAGCAGATATCAATAGCGACATTAGGAAATCAGGCAAAGTATAAAGTGAGTGATAGCAATAGACACTTTCAACAGGCTTGAGATTGAATATATAATCTTAGGAAGTAACAAATATGTAGTCACCAATAGGATTGACATTTGAGAGCATTAGGCAACGTGGACATGGGTGATTTTCATAACCCATACTCACATTCCATTTAGGCTTTGGTACAATCGTAAGTGTGACTTTGCATTTTGTGGCCAGAATATTACTGTGATAAAACGTATATGTAGATCAGGTGACATGAGTCTTTCTTGCACCATTTCTTGGAGCAATATTTTGAAGGGGTATAAATTAGTATTGGAGGTACATATAGGTGTACCATGTATGTATGAATATAGAGATAATGCATGAATAGACCATACTGCGAATAAATAATATAACTTGTTCCAACTTTAAATAATGGATTGAATTGATATCTGAAAATACACAGGAATCATATATTGATATATATACATTCATTCCAACCAGTAATACATCTAATGGTAATATTACGGTTGTGGTTTATCATAAAGAGTGTGTGAATTTTGCTTCAAAATTGATTATGGAAATCGAAAATAATGTGTTTGGAAAGAAGTCTCATGAAATGACCAGTCAAAAACAAGGAGGAATACATATGTTCTGAAGCAGGAAGTGATTGAATGTGTTACAAATTTCTTTAAATTTGTGAACTTGTGGATGAAATGTATATTCTATGATGTACAAAAACTGCAGAAATAGTAATGTACCAGTGTTTAATAAAAATGAACGTCAAAATACACATCATGTCCCATAGGAATCTACTTGCATTGATGTTAAAGTGGGTCAGCTACTGTAAAAATATAAGGATTTGTTTGCACCATTCAGTGAAGTAACTTTTTAGTACTAGAAAACAAATATGTATTTCAGGTGGTTGAATATTTTTAAAATAATCTTATGAAAAGTTTAATATAAAACCACATACATGAACAAGAATGAATTTAGGGAGTGTATAATAGGACACATATATTTTATATTTTGAAAAATCTAGAGAGTATATACACACACACACACACACACACACACAAAACACACACAGAGACATTAAAAAGTAGCAATATATATGCCAATTAAAATTCATTGTGAAATATATATCATCCACAGATCCAAAAATATTAATTTTACTGAACATGGATTTATGTATAATGTTCTTGAACTAAGAAGCTCACTCATAGTCTGAATTTTCAGTTCCAAAAGTATTAATGAGGAGTGATCTCTTCTCACACTTTGTATCTGCCAAGTTAGCCACCTCTCAAGAATATACGTGTGATACCAGGTAGGATTCTATATGTGCATATAAAAATACATGTGCTGAATAGGCTACAGAAAAATGGAGACAGGAATTCACAGATGTGTTAACTTTAAAAACACATGCAGAACTATTTCAACAAAAAATTGACAAGATTTATAACTCCTACCCTATATCATGCAAAAGGCAAGACCAACTATACACAATGCCTCTTCTGAAGTGCTAGTATTTCTATTCTGTTTCGGTTATTTTTCTCCATCATATTAGAATTAATAGTCAGAGTCTAGTAGGGTATGGGTTAGTGTCAAGGATTCAGTATTTCGAATGGAAAATTGAGCAATGAATCCAATGTGTATGTAAATATGTGCTGCACAAAATTATTCCCTCTCTCAACCAGAACAATGCCTTGACAATCCCTTCACCCCAAGTAAGACACAATTAGAGGAGAAGATTTAGAAAATCTGTGAATAAATTTGTGGAATGCAATATGCTCAGGAGCTCACAACCTTGGAAGTGGTAGAGTAGTTTCCAAAAGTATGGGACAGGGTAAAAACTCCACAAACATGGAGGTCTGCTGGCCTAGAGACTTCTTGAGAAACTGCCTGTGAGGTTGGGCACTTGAAAAATATGTTGCTGTCAAGAGCTTTAGCTTCCTTTCTAGGGAGACCATAAAAGCTTGGTCTGCATCTATGAGACCTGGAGGACATGGTTTCTTATTTCCCAATGTACATGAGGCAGCAGTGCTGAATTCTCTTTTTAGATAAACTGTGGCCACTGGGGGCTAAATGTGTGCTGGTGTGCACTGTGAAGGCATATGGTCATCTTCCATTTTCGTGGTGTTTCTTCCTGCTGCACTGAGAGTTTGGTATTTGCTTCACAAAATACAAGGAGTTCAACTGGGTCACAATGCAAGAGGAAGTTCTGTCATGTATGGTGGGTCAGGTTTTGCAGGAGGATACAAGAACCAGGATCCTATCCCACATATCTTGCCCCCTTGACCATAGCAACCTGATTCTGAACAATGTCCTGAAACCTCTCCATATAACAACTTGCCTTTATATGGAAGTTTCTGCTGGCTGCACCATGTCAGTCACAAGCCATTTGGAAGCCAATGGAAGATCCACATGGCCCCACCACAGATGTTTTATCACATACCTGCCCACCACTGCTCTAACCTACTACTCAACAAAGTCCAACTTACTGGCATCTCTGTTCTACACCATTTACATGAAACCCAGTCAATCAAGGCACTGTCTGGTATATTCATGATCAGCAACAGGATATCAAAAGGTTTTCCAGTGCCACCTGGTGATGGGAAATTCAAAAATTTCATGGTATTTATCTAGCCATTTTTTAAGGATGAAGTTGGAGACACTGTGAGTTTCAATTTTTTCAGGAACCATTAAATGGTTAGGAAGCTCATTTCAATGAAATCTCTGGAGAACACTCACAGGTAAGGCTTCCCAAAGAGTGGCCAAAAGATCATATGATGCTATGCCCATTTAGGTCTACAATGTGAGGTCCATATGAGTTTTGACTCTCAACTATGGGTGCCAAGTCTTTCAGAATAAAATTTGTGGTATCCTGGCTGAGAGGCTCAGTGCTCTGTGGAAAGCCACCCTGGGCCTAGAACTCAGTTTCCAAGGGTGATGCTCATGCCTGGCTTCCAAAAATCTCAACACTATTCATGGCAATACTTCTCTGAGGTCAGTTGAAGAACTCAGACTCTAAGGGAATCACACCAGAGTTCAAGAACATGTGGACCAAGTCATCTCTTCCAACCGCCACCCAAATGACCACAATTTAAACCAAAACACTCCAACGTGGCACCCATCTTCTTCCATATAGACACTCACAATAAACTCCACTATGGCTGGAGTTTTCCATGAGGGGCATAGCCCAAGACCGTATCCAAAATAAGCTCTTTTGCACCTAATTTGCCTAAATTCAGGGTGGCCTGGACACCCTTCTTGTGAACCAGTAGAGATTAAATAGGCCTCCCGTTAATACTGCTCCGCTTCTTCAATTTGAGGCCAAATGACTGTGGGGTTTGGATTCTTTATGTGAATTGGAGTCTTGAGAAAACCCAAGCAACTATGGGCTAGACTCTGCAAGGCTTTGAAGAACTCATTTGACCCAAAGGATCCCTAATCTGACTTGATGGAGGTCAGGAAAGTTACAGAGGAAGGCGAGAGACTTCATCCACAAGGACTGCTCTTTTGGCCATTTTCGTTTTGGATGTACACATGGGATCTTTCTTTAGATCCATCAGGACCTGAGAATCTAAGCCACAGCCTCACACAGGGTAAATAAGCTGATTCAGACACATCCTTTCCAAAGCAATTAAGCAAAGAGCCACAGGTAATGCCCATTCATTTCCATTTGAAAACTGTTTTCTTCAGGCTTCACAAAGTGGTGGACTGAGGAAAAGACCTTCCTGACATTCAGGGCAACAGAAGAGTAGGTAAACAAAAGGCCCCAAGCAGGGTTTCTCCACTAAGACTTTCCTGGTCACACTGATATCTGAGTTTTCTGAGATGCTCACCATTCCCTTCAGCTATACAGTACATGGTCATGTCACAGAGCTTCGAGGTTGTACATATCTTAAACAGAAAACCATGAACCTATTCTGGAGAGTGGCCAGAATTCAGGAATAAAACAGAAACTAAGGAAGATAGCAGGTGTTGCACATCAATAAGGATAGCTGCAGTCCATTCATAAATAGGGCAGGATGAATGCTGTGAAGCTTTCTACTAGACAGGACATATTAATTGATGCATTCTGTTTTCTAATGTCTACAACCACGGACACAGTGGGATACACAGACATAGAAATTCTCGCCTTGTCAAACGACTTACTAGAAACAGTTCACTCCAAACAAAACAAACCGCCTTTCATACCTATTCTCAGAACATGAGACAAAACCACAAACCCACACCCACACCACAAAGGCACCTCCTTCCCCCAAGTAGGTCTGTGACTATCTGGAGTGTCCTCTGTCTGGTGGGCCTTATTATGTTCCCTGGAAATAGCCTGTTCTGTCTCAAAACTGGTCTTTTTGGCCAACTCTGTGAAGTTGTCAGGAGCCAGCGGTGAGCCACTGCGTGCTTTCTCAGGAAAGGCCCCTCTTCATAGCTTTCCTTGCATTTGGCCATCCTTACATCAGTAGGTCCCAAGAAAGACTGAGTCTGTCCTTGGTAAATCAAAATAAGTTTGACCACTGGGACTGGGACTGGGACTGGCTCTGGGTGCCTGGCTTCCTGGATTCCAAGTTCAGAGAGTTCCATCACCAAGGAAGTTAGGTGAAGTCACTTCCTTTTGGAACTGAATGAGGTCACTGCCTTGGCAACAACTTTGTCCTAACAGTTGCTTCCAAGGTTCCCATGAGAGGGAGGCTGCTCCTACTTCCTGTGACACTTTCACAGGTCAGAGAGGTATGTCAACCATAGGCATGCAGGAGCAGCTCTCAACACATGCCTGCTTTGGTCCATCTTCTCTACATTAAGAAGAGAGTGGCTGATTCAGACACATCGCTTCATCCTGAGCAGGTTGTTTGCCATGGAAGACTTTTGCTCTCTCAGGTCCTTCATACTTGCCTACATCTTCTCCAGGGATCATTTCTACGTGGACCTTTGAGGTTTTCAGCAGGTGGAAGATCCTCTATTTTCCTGTATTTTAATACCAATTCTGTCCCTGCTCTTCTGTAAAATTAGATTGAGAGAACAGTGTATGGTTAGGATTAATAACAGGTTCGATTTGGTTTAGAAATAAAACTACACGGTTGAGCAAACAGGGTCCTACAGTTAGCAATAATATGAGGAATTTTAATGAACCGGCCATGGCAGATAAAAGCGCAGTTAATCAGGTCACTATGTGAACCAAGACTCAAACCTCCCTTTTGGGGCCTCTGTCTCTCTTTGACGCTCTTCAAGTCGTTTTCTTAATTTATTCATAGATTCTTTTACACCTCCAGTATTGTCGGCACAAAAACAACATTCTTCCCTCAATGCAAGCAAAAAGGCACCTTTCTCTCATGAAGAGGAGGTCCAACACTCGCCTGCTTTGTAAAACAACTTCAGAAAGAGAGAGGTTAAAATTCCTGTAAAGCTGTGATGTCGGTTTTTAATGTCTTTAAGGTTTGGCCTATTTCTGCTTCTAATTGTGTCTTTGTTGTGTCTCATGGACTAGCCCACCCCTAAAGCAACTATTATTTCTAATAGGATGGCTAAAGTGAGGGATACAGGTTCCCGCTGGAACCGGGTTTTATGCCCCCCTATTTGATCTTTAAATGAACCTACGTCATGATAGAGAACTCTGGAAAACATCTGCATCATTACATAATTAATCACATATATTGACCATTTTATGAAAACATAAATAATGTTAAAGTGTATAGAATTATACTGTTGTAGGGATGGACAATGAAAGGGACCTAAGATAGCACCAAACACAGGAAAACAGCCTTATTTGGTTGCATCCGGATTTAGAGGGCATTGCTTCTGTTGTAATCAATTAATCCCCTGAACCCCAAGTTTTGGTAGTTTTAGAATTTGTACCCAATATGTAAGGGAAGTGGATCAGAAGTTCACAGTCTGTAGAAATTCACAAAAATCAGTTTTTGTTTCTGTTTTTGTTCCTCTGTTCTGGGCAAGTTAACTTTTCAAGGACACCTTGGAAAGGGAGAGCTTTTTTGTCTCTTTTTTTTCTCCCTGCCAGCTGTCACCATGAAGCCCAGTTGGTAACTTTTTTATCTTAGAAATGTAGTCATCTCTGTGAAGCCCCAGCTCAAGGCCAGAGGCTTTGTTCACATATTTTGTGAAAACCTATTAAGGCGGTGTCAAGCTTAGGGGTGGTGATTTTTCCAGCCAGTGGCCAAGTAGAACAGGGCAACATGAAAAGTGGAAGTTTATCTACATTGAACTCTTTCAGAGGGACTCTTTTGCTGAAAGACCTAATGTAAGCCTCGGTGAAGACTTCTGGAGAAGGTTATTTAAGACATATCTATGGACCTGGTACAGAGGGGGAAGACTGGGAAGGCGAGGCTGAGAGCAGCTCCGTGGATCTGAGAATGAGGAAGATGAGATGTAAAAGAATAATGGAAAAGGGGTTTGGGATTTTCCTAGAACAAAACTTGAGCAGTAGAACAGGTAGAGCAGAAGTGAAGATGGGAGTGAGTATTCCAAAAACCCCTGAGGGACTTTAAATTTTTAGAAACCTGTTTTCAGTGATGACAAAGCAACTTTAAAGGCCATTTTTATTACATCTTGGATAGGGGTCTGAGGGCTCTTCTCAGCTGGTTTGAGCTTTGGTTTAGCTTCTTAGAGGACTTTGTGGGACCTAGTGCAGGCACAGACAGAAAAAGAGAGGAGTGAGTGAGTGGAGGGGTACCTCGGTACTGCTACCTCAGCAAGGGGGCAATGGTCTGAGAACTGGCAGAGGTTTGGGTTTTTGATCTAGTAATTGGAGGTGAGAAATCACGTTGCTGAGGTGGGAGTGACAGCAGAGACTCTAGAGCAGAAGACTGAGGGTGAGGAACTATTGGAGAAGCATAGTACAGGATGTGAGTGAAGGAGGGAAAAGGATTCCGCATAGGGGAATTTTCCCCTTTTGAGCACTTGCCGAAGTTAAAAATGTCACGCAGAATTTGAGGATCTAAAGAACCCTCTGGGGGCCATAGCTTTTGGTTGTCTAATTGGTAATATGGCCAATGCTGTGTACTGAATGTGATGAGGAGTTTGGGTTCCACCAGGCAGCCCCTGTATGCTCACATCCCCATGAGTTACACAAGAAGTTGGCTTTTCCCCCACACAGCCATGGCTGTTTGTGGCTTTGATAGTCCGCTGGGCATACATCGTAATCTAGGCTAGCCAACCTGAATCTGGCTCGCGTTTCTGTGCATCCATAATGTTTGTTTCAATTATCTATGGAACGGAAGGGATTTAATGAAACTTTAGTGGGATCCTCTTCATCAGGGTTATCTCAATAGGAAAGACGTATACCAAGCTGAAAAATGTCTGGGTGGAGAGATAGCCACCAGGTCCCTAAGGGGGCTGTATGCGAGATATACCATACTTCTTGTCTAGTAGGATTTGAGATCAGCCTTCACTGCTGAACAGGCTGATGAGGGTTAGGAGTACTGGTGGCCAAGGGGAGAGTCTACAGTCTTGTCCACATAGCGAATACGAAATTTGAAATGGTTACCAGTCTTTTCCAGTTTCCAACCAGAGTCTGGACACAGCGAAGGCTTTAGATGAGAGGCATGGATTCAAAAAGTGATTCTGTCTACTTTTACCGCTGTAGGTGTTATAAGTAGCACCTGGTATGTTCCTTTCCAGCGGGGTTCTAGGAATGACACCTGATGTTGTCTTATGTAGACGAAGTCTCTTACTTGATATTGATGTGGAATCCCCTCGTCCCCAGGTTGGTAGGCAGTGGCCAGCTGTTTCCACAGTTATCACTGAGTTCTTTCAATGGCTTTAAGTCTGTCAAGCAAGGGGTGTGGAAGGGATTGTTAGGCCTTAGTGTTGGGGATTAGGTCCCTTACTGGATGATGGGCATCATAGAGAATTTCATAGGGGGTGAGGTTACACAAAGAAACTGAGGGAGTATTTCTCGCATGAAACAGTGCATAAGGCAGGAGCATAGTCCAATCTTTATGCCAGTCTCTGAGCTTAATTTTGTTAAGGTCTCTTTAATGGTTCTATTTATTTTTTCTACCTCTCCTGAGCTCTGGGGTATATAAGCATAATGTAACTTAAATTAATCCACACGTGACTTACCTGGGCCATGAACACAAGTCCATTATCAGACCCTATTACCTTAAACAGACCATATCTTGGAAAAATATCTTCCAGGATCTTCTTGAGAACCATTTGGGCCGTTTTTTTTTTTTTTCTGTGTGTGTGTGTGTGTGTGTGTGTGTGTGTGTGTGTGTGTGTGTGTAAGGCTTCAATCCATCCTGAAAATGTATCTACAAAGACTAGGAGATATTTAAGTCCATACCTTGCTGGCTTAATTTCAGTAATGTCCACTTCCCAGAATTGTCCTGGTCTGGTTCCTCATAGGTGCTTTCCTCTAAGAAACTTGGAAGGGTAAGCATTAAACAATTGACTGACCCAACAGGCTTTTGTTACCGGTTCAGTTTTTTTCTTTCACTGTGAGTTGGTTAGTGGAAAACTCTGTTCTTAATCCTATAGGAGTGCCTGCAGTTTCTTTGAACCAAGGTGAGTGAGTTGACGTACATTTTTAACTTAGTGTAGGGCTTTCTGTAATTGCAGGCTGAGCTCAGTAAAGTTGAGGTGTTCAGTGTCAATGTCCTTAGATGTTATCTAAAACTTCCTGTTACTCAGAGGTCCATTGGAATTTGGCATCTCCCTTTAACAGCGGGTATAAAGGAGCAGCTAAGGACGCGAACCCATTTATCCATAACCTGCAAAACCCAGCAATCCCAAGAAACTCTCTTAGTTGTCTGCTGTAAGATGGGGTTGGTATCTGCTCAACGGTTTGTTTTCTGGGCTCAGTGAGCCATCGTTTACCGCCCCTGAGGAAATAGTCATGGAAGATTACTTCTTGCTGGCAAATTGGGCAATTTTGGCAGAAGCTCTATACCCGAGTTGAGCAAGCTCCGATAATAGTGCTTGGGTCCCAGTTCAGTTTTCCTTGGTGTTGGATGCCAGTAGCAGGTGATCCACGTATTGAAGCTGGGTGACTTCGGGGTGTGTAGTTCTGAAATTGTTGAGATCTCTGTGGAGGGCTTCATCAAAGAGAGTGGGGGAGTTTTTGAACCCCTCTGGGAGTCTAGTCCAAGTTAGTTGACTATACTTTCCGGTTTTTGGGTCTACCCACCCAAAAGCAAACAGCAACTGACTATCTTTATGCAGAGGCAAGCAAAAGAAAGCTTGTTTTAAGTCCAGAACAGTATACCATTTCTGCTCAGGGTTCAGAGTGCTAAGCAGTTTGAATAGATTAGGTACTGTGGGGTGAATGTCCTGCACTCTGTTGTTGATCTCTCTTTGGTCTTTAACAGGTTGATAGTCCCCGGTTCCTGGCTTTTTCTTCTAATAACAGGGGAGTGTTCCAGGCCAATTGACAGGGCCTTAGGACACCTAAGGCCAGATATTTCTGAATATAGGGCCTTATCCCATCTTTAGCTTTTTATGCTTAGAAGATATTATTTGACATTGATTGGGGAGGCTGAAGTTTTTAACTCCACTGTTATTGGAGGTTGTTTCACGGCCAGGCCTAACACAGCATTTTTTGCCCAGGCATCTGGGTAATCTGTTATCCATTTCTGCGGTAGCTTGCCTGTTTGATCAGTCTTGGGGGGTGTGAAGAGTGGATGTTTATCTTCTACTAATATAGTTACAGCCGTGACTATAGGAGTTTTTACTGAAGGATTTAGAAATTTCTTTTGGGGGCTTTCAGGGTTAAAAGTTATTTTGGCCCAGAGCTTGGTGAGCAGATCTCTGCCCATCAATGGGTGCGGGCATTCTGGGATTACTAGGAAGGAGTGATGGATTTTTCCTTTCCCCAGGTCCATGGTCCTCTTAGTAGTCTAAGCCCGATATTTACTGCCATTAGCCCTTTGAACTACAGACCTTTTATTTGATAGACGGCCCAATGGGGCCCTAAGGGCTGAGTATACTGCTCCTGTATTCACTTCAAAGTCTACTGAAGTCCCCTACTCTTCAAAAGTTACCCTGAGCTAGGGGAAGGAATCTGAGCCCCAACTTTCTTAGTCATCCTCCAGAGTCAGAATGGCTGGCTGGCGTGTCTGTCTCTTTATAGGGCACTCTTTGGCCCAGTGTCCTTTTTTTTACGGTAGGCACATTGATCTGAGGCCAGGGGTGGCCTCTGGCACGGGCCCAGGTATCCCTTCCTGTCACCTTATGTCTTAATTTCTGGCCTCTTTCTTGTTGTGACCAGGATCTAAGTCAATGCCTTAGTCTTTCTTTTGCTTCTCTCATCCTCCCTTTGCTCCCTTTCTTTTTCCCTGTTTCTCTTTTATAGTATATTTTTTTGGCTTCTCTGACTAAATCTTTCTTTTAACTTTTTTTTTTTTTAATATCCATGGCAGCTTCCCCAATTAAGGCCATCATGACAGATGCCTTTTGATATGCTGCCTGAGAATCGAAAGGAGTATATCTCTTATATGCCTCCATAATTCTCTCTAGAAACATAGAGGTAGATTCATCGGGCCTTTTAATAATTTCTCTTACCATGGCCAAATTAGTTGGTCACCTAGCGGCCCCTTGGATACCCGCTATTAGAGCCTGGCAATAATTGGACATATGCTCCCTATCTTCAAAGGTGTTGGGGTCTCCGTTGGGTTGGTTTAAGGGGAAGCCGGCTTTGATTATGTTGGGAAATTGTGTTGGTCGCCCATCAAGTCCGAGGATATTTTTTTCTAGCTTCCAGGAGGTTTTTCCTCTCATTCCTCTGTCGTGAAGAGAGTCCCTAGGAGTTGTTGGCAGTCATCCCAAGTAGGCAGGTGTGAAAACGTTGGCGAGTTCTCTGAGTTTTTTTAGCCGGGCCAGCTTCCTCTAGGGAAGGAGGGGCTGTGTGTGCCATTGGACAGTCATCTGGAGGGTGCTGGGCCATCCTGGCTTCCTCGAATGGTGGAGAGGCTGAGTAAGCAGCAGGGGAATTACTTACAGGGTTTTGGGGGTTGGGGGACAAGGGCAGAAGATAAGGACGAGTAGAGTCTTGAGACTCAGGGAGAACAGAGGGTGGAGGTTGAGGAGCAGAGAGTTTGAGAGATAGAATCGTAGGGGAAGGAGTAGGAGTGGGTGCAGGGACAAGGAAAGGCTTCACCCATGGAGGACGAGATTTGCAGAGGTCCTGACAAGTTAAGATATATGGCTATTGATCTGGATGGCTATGTGGCCCCTGCTGAAAGACAATATCTCAGACTTTTCAAATTAGTGCGAAGTAGAAACATCTTTCTAGGGGCCATCCGACTACAAATGTGGGTTATTCTGAGACACAGAATCTGCCAGGTCTGGTGTTTTAATGAAAAAGAAAGAATCTGAGCCCTTAAGCAGACTTTGGTCCAGTGATTAAGGGTCAGGGACAGAGGCATTGAAGTGCTCTGTCCCATAATGAAATATACACAGACAGTGAAAGCAAAGACACATGACACAGACAAGACAAGACAATAAAGACAGACAATGGATGTCCAATACTGAGACCAGGACTGAGTAGCGGGCAAATCCTGATGGGCTGCCAATTCCAAATCTGAAAGAAAATATCACTGAGTCGAGGAGACTATGGTTCCTCGATTTCCCGAGTCCATCCCACAGGAACATGGCCTGTGGCTCTGTGACATGTGTGTCAGCCACCGTGGGAGAGAGCTCACGCTCTTTACCAATAGCCATTTTGTCAAACCCTAACCTGAATCCTGAAACCAGAAAGAGGGGCCTTATTTACCCCCAGAAAAGCCCATTGGGGGTCTTTCATCTGCAGCTGCCGGATCTCGCTGGGGCCACCAGAAGTAAAGGTCGGGTGAGCGTCGGTGGTAGAGACCACCAAGAGATTGTCTAATGCAACCTCAAAGGGTTTATTGGGAGTCCGGCATGCAAGGGCTCAGAGATCAGTTGAATAGAGCAGAGAGCCCTGAGAACAGCTTAAGAAGTGCTTATATATTTTCCTTGGAGAGGGCAGGGAGGGAAGTTTATTGATGGTTAAGGGCGAGTGGGCGGTTTGCGTGCAAATGGTTGATGGAGTACATTCTGCAGTTTGGCAGTTGGGGGCAGCACATTCTGGGAACAAGAAGAGCAAACAGTTCTCAAGATTTCAACAGTGTTTTATTAAGCATACAGAAAAACAGGACGTGACAAGTACCTATTTTATTAACCTTTCAATATAAGTATGAAAACAGAAATCTAGGTAAGATTTGAAGCCCAGAAGTTCATTTGGTCCTTGATTGGTATACTTAGCTTTGAATTACATTCCGTAGAGATGTCCTAGAATTATGGATATACAATGACACAGGACCTTGTACCTTCTCAGAGGTCAGTTCCAAAACACAGTCTCTAAGGGGAATCACACCAAAATTCAAGACAAGGTGGACCCAATTATCTCTACCAACCGCCATACAAATGCCCACAATTAAAACCAAAACACTCCCAAATGGCACTCATCTTCTTCCAAATAGACACTCATCATAACTTCTGGCAGGAGGATTCCATGAGAGGCGCAGCACAAGACAGTGTCCCAAATAATCTCCCTTTCCCCTCATTTGCCAAAAGTCAGAGTGGCCTGGACACCCTTCCTGTGAACCAGGAGTGATCAAATATGCCTGCCATTAATACAGCTCTGTTATTCAATTTGAGGCCTACTGTCTGTGGGGTTTAGAGTCTTTATTTGAATTGGATTCATAAGAAAACCCAAGAACCTATGGGCTAGCATCTGCAGGGCTTTGAAGAACTCAATTGTCCCAATGGATCCCTTTTCTCACTTGATGGAGGTCAGAAACCTTACAGAGGAATGCGAGAGACTTCATCAACAATGACTGATTTTTTGGCCATTTTGATTATGGATCCACACATGGGATCTTTCTTTAGACCCATCAGGTGCTGAGAATCTAAGCCACAGGCTCACACAGGGCCAAGAGGCTGATTCAGACACATCCCTTTACAACGCACTTAAGCAAAGAGTCACAGGTGATGCCCATTCATTTCCATTTGAAAACTGTTTTCTTCAGGCTTCACAAAAGCGTGGCCTGAGGCAAAGAACTTCCTGACATTCAGGGCAACAGAACAATAGGTAATCAAAAGGCCCTTTGCAGGGTTTCTCTACTGAGACTTTCCGGGTCACACTGATATCTGACTTTTCTGAGATGCTTGCCATTCTCTTCAGCTATCCAGTACATGTCCATGTCACACTGGTTGGAGGTGGTACATATCCTGGATGCAAATGCATGAACCTATTCTGGAGAGTGGCTAGATTTCAGGAAGAAAACAGGAACTTAGGAAAATAGCAGGTGTTGCCCATCGATAAGGCAAGCCCTAGTGCATTCATTAATTGGGCAGGATGAATGCTGGGAAGCTTTCTACTTGGCAGGAAACATCCATTGATGCATTCTCTTTTGTAATGTCTACAAGCACGGACACTGTGGGATACACAGACATAGAAACACTCGCCTTGTGAAACAACTTACTAGAAACAGTTCACTCCAAACCAAACAAACCGACTTTCCTGCCTATTCTCAGAACATGAGACAAAACCACAAACACACATCTACACCCACAAAGGCACCTCCTTCCCCAAGTAGGTTTCTCACTCTCCAGAGTATCCTCTGACTGCTGGGCCATACTATGTTCCCCCAATATGGCGTGTCCTGTCTCAGATCTGGTCTCCTTGTCCAACTTTGTGAAGTGTTCAGGAGCCAGCTGTGAGCCACTACCTGCTTTTTCAGGAAAGGCCTCTCTTCAGAGAACTCCTGGCATTTGGCCATCCTCACATCAGTAGGTACCAAGAAAGACTGACTCTGTCCTTGCTAAATTGAAGCAAGTGAGACACTGGGACTGGGACTGAGACTGACTCTGTGTGCCTGGCTTCCTGGATCCCAAGTTCAGAGAGTTCCATTACCAAGGGATTGAGGTGAGGTCACATCCTTCAGGAACTGAATTAGGTCTCTGCCTTGGCAACCACTTTATCCAAACAGTTGCTTTCAAGCGTACCATGAGAAGGAGGCTTACCCTATTTTCTGTGGCACTTTCACAAATTAGAATGGTATATCAACCATAGGCACCAAGGAACCGCTCTCCACGAAGGCCTGATTTGGTCCATCTTCTTTATATTTGGAAAAGAGCCTTTAGTCCAGGGAGCACTACAGTGAACCTCTGCACTAAAACTATTAGCAAGCACCTGATGGAGGAGGCCTCCATAGGTAAGTGGCTCCTTTATAACATCTGATATCCAGTTAAGGGAGATCTCTTCTGACGACAGAGATGTGGCACGGGGAGGCTCACATATACTTCTGTGCAGAACAGTAACGAGAATCTTTCTGTCCTCTGTTCTGTTCTGTAGGGAATTCCTCTGGAACTGTAGAGAGGTGCCGATGAGCATGCACGCGCTCCTACCCTGGAGCTTTAGCAAGATGTTGCACTGTTCCCCTGTTTCTGTGTTTAGCCACCGGGTTTCTGTTTATTTGTGTTCTGTGTTCTATTTTTTGTTTTTTTGTTTGTTTGTTTTTGTTCATTTTGTTGTGTGATTTTGGTGGTAAAAACTTAAGTATATTGGACATGAAAATCAGAAATAAAGAGAGTAAGCCTGACACCCCTTTGGACTGTGTTTTAAGGAACTGCAATTAACTTTATCCCCCTTTGCAAAGAAGGATGATAGAAGCCCCTAGCTGGCTGCCTGGAGCACACCCATTGCAGAGGGAAATGCCTGCTGGGGACCTAAGAACAGAGTATCTCCCAGGTTAACAAGTGAAACTCCTTTAAAACCCCTTGTCCCTGCAGATAAAGAGAGTCACAACTTTGGCAGAGTCCCCTGTGTTTCTCCTTTGTTAGCCAAGCAATAAACCTCCTTTTTTCTTTTTCTCAAAACCCAGTCCTCATTATTAAATTGGTATTAATTGGCTTCAAGGTCAGGAACCAAACTTTAAGTTACAAATCTTGTACCCCCCCTCCGCCCGGGAACTTTGTGAGACCTATCTACTGAAATGTTAGGAGATAGAGCGTGCTTGCTGTGGAACTGAATCAGAGGAGCTAATCCTGTATGTAAAAGGAGAAACTGAGGGACTCCCAGCAGCTGCCAAAGCCCTGTTGATTCAGGGAATTACCTCCTTCCTTCCCTGCACTGTAAGGATTATGCCACCTCTGTCTTGTTAAAAAAAGAGAAAAAGAAAAAGGGGACACTAAATGCAGTAAAATCACCATGGAGACACTTTATTTTACATTTCAGGTTGCCCCTCTGTGAAAACATCTGGTCCCCTTGTGGGGACAGCTATGGTCCCACTGGTGTACGAGATTTTTCTCTTATCTGCTCTGGTTTAAAGGGTTCTCTCTGACAGCCATAGTCTGGACCTCCTTTCGGTCTGTATTGTGTCTTTGTTTCTGGCCCTTTAAGGCATGTGCAATAATGTGTTGATATTATAAATTGTTTTTTGGAATGATCTTAGCTGAATGTGTGTTGAAATGATGATGTTTTATTTTAACAATCTGGTATCTGAATGGGTTTTTGAAGCATTGCACAATCTTGCAGTTAAAAGTCGGGTTTAGGTAATTGTTTAGTTTATGATTTCAGATAATTCATGCCAGAGAACTTAAATACTTAGGATGGATAACTGAAGAACTCTCATTCCAAGTTGGCAAGAAACTTCCCAATCATACAGTCTTTTTTTTCACCAATTTTGAATTGGGTAGCCTGGGAAAATGTTACTGTGTGTACCAGTGCATTAATTTGGACATGGATAGTAAATCATAGTATGGTGTCTGTTGACCAAACAAGATGTAAAGATATAAAATTTTGTGAATTGTATCTTAAACTTGTATCATAATTTTCAACATCCGAACCTGAAAATTATGGTTAAAATGCCTTAGTCCTGAGATGTCTGTTCAGAATAGCAGTTTTTTTCCTGCTCCTTCCAGACCTCAGCCATGACTTATGTTGAAATGCAAATGAAAGAAGCCTGCAAGCTTTGTAGGAGACTGATTTGAGATCTAAGGGAAAAAAAGGTAAATTGTATGGTATTTTCTAATTACTGGCAAGTCATTTTTTCTAGGACTCTTATTTTTTTTCTGAGATACTTTATGTTTTTTGACCTCATGATTTTGAGCATACAGATCTAGGTTAATGTTTTTCTGATCAGTTCTATCTTTGACAAACTGTGGACTTCTTGAAACACTGCAATAAAGATTTCACCTGCGAAATGCTACGAGGCCTTTACTATTATTATGTGTGCACAATTTTGTTATGTGTTGTATGTCTATATATACATATGTCCGTATATCATATATATGATACATAAATTAACATATATAAGGAGCGCTCATAAAAAAAAGTGCTCATAAAAACAAATTTTAAAAAGTGGATCCAAAGATCTTTAATTCACGTGATTTAAATGTTTCAATTTCAATTGGATAAAGAGATAAAAACAAATGTCTTTAAATTTAAGCTTACAAAGTTTTCTAGGTGTTCAAACATCTAACAAAATATTAACATCTACAAAATGTCTAATATGCCTTGGCTCTAGTACCTTTCCTTCAACATAAAAATGGTTTACACTGTTCAATACGTTTCTCTAACTTTTTGATAAATAAGTGAAGTAAATTTGATATGGGATTACTCATTCATGAGTACTTTAGTTAGATATCTGATTGATTTACTAAGATCTGTATTTTTTTAGTAAACTCTGTATAAGATTGTAAAAATCAGTCATGTGTTAATGAGGCAAAAATTTCTTAAAACATAAGTTTACCCATAACATTGAGTTTATTAAGATTTATGTTTTCTAGAGCAAGCAACCATAAAAATTAAACAACTGATTAAATAAGAACTGTTATTTTAGAGCACTCTACTGCCATTTCTTAAAAAGCCAAACTTGATTAATGTAGAAACATAAATGTAATTGTTATGCTATTAATGTTTTCATATCTTACAGGTATGCAAGTCTGTAAGGTAGAAACCTTAAAAGAGCATTATATCAAGCTGGTGCTCTGAAGTTGTGTGGTAAAAAATATATTGTGGATTTATTTACCTGTTATCAATAAGATATGTAAATTTTTATGTTACTTTTTACATTGGGGAACAATTTAAATGTATTTTTAAGTTAATTAGAGCCTAATCTTTGTAAAGGTTAAAAACTTTCAGCATTTCTTTAATTCATGTTTTAAATGTGATATCATATGGTGTTAGCTAATGTTCATGTGACCTCAAACAATTTATGTAAACTTTGTCAAAAGATATTTAAAAATAAAGATCAGCTTTAGAATTAAAATACTTAAGATTTATAAAGAGCCCTGCCTTACCTGAGATAAGGCTGTGTGTCCCATCTTACTACATGTGAGAATGACCATGAAACATGTAGGTCAGATAATATTTCTTTAAAGTTATGTTAAAAAGTTTTTTTTATTGTCAATATTCCTAGGATCTCAAACAGGGGATATAATGTATAACTCAGCCAAAAAATTCAGGGAAGATATTCCACGAACTATGTATTTTTACTTTTGTTAATTTTAATTTGAAATTTTCTTATAAGTGATCTAAAGATTCCCTGTTACTGTTTTACAAATGCGTTGCTTTAAGAACACAACATGGGTTTATTCAAGATAATAAATCATCAACTACAATACAGACAGAATAATACATATCCCAATTAATAAAAAGGTAATTATAAAGTTATAGACATTAAAGCCCAGTACTCTTAATATAAGGCTGTTAAAATTTATTTGCTGGATTTTTAAGATTAGGATTTAAAATTAATGTTAAATGAAAAGGGCCAAGAAAACCAATATTTGGCTCTTGCCCTCTGAGTCAGTCTGAATCCAGGGAACTTGGGACTTCTCTAAAGAGCTTTGCAACTCTGAGCCACATAACCTCCTGATCAGGGAGATTAATGAGACCACTGGAGAACAGAAAGCCAATCAGTGCATTTGTTACAAAGAGGAGAGTCATCAGAGAAAGGAGACATCCCTGATGCTTCTGAGGGAAGCCAAATGGTCAAGCAAGACCTGGACCCACCTAGCGCAAATGGCACTAGCAGAACTGAGAATCTCCTCTCAAGTTTCCCCAGAATTGATTCCCACAAAATCTCAGCTGACTGTTAACAATAGATAGAAACAAAAGTCAGTTTGACTGCTTCATCTTAAACACTTAGCAAAGACAGTTAGGACCAAAATACAGCCACTCCTGGGCATATTAAATAATAATAATAATAATAATAATAATAATAATAATAATAATAATAAAATTTTAAGGTATGCACTTTATCTTATCCTCCCAAAACAAGTAAGACTGCAGGCTACAAAGAAGGATTCTCACACAGGAATGCCTAATACTTATAAAAAGAGACTATCAAGAAGAGCTGCCACAGGCAGAAGTTTTCAGTTTAAGACCTACAGATATTCCTAACCTACAAAGGTAGGCTTGGTGTTTGCTAGTACGATTATCCAGCCCTGAGTAACAGAATTAAAGGTTTCTCTATTAGACGCAGAGGTCATACTAGTAAAAGGATTTTACAAGATCAGATGACATTAAATTATTAAACTGTGTCTTATTGGGAGGGCCAACTGTAACACTTAAAGTTAAATATTAAGTTGACAGTCCTGATAACTGGGGATATTAAAGACTGGTGAGGAAATTTCTATACAGTGACATGTTCTAGCTGCTGCAACATTTATCCAGTACTCATGGTTTTTGTTTCACTCATAGAAGAACCCATTCACAGATGACTTTACAACCTGTTCTTCCCCAACCTGACTTCAAACAGAACTGACTTCTAAAAGGCAACTCATGTCTCTCAACTGACTTCTAATAGGCAACTCATGTCCCTCACGCCGAGCCCACTCACGTCACCATGTCTCAGGACAGAAGAAGAAAAAAATAGTGATGCCACTCTTCTTACAACAATGGAGAGAAAGATAAATAGACTATCAATATAAGTAATTAAGAAGGGTAAAATCAGCGAGATCGGTTTTGGGTGAGTTCTAAAAATTTGGAGACTCTTACCTGAGGGATTAAAATTTCCTCAGTGCTCTTCCCATAATCTATCAAAGATTTGAAAGGGACACAGAGAAAAGGGGGGAATTGTAGACCCAACCTGATCTTTTATTAAAATTGGGAGCCATCATGCCACAAAGCCATGAAAAGATAATTTTGGCTTTACCATTAATTACTTCAAATTCTGAACCTGCGTGGAAAGCCTGCCAGCGCCTTGAACTCACACATGCCTGGCTCTCTGACCAGATAGCAGCCCTCTCAGAAACTTTAGTGACACATCATAAATATTTGCCTTCTCTGGCAAGACAACAACCCTCTCTGAGGCTCTAATGGTCCTCATGAATTCTCATGTAGGGACAGCAAAAAAATTGTAAACTACCTTTAGTGTGATGTTTATCAGAGTTCTGTTATCTGTAACCCCCCTTTTGTGTAAATTTCTGGGCTATAAAGCTGGGCTGTAGGAAAGCTGGGGTTGCTGTCTTGTTCCCTTCGTTTTGGGAGGGAGAGGCAGCATGGCCGGTGGAAATAATAAGCTTAATTTTATTTGATTTTAATTTGAGTCAGTGGTCTTTTCTAGCGTCCTGGTCTAACAGGTAAACACTCCAAAAACATGGAGCTCTGCCGGCCTAAAGACTTCTTGAGAAACTTCCTCTGAGTTTGGGCACTTGAAATATATGTTGTTGCAAGGAGATTTAGCTTCCTTTCTAGTGACACCATAAAAGCTGGGTCTGCATCTACGTGACCTGGAAGACATGGTTTCTTGTATTCTAATGAACATGAGGCAGCAGTGCTGAATATTCTATTTGTAGGTAAACTGTGGCCACTTGGTGCTAAGTGTCTCCCCGTGTGAACTGTGAAGCCATTTGGTCATCCTCCACTTTTCGCGGTGTTTCTTGCTGCTGCACTGGGAGTTTGGTATTTGCTTCATGAAATACAATGAGTTCAACTGGGACCCAGTATTAGAGGGAGTTCTGTCACTTGTGGTGGGTCAGGGTCTGCAGGAGAATGCAACAACCAGGCTTCTATCTCACAAAGCTTGCCCCTTTGTCCATAGAAATCTGACACTGAACTTTGCCCGGAAACCTCTCCATATAACAAGAAGGGTGTGCTGGCTGCACCATATCAGTCACAAGCCATTTTGAAGGCAATGGAAAATCCTCATGGCCACACCACAGCTGTATTATCACACACCTGCCCACCACTGCAAAAGGCCCACTACTCAGCAGGGTCCAACTTACTGGCATCTTTGTTCTACACCATTTTCATGAAATACCGTCAATCATGGCATTCTCTTGTACACTCATGACCAGGAAAAAGACATCCAAAGGTTCTCCAGTGCCACCTGGTTAAGGGAATTTAAAAAATTTTATTGTATTTATCTAGCCATTTTTCATGGATGAAGTTGGAGGCACTGTGGGTTTCAGTTCAGTAGTGAGACACTACCTGCTTTCTCAGGAAAGACCCCTCTTCAGAGCTCTCCTGGAATTTGGCCATCCTCACATCAGTAGTTACCAAGAAAGACTGATTCTGTCCTTGGTAAATCCAAACATGTGTGGCCACTGGGACTGTGACTGGGAATGCCTCTGGGTGCCTGGCATCCTGGATCCCAAGTTCAGAGAGTTCCATCACCAAGAAAATGATATAGGTCACTTCCTTCAGGAACTGAATGAGGTCACTGCCTTGGCAACCTCTTTGTCCTAACAGTTGCTTCCAAGTGTCCCAATAGATGGAGGCTGCCCCTACTTCCTGTGACACTTTCACAAGTAAGAATGGTATATCAAACATAGGCACCCGTGAACAGCTCTCCACACAGGCCTGGTTTGGTCCATCTTCTCTACATTAAGAAGAGATAGACTGCTTCAGACACACCCCTTCATCCTGACCTGTTTTTTTTTTTTTGTCATGAAAGATGACTTTTGCTCTCTCAGGTCCTTCATAGCTTTCTATATCTTCCCCAGGGTTCACTTTTGCATGGACCTTTGAGGTTCTCAGCAGGTGGAAGATCTCTTACATTTCTATATAAGACCAACTCTGTCCTTGCTTTTCTGTAAAGTTAGATTGAGGAAACAAAGTATGGTTAGGGTTAATAACATGTTTGATTTGGGTTAGGAATCATTCTGCTGCATGAATAATGGTATTGGGAACCTGCAATATTTATAAGTATATATAGAGGTGAAATATATGTATGAAAACACAAATCTAGGTAAGATTTGAAGCCCAAAAGGGCATTGGATCCTTGATTGGGATACTTCACTCGGAATTATGTTGTGCACATGTGTCTCAGATAAATCTATACATAATGGCATAGGACCTTGTACCTTGGATAATTGAATGTCGAAGAGAACATCCAGTCAAAAAAGGATACTTGGTAGGATTAGGAAGATAGTTGGTAGGATTAGAAAAAAAGAGTGAGTATAGGATTTGGACAAAAAGTTCTTTAGCAATAGGGTTTCAGGTAGACAGAAAATGTAAATGTCAGCACATATGAAGAGTCGGTCACAATGATGAACTGGGGAAAATATGTAGGAAAGCAGATATCATTAGAGACATTAGGAAATCAGGCAAATGATGAAGTGATTGATAGGATTAGACATTTTCAACAGGCTTGAGGTTGAATACATAATCTTTGGAAGAAACAAATATGTAGTCACCAATAGGATTGACATTTGAGAGCATTAGGCAACCTGGACATGGGTGATTTTCATAATCCATACTCACATTCCATTTAGGCTTTGGTACAATTGTAAGTGTGACTTTGCATTTTGTTAACAGAATATATATGTAGATCAGGTGACATGAGTCTTTCTTGCACCATTTCTGGGAGCAATATTTAGAAGAGATATAAATTAGTATTGGGGGCACAAATAGGTGTACCATGTGTGAATATATAATATAACTGATTCCAACTTTAGAAATTGGAATAAATTGATATCTGAAAATACACAGGAAATGTTATATTGACATACATACATTCATTCCAACCAGTTATACATCTAATGGTAATATTAGGGTTGTGGTTTATCATAAAGTGTGTGTGAGTTTTGCTTCAACATTGATTATGGAAATCGAAAATAATGTGTTTGGAAAGAAGTCTCAGTAAATAACCAGTCAAAAGCAAGGAGGAATACATGTGTACTGAAGCAGGAAGTGATTGAATGTGTTTCAAATGTCTTTAAATTTGTGAACTTGTGGATGAAATGTATATACTATGATGTACAAAAACTGAAGAAATAGTAATGTACCAGTGTTAAATAAAAATGAACGTCAAAATACACATCATGCCCCTTTGGAATCTACTTGCATTGATGTTAAATTGGGTCAGTTACAGTAGAAATATAAGGATTTGTTTGCACCATTCAGTGAAGTGAGTTTTCAGTACTAGAAAACAAATATGTATTTCAGGTGGATGAATATTTCTGAAAATAATCGTATGAAAATTTGATTATAAAACCACATACATGAGCATGAGTGAATTATTTAGGGAGTGTATAATAGGACACATATATTTTATATTTGGAAAAATCTAGAGAATATATATATATATATATATATATATATATATATATATATATATATATATATATCACAGAGAAACATTAGAAAGTAGCAATATATATGCCAATCAAAATTCATCGTGAAATATATATCATCCACCGATCCAAAAATATTAATTTTACTGAACATGGATTTATGTATAATGTTGTTCATCTAAAAATCTCACTCATAGTTTGAATTTTCAGTTCCAAAAGCGTTTAGGAGGGGTGATCTCTTCTCATACTTTGTTTCTGCTAAGTTAGCCACCTCACAAAAATGTACGTGTGATACCAGGTAGGATTTTTTATGTGCATATAAAAATACATGTGCTGAATTGGCTACAGAAAAAAGGAGACAGAAATTCACATATGTGTTAACTTTAAAAACACATGGAGTACTATTTCAACAAACAATTGACAAGATTTATAACTCCTACACTATATCATGCAAAAGGCAAGACCAACTATACACCATGCCTCCTCTGAACTGCTTGTATTAATATTATGTTTGGGTTATTTGTCTCCATCATATTAGGATTAGTAGTCAGAGTCTATTAGGGTATGGGTTACTGACAGGGATTCAGTATTTCGAATGGAAAATTGGAAAATGAATCCAATGTGTATGTAAATATGTGCTACACAAAAATCTTCCCACTCTCATCCAGAACAATACCTTGACAACACCTTCACCCCATGTAAGACACAATTAGAGGAGAAGAGTTAGAAAATCCATGAATACATATCTGGAATGGAATGCGATCAGGAGTTCACAACCTTGGAAGTGTTAGAGGAGTTTCCAAAAGTAAGGGACAGGGTAAACACTTCAAAAACATGGAGGTCTGTTGTCCTAGAGACTTCTTGAGATACTGCCTGTGAGGTTGGGCACTTGAAATATATGTTGTTGTCAAGTGCTTTAGCTTCCTTTCTAGTGAAACAATAAACCTGGGTCTGCATCTATGTGACCTGGAGGACATGGTTTCTTATTTTCCAATGAACATGAGACACCAGTGCTGAATTCTCCCTTTGAAGGTAAACTGTGGCCCCTTGGGGCTAAATGTCTCTAGTGTGGACTATGAAGCCATATGGTCATCCTCTATTTTCGTGGTGTTTCTTGGTGCTGCACTGGAAGGTTGGTATTTGCTTCATGAAATACAAGGAGTTCAATGGGGACACAGTGCGTGAGGGATTTCTGTCACATGTGGTGGGTCAGGGTCTGTAGGAGAATACAAGAACCAGGCTTCTATTCCACATAGCTTGCCCTCTTGAACATAGCAACCTGATTCTGAACAATGTCCTGAATCCTCTCCTTGTAACAAGATGCCTTTACATATAAGGGTCTGCTGGCTTCACCATGTCAGTCACAAGCCATTTGGAAGCCAATGGCAGATCCACATGGTCCCACCACTGATGTTTTATCACACACATGCCCACCATTGCTCTTGGCCCACTAATCAGCACGATCCAACTTTCTGGCATCTCTGTTAAACACCATTTTCATAAAAACCAGTCAATCAAGGCACTGTCTGGTATACTCATTGTTGGGAAAAGTATAAACGGCAGCCATACCCCAGAAAAAAAAACCCAACATGGCGCCTAAGCACTTCTTCTTCCTACATTCTTCTTTTCTGCAGTGGTGCGAAATGTTCCTGCCCGTGTGAACTCTTCTGCTGGCGCCAATTTCAAATCTTGCTGGCCGGGAATCTTAGCCCCAATAAGAACTAATTCCTGGGCTCCGGAGCTGATATCTGAAAGAACTTGCCAATAAACGGATTGCCTGCCATTTATCTAAGCCCTCCCATCTCCTCCTTAGTTCTATATAAGCACACAGCTTTTTGCAATAAAATTGGAATTCTCCAGGTGAAGTGCCTTTGCGTGGGGAGTTCTTTCATTCTGGTGCCCCGTGTGAGGATATGGGTGAGCTCTTTCCAACAAGAGCCCCGTCCACTGCTCCACCGTGGCACTCTGCCCTGGTCTGCTCTTTTCAGACGCAGGCTTCCTGCACTCACCACTGATTTGTTGTATGTAAGCCTCCCCTGACCCCGGCTCGCCAACTCCCTTCGGGCTACCGCTGGCTTTGTGACCATGATCCTCTGTCACACTCTAGACGCCTGGTAGGGGGGAGGGAATTCCTCCCACTAAGACCTTTACTGGTTGCAGTGGACCCTCTGGTGATCCGTTTCCCTTTGGGGTGTGAGGCTTCTGAGTTTACATGAGAGGCTCTGTGGTTTTTCCTCCTCTGCTGCTGTTGCCGCTGCAGGCTAGAGTTGCTGTTTCCTGCGGGCCTGCTGTGTCTGGCTGAAGCTGCCTCTCTGCTCGGGGAAAACTGAACTCCCATCCTGGAACTGCATTCTGCTGGAGCCGGAGTTCTGTTTTCATTACTTACTTCTTCTGCTGCGTTCGAAAACTTTCCTGATGTCAGGTTGCCCGTGGCTCCGAACCCATTGGGTCTCACAGATCGCACTTCACTGGTGACGATCAGGTAGTGCCCTCTGTATTTCCTCATGACGGCTGGTCATTTTGGGGATGCCCACCTGACCCCCATTTGCCCTGAGCGCTTCCCGGAGTCCGTTTCAGGCCGGGTTTTCTCTTTGTCTCTCTTGCTTACACTTATTCATTCTCTCTCTCTCTCTCTCTCTCTCTTCCATCTCTCCCTGTGACTGTGGGCACCTCTTTATCTGTACCTGAAACCTCACCTCTCAAAAGTTTAATAAAAAATCTGGCCACACTCTCCCTCACACCAGACATCAAGCCCAAACTTCTAATCAAATTCTGTACCCAAGATTGGCCTACATATCCACTGGATAATGGCAATCATTGGCCTCCAGAAGGCTCCTTAGATCCAAACCTCCTCTTGGACCTTTTTAATTACTGCCAGCATCTGAAAAAGTGGAGTGAGATTCCCTGTATTGAATGTTTTAGCCTTCTCGCACAGCACCCTGTCTCTGCTCCTCCTGCCCTCCCTCTCAGGTCCTTCTTGCTTGCAAACCCCTCTCTTCCCCTAGTTCTACTCCTGACTTCGCAGATTCTTCCTCATTCGACCCAGCAGATCAACCCCCACCTTATCCCCCAGCCCCAACTGACCCTTCTCTCACGCAAAATCCTCCTCTTCCTCTGCCTGATTCCACGGATCCTCAACCTTCCATTTCATCCCCCTCCCTTCCCCACTCTTCTGCCTGCTCCACCTCCTCCTCTTCCACAGAGACATTCCATTCCCCTCCCTCTCCTTCCTGTCCACCGCCTGCCTCTTTCAGTCCTCCTGTTACCAGGTCTAAGGGACTCCTTCCCACCCCCAAGACAATCACACCTCTTCGTGAGGTAGCTGGTCCCAAGGGTGTCATCAGAGTCCACGTGCCCTTCTCCATGTCGGACATTACTCAGCTAGAGAGGAAGTTAGGCTCTTTCACCACTGACCCCACCACTTACATTCGGGAGTTTCAATGGGTACTGCAAGCATATAGCCTCACTCATCATGACATCTACATGCTCTTGGCCAATAAACTTCTCCCCAAGGAAAGGCAATGGTTCTGGGAGCTAGCCCAAGCCCATGCTGATGAAAATCATAGGACCAATCATAACCACCCACAGGCCCTCATTCTGTCCCAGAGCAGGATCCCCTATGGGCTTACAGTCTAGTGACCTTTTTACATCCTGCCTCTTGGCAGGACTGAAAAAGGCCACCCGCAAGGCTGTTAACTTTCAAAAGATGCAGGAGGTCATTCAAAGGAAGGAGGAAACACCTTCAGAATTCCTGGATAGACTTACCAAGTCCCTTCAGCAGTACACAAACCTCGACCCAGAAACCCCTGATGGCTGTCATGTCTTAATGACATATATTCTGGCCCAAAGCTGCCCTTCCATTAAAGCCAAGCTTACAAAGTTTGAACAGGGCCCTGCTACTCCTCAGACCAAAATCCTCGCTGTCACTTTCAAGGTTTTTCATGGTAGAGAGGATGAAAGTGAATTCCGTAGGCAGAGGGCTGAAAATGCCAAATTCCAAATGTTGGCCCAGCTCATTCAGAGAAGGCCATCACCATGCCGTCCCAATATGACCCCCCCTGGAGCTTGCTTCAAATGAGGTAAGGAGGGACATTGGACCAGGAATTGTTCTTAGCCGAGGACACCCTACAACCCCTGCGCAAAATGCCATCAAAGTGGACACTGGGGGCAGACTGCCCAACAACCCAGAAGGGAGGTTGGTCTGCTGCCCAGCAACCCCAGCCTCACCTGGGCTTGGCAGAGGAGGATTGACGGAGTCCTGGGCCTTCCCTCCAGACTATTACCATCAAGAATCAAGAGCCTAGGGTCACCTTCCTGGTGGATGGACGCTTCATTAACTTCCTCTTGGATACTGGTGCCGCTTTTTTGATTTTGAGGGAGTATTAGGGTCCTACCACACCCTCAAAAACTCCTATTGTCAGGGTAGGAGGTAAAAAGATTTTTCCTCAACCCCCCCCCAATCATGTTATATGCAGCGATCCCTTTTGTCCTTCACTCACTCCTTTCTTGTTATGAGCCATTGCCCCATTAACTTTCTGGGAAGGGACATACTCTCACTATTAAAAGTCACTATTCACTTATCACCCCACACCTCTCCTACCTCTCATTTCCTCATGATATTCCTAGGGGCAGATACACCTCCTTCATGCACTCTCCCACGACTATCTAAACCATTTAACCCTGAGGTTTGGGACACAATTACACCCTTTATGGCTAAATGCAGTCCTATTCATATTGTCTTACGGGACCCTTCAAGATATGTTAGTCAACCACAATATCCACTCACAACCACATCCCTCCTTGGATTAGAACCCATCATCCAGGATTTATTATGAAAGGGGTATCTTAGGCCTACACACTCTCCTTTCAACACACCCATTCTGGCAGTTAAGAAACCTAACGTGTCCTACAGGCTGGTTCAAGAACTTCGCCTTGTCAACTCCTCTGTGGACCCCATCCACCCGCTAGTGCCCAACCCTTACACCCTCCTCTCTCAGATCCATGCCACTATTACTCACTTTTCAGTCCTAGATTTAAAAGATGCATTCTTTTCTATTCCCTTGTTCTCAGAATCTCAGGATATCTTTGCTTTTTCATGGACTGACTCTCACACCCGCCATTCTCATCAGCTTACCTGGACTGTCCTCCCACAGGGATTCAGGGATAGCCCCCATCTCTTTGGCCAATTTCTTGCCCAGGACCTCACATCCTTTCACCTGACCTGTCCTGACTCTACTCTACTTCAATATGTCTATGACCTTCTTCTATGTAGTCTTTCTGGGAACACTCTCAATCCCACACCGCTCAGCTTCATAAATTCCTAGAAGACAAGGGATATAGGGAGTCTCCCCACAAGGCCCAGGTTTCCCAGTCTTCGGTCACCTATCTTGGTTTTTGCCTTACACCCGGGAAAAAGGAAATAACACTGGATAGGAGGCAACTCCTCTGTGATCTTTCAGTGCCCTATACGAAAGCCAAAATACTATCATTCCTAGGATTAGCAGGATATTTTAGGGCCTGGATCCCAAATTATTCTCTTCTCTCCAAACCCCTGTTTGACCTAGCAAAGGGACCCCCTAGTGAATCTCTTGCCTCCTTTCCCATCTACCACTTCCGCAGGCTTCAGCAACTCCTCTTAAAGGCACCTGCCCTTCACCTTCCAGATCTTTCAAGAACATTTCATCTATATGTCCATGAAAAAGGGGGGCAAGCACTTGGGGTCTTAGGTCAAAACTATGGGTGTACATTTGCACCTGTGTCATATTTGTCCAAGCAACTAGACCCTACCATCCGTGGGTGGGCCCCTTGCTTAAGAGCTCTGGCTACTGGACAAATTTTACACAAAGAAGCCTCTAAGCTGACTTTTGGGGCCCCTTGAACTATCCACTCCCCACATCACTTGAAGGATCTTTTAGCTTAAAAGGGCCTTCAAACTCTCCCTACATCCAGATTTCTGTCGCCCCTCACTTCCTTTCTGGAAAACCCTAATATTATTTTCCTCCCCTGCTCTGCACTGAACCCTGCCTCACTGCTCCCAATGACTCCCATGTCTCACATACCAACTCATAATTGCTTGGAAACCTTAGATGATTTCCTCCCCTGTCATTCTTCCATTTCTGAGAGACCACTCAGCAAGCCTGACCTTATCTGGTTTACTGACAGCAGTTCCTTTAGGGAGAACGGAACTCATTACTCTGGATACGCTGTATTTTCAGCCACTGAGATTATAGAGGCCAAAGTTTTGCCTTCAGGAACTACAGACAAGTAGGCTGAACTTATAGCATCCACTCGTGCCTGCCTTCTAGCACAAGGCAAATCCCTCACCCTCTAAACTGATTCAAAATATGTCTTCCATATCTTATTATCCCATGCTGATATTTGAAAGTAGCGAGGCCTACTTACCACCAAAGGTAATGCGATCACAAATTCAGCTTTTATAAACAATCTAATAGAGGCCACTTACCCACCCAGTTGGGAGTTGTCCATTGTAGGTCACATCAGAAGGACGGCTTTCTTATCACTGAGGGCAATGCCAAAGCTGACCAGGCGGCACGAATGGCTGCTACCACTTTCAATTATGGCCTCCATGGGGGACATATAATGGCCACTTTAGACAGCTCATCTGAAGCCCCTACGTCTTTCAGTAAGAACAAGCATCTTTTCAAGTTCCTTCATACTCTATTCCTTTCCAATTCTCAGTCTTTGACCCTCTTTTTACAGAGTTTTTTTTTCCCTCACCCCCTCTGACAAGCCATGCTACAGAATATAGCCTCTAATTGTCAGATCTGTCAGCGGACCAACCCTCATACTCCTTTAAGGCCCAAACCTTTCCCTTTCTACCAAGCCCGGGGACACATTCCCACTGCTGACTGGCAGGTAGACTTCACCAACATGCCCACAGTACGGCGCACTAAATACCTCCTTGTCTTTGTGGACACTTTCTCTGGTTGGGTTGAGGCATTTCCCACTTCCAATAAAAAGGCTTCCACTGTAGCTTCAATCTTACTGACAGACATCATCCCCAGGTTTGGTATGCCCACTTCCCTACAATATGACAATGGCCCTGAGTTTACTTCTAGGATCACACAAAAGGTCTCTCAAACCCTCTCCTTCAAGTGGCATTTCAACTGTCCATATTTCCCCCAGGCTTCAGGGAAAGTGGAAAGGGTAAATCGTACTCTAAAGGAAGTCCTTACCAAATTGACAATGGAATTAAACATAGACTGGTTCAAACTCCTTCCCTTGGCTTTGCTTCGAATCAGAGCTCTCCCTAAGAAACCATCTTTACTGTCTCCTTTTGAGATAATGTATGGAAGACCTCTTATAACCCCTGGGTTGGTCATTTCACAAGGACCTCTCACCGGAGATTTGTGTTTGCCTCTCTTGCTCCATCTCCGCTGGGAACTCTGCAAATATCAGGACTGGCTTCTTCCGGACCCAGTCTCCTCTCCAAACACTCCTCCCTTAACACCTGTTAGTCTAGTCTATTATAATACCCCAGAGGAGAAAGGGACTCTTGCCGCAAAATGGGAAGGCCCCTATCCTGTCATTCTCTTTACCCTTACCGCCGCCAAACTCTCCTTACCAGACAACTGTCTCACTCCCTGGATTCACATGTCTAGGTTGAAGCCACATCACCAGGAGGCCCCACCTGCTGAAGACAGGGCCACCCCAGAGGAACTCCAAGAATCACCTACTGAACCTCCCCTTTACTCCTGCTCTCCACACCCATATCACCCATTTTAGTTGTGGCTCACACGGTTTTCCTTGCAGCCCAATTCCTCTTAAAGAAGGCACAATGAGCTCTCCCAACACCCTAGTCTTCTCTAACTGCTTGTTTTTTGTGCTCTGCTTATTTTCTGTGCTCTGTCAGGACTGGTCTTTACCCTCCTCACCTACCATGCATTTATTCACTTTTCGGGAACGATACTCAGAACATGGCATGCAGAAGGTCTGCGCAGTGGATGCAACTACTTGCTTCATCCACAACTGCACCTCTATTTCCCTAAAATTGTCACCTTCAAGGACCTTCGTCCCTGGTAGCTGGAGCTGGCCTTTCATTTGCTTCCTTTTTGATCGAACAAAAGACTATTGTCATTGGTGGCCTGAGATATATAATGGGTGCCCCTATTGGTCATGCATGTTCCATGATGAACGTGGTAGCTATTCTTACCACTCATTTGGTTACCCTGAAGGGTGGACTTCTAGTTACATAAAGGCTCTTCATCCAGTAACAATGGATGGTATACTTTAGATAAACCTGACCCCAAGGCCAAACAATGGGGCTATGTTGAGTTTGCTGTCTATGCTCGGACAACCTCAGTCAGACCCACAGGGTGGATGACTATTGGCCGCACCCTGATAACGCAACCTAAGGCAACCATCCAGGTAGTCGAACACATTAAGGACTCAGAATCAAAACTTCGAGATCATATCCATAGCTCATCCAAAGAGAATTCAGAGCCTTCAACCCTCTCAGGTCCCCCTCCCACATGGCTCAATTTGCTACACCAAACTTTTTGATTATTAAACTCCACCCCTCTTTCTGTGCCTACTTCTCAGTGCTTTCTCTGTGCTTCACTTAGTCGTCCACTTCTAGCAGCAGTCCCATTAGCGGCAGGAAATATTCCAGCAAAACCCTACAATTTCTCTAAAAAGGACAACCCCTACATGTGACATGTATCCCACTGTGGGAAAGTTATTCCACCAATACTTTATTTCCTTTCATCTGTTTCCACCTGCCAATAATGAATCCTTTACCCATTTGTTCCTTGAGCTACAGCACCCCATAGAGCCCTGTGTTTATGCAACCTGGACATTTCCTCTGGTGTAAGGGGTCTTTAAGTACCTCAACCATCAATGTCTCTGGCGCCTGTTTCTTGGTTACTGTAGTTCCTCAGCTATCTTTGTATACTCCCACCGAATTCTGACAGTTGGCCCTACCTTCCCGCACCTGTAGGGTAGTCTTTCTGCCGGTTCTGGTTGGCCTCATTTTAACAACCTCAGTGACGGGTCTCGGACTCACTGCTGGAGCTATAGGTCATGCTCTATGGGATCCAATGACCTTCAACAAAAACTGCAGGAAACACTCAATACCATGGCTGAGTCTCTGGGTTCCTTGCAGTGGCAGGTTACTTCATTGGCACAAGTGGCTTTACAGAACCAAAGAGCAATTGATCTTCTCACTGCAGAAAAAGGGGTTACATGCCTATTCCTCAGAGAGGAATTTTGCTATTATGTTAATGAATCTGGGCTAATAAAAAAAAATGTTGTTAAATTGCAGGAATTATCGACCCAATTGCTCAAACCTACCTCCTCCAATCCCATAACGTGGTTCTTCCAATCCTATCTTGCCATGTACTTACTACATATCTTGGGGCCCCTTATTTGGATGCTCCTTTTTTGTGCTCTCTTGCCCTGCAAAATGAAGTGCCTTCAAACCCAACTGCATAAAATTCCTAATCAAACTTTCAACCAGCTTTTGCTTAGTCACTACCAGCCTCTGATGACCGATGAATCCCCAACATCTCCAAGAGAACAGTTCACTCAGTGATGAAGCTCACTACCAGGCACGATGGAATGCAACGGGTATTAGACAGCGGGAGACAACGAGCTCGGAGAACCTCTTAATCTGCCATCCTGGATTCATAGTCTTTACCACCTTCTAAGCTTTCTCATGGCCCTTGGCCTCTTCTATGTCAGTCCCCCCACATGGAACTTCTGCCAAAAATTGACATTTGCTTTAATTTTTATCTTCATTCTGTTTTTATTCGCTCTGATCTTCTTCAGGTGCTGGGGACACCATGTCCAGGCAACGCTTCCAGTATTTCCTTGAGTCTCTGTTACAGGACCAGTGGCTGATACCAACAATCTCTTCCATCCAGGACTGGTTCCATGCCATCGACATCTTTGGCTTCAGGGAACATTCATTGACTTCACCCCTATGAAAATAGCTGTCTATAGCCACTGGGTTTTATTTCTGGCTGCCATGATATCCCCATACCTGCCCCCTGAGCATTCCTCCACTTCTCTTTCTAGGCCCCACACCACCCCCACACAGGAGGAAGCAGCCAGATCTGACAAACGACGCCCCACTTCCTAAGAAATCAAAAAGGGTGGAATGTTGGGAAAAGAATAAATGGCAGCCATACCCCAGAGAAAAACCCCAACATGGTGCCTAAGGACTTCTTCTTCCTACCTTCTTCATTTCTGCAGTGGCGCAAAAAGTTCCCGCCCTTGTGAACTCTCCCGCCAGCGCCAATTTCAAATCTCGCTTGTGGGGAACCTTAGCCCCAATGAGAACTAATTCCTGGGCTCTGGAGCTGATATTTGAAAGAACTTGTCAATAAACGGGGTGCTGTCATTTATCTAAGCCATACCATCTCCCCCTTAGTTCTATATAAGCACACAGCTTTTAGCAATAAAATTGGAATTCTCCCGGTGAAGTGTCATTGCGTAGGGAATTATTTCACTCATGTTCAGCAACAGGATATCCAAAGGTTCTCCAGTGCCACCTGGTCATGGGAATTTCAGAAATTTGATAGTATTTATTTAGCCATTTTTGAAGGATGAAGTTGGAGTCACTGTGCATTTCAATTAATGCAGGAACCATTATGTGGTGAGGAAGCTCATTTAAATGAAATCTCTGGAGAAATCTCACAGGCAAGGCTTCCCAAAAAGTGGCCAAAAGGTCACATGAAGCCAGGATCATTGAGGTCTACAATATGAGTTCCATTTGTGTTTAGACTCTCAATTATGGCTGCCAAGTCTTTCAAAATAAAATCATGTGATATCCTGGCTGAGATTCTCACTGCACTGTGGAAAGACACCCTGGCCCTCGATCTCAGTTTTCAAGGGCGCATCTCATGCGTGGCCTCCTAAAATCCCAACACATTTCATGGCAATACTTCTTTGAGGTAAATTCCAGAACTCAGTCTCTAAGAGGAATCATGCCAGAATTCAAGCCCAGGTGGATCCAGTTATCTCTTCCAACCGCCAAACAAATGACCACAATTAAAACCAAACACTCCCAGATGGCCCTCATCTTCTTCCATATAGACACTTATCATAACCTCTGGCTGGAGTTTTTCATGAGGGGTGCAGCCCAAGACAGTGTCAAAAATAAGCTCCCTTGCCCCTCATTTGCCTAAAGTCAAGGTGGCCTGGACACCCATCCGGTGAACCAGGAGTGATCAGATAGGCCAGCTGTTAATACTACTCTGCATCTCCAATTTGAGGCCTACTGACTGTCAGGTATAGATTCTTTATATGATTTGGAGCCATGAGAAAACCCAAAAACCTATGGGTTAGCCTCTGCAGGGCTGTGCATAACTCATTTGAACCAAAGGATCCGTATTCTCACTTGATGGTGGTCAGGAACCTTACAAATGAATGCGAGAGACTTCATTCACAATAATTGCTCTTTTGGCCATTTTGGTTTTGGATGCACACATGGGATCTCTCTTTACATCCATCAGGTGCTGAGAATCTAAGCCACAACCTCACACAGGGCCAAGAGGCTGATTCAGACACATCCCTTTCCAAAGCAATTAAGCAAAGAGCCACAGGTGATGCCCATTCATTTCCATTTGAAAACTGTTTTCTTCAGGCTTCACAAAGGGGTGGCCTGAGGCAAAGACCTTCCTGACATTCAGGGAAACAGAACAATTGATAAGCAAAAGGCCGAAAGCATGGTTTCTCCACTGAGACTTTCTTGGTCACACTGATATCTGAGTTTTCTGAGATGCTCGCCATTCCCTTCAGCTATCCAGGACATGGCAATGTCACAGAGCTTGGAGGTGGTACATATTTTGGACACAAAACCATGAGACTATTCTGGAGAGTGGTGAGAATTCTGGAAGAAACAGGAACTTAGGAAGGTAGCAGGTGTTGCCCATGGATAAGGCAAGCTGCAGTCCATTCATAAATTGGGCAGGATGAATGCCGGGAATCTTTCTACTATACAGGACATATCAATTGTTGCATTCTATTTTCTAATGTCTACAACCACGGACACAGTGGGAAACACAGAAATAGAAACACTTGCCTTGTCCAACGACTTACTAGAAGAAGACCACTCCAAATCAAACAAACCGTCTTTCCTACCTATTCTCAGATCATGAGACAAAACCACAAAATCACACCCACCCCACAAAGACACCTCCTTCCCCCATGTAACTCTGTGACTATCCGGAGTTTCCTCTGAGTGGTGGGCCATACTATGTTCCCCCAAAATGGCCTGTCCTATCTCAGATCTGGTCTCCTTGGCCAACTCTGTGAAGTTGTCAGGAGCCTGCGGTGAACCACTACCTACTTTCTCAGGAAAGGCCCCTATGCAGAGCTCTCCTGGTATTTGGCCATCCTCACATCTGTAGGTACCAAGAAAGACTGACACTCTCCTTGGTAAATTCAAACAAGTGAGCCTACTGGGTCTGGGACTGGACTGGCTCCGGGTGCCTGGCTTCCTGGATCCCAAGTTAAGAGAGTTCCATCACTAAGGAAATGAGGTAGATCACTTCTTCAGGAACTGAATGAGGTCATTGCCTTGACAACCACTTTGTCCTAACAGTTGCTTTCAAGAGTCCCATGAGATGGAGGCTGCCCCTACTTCCTGTGACACTTTCACAAGTTAGAATGGTATATAAACCATGGGCACCCGGGAACAGCTCTCCACCTAGGACTGGTTTGGTCCATCTTCTCTACATTAAGAAGAGAGAGGCTGATTCATACACATCCCTTCATGCTGACAAGGTTGTTTGCCATAGAAGATGACTTTTCTCTCTCAGGTCTTTCGTAGCTGCCTACATCTTCTCAAGGGATCATTTCTGCATGGACCTTTGATGTTCTCAACAGGTGGAACATGCCCTACATTCCTGTATTTTAAGAGCAACCCTGTCCCTGGTGTTCTGTAAAGTTCGATTGAGAGAACAGTGTATGGTTTGGGTTAGTAACATGTTCAATTTGGGGTTAGGAATCCTTCTGCATGACGAATAATGGTATTGGGAAACTATGATATTTACAAGAATATATAGGTGAAATATAAGTATAAAAACAGAAATCTAGGGAAGATATGAAGTCCAGAAGGGCATTGGGCCCTTAATTGGTACACTTAGCTTTGAATTATTTTCTGCAAAAATGTCTCAGATAAATCTATATACAATGGCATAGGAGCTTGTACCTTGGATGATTGAATGTCGAATAGAACATCCACTCAAAAAGGGATTGTTGGTAGGATTAGAAAGATAGTCAGTAGGTTTACAAAGAAGAGTGAGAATAGGATTTAGACCAAAAGTTCTTAAGCAATAGGGTTTCAGGTAGACAGTGAATGTAAATGTCAGCACAAGTGAAGAGTCAGTCACAATGATGAACAGGGGAAAATATGTAGGAAAATAGATATAAATAGAGACATTACTAAATCAGGCAAAGTATAAAGTGAGTGATAGGATTAGACATTTTCAACAGGCTTGAGGTTGAATATATAATCTTAGGAAGAAACAAAAATGTAGTCACCAATAAGATTGACATTTGAGAGCATTAGGCCACCTGGACATGGAAGGTTTTAGTAATCCATGCTCACTTTCCATTTAGGCTTTGGTACAACCTTAAGGGTGACCTTTGATTTTTTTGTCCAGAATATTACTGTGATAAAATGTATATATAGATCAGGTGACATGAGTATTTCTTCCACAATTTTTTGAGGAATATTTTGAAAACGTATAAATTAGTATTGAGGGTAAAAATAGGTGTACCCTGTGTCTATGAATATAGAGATAATGCATGAATAGACCATACAGTTAATAAATAATATAACTGCTTCCACTTTAAATAATGTATTGAATTGATATCTGAAAATACATAAGAAATCATATATTGATATATAATCATTCATAACAACTAGTTATACGTCTAATTGTAATCCTAGGGTTATGGTTTATCATGAAGAGTGTGTGAGTTTTGCTTCAAAAGTGATTATGGAAATCAAAAATAATGTGTTTGGAAAGAAGTCTCATGAAAAGACCAGTTTGAAACATGGCGGAACACGTGTTTTATGAAGCAGAAAGTGATTGAAAGTGAAATAAATGCCTATAAATTTGTGAACTTGTGGATGAAATATATATCCAATAATGTGCATAAACTGAAGAAATAGTAATGTACTAGTTTTGAATAAAAATGAACTTCAAAATACTTATCATGTCCCATAGGAATCTACTTGCATTGATGTGAAAATGGAACAGTTACTGTAGAAATATTAGGATTTATATGCACCATTCACTGAAGTTAGTTTTCAATACTAGGAAAAAAATACGTATATCAGGTGAATGAATATTTCTGAGAATAATCTTGTGAAAAGTTGATTATAAATCCACATACATAATCATGAATGAATTTAGGGAGTGTATAATAAGACACATATATTAAATATTTTGAAATATCTGGAGAGAATATATATATATATATATATATATATATATATATATATATATATATATATATATCCACACACAGATTTTAAAAATTAGCAATATATATGCCAATCGAATTACACCGTGAAATATGTATCATCCACAGATCCAAAAATATTCATTTTACTGGATATGGATTTATGTATAACTTTTTTCAACTAGGAAGCTCACCCATAGGTTGAATTTTCAGGTCAAACAGCGTTTAAGAGGAGTGATCTCTTCTCACACTTTGTATCTGCCAAGTCATGTAACTCACAAGAATGTACGTGTGATACCAGGTAGGATTCTATATGTGCATATAAAAATACATGTGCTGAATAGAATACAGAGAAAGGGAGACAGGAATTCACATATTTGTTAACTTTAAAAGCACATGGAAAACTATTTCAACAAAAAATTGACTAGATTTATAACTCCTACCGTATATAAATGCAAAAGGCAAGTCCAAGTATACAACATGCCTCCTCTGAACTGCTTGTATTTCTATTCTGTTTCCGTTATTTTTCTCCATCATATTAGGATTAGTATTCAGAATCTAGCAGGGCATGTGTTAGTGTCAGGGATTCAGTATTTCAAATGTAAAATAGAAAAATGAATCCAATGTGTATGCAAATATGTGCTAAACAAAATCTTCCCAATCTCATCCAGAACAATTCCTTGACATTTTTTTCGCCCAAAGTAAGACACAATTAGAGGAGAAGAGTAATAAAATCTGTGAATAATATGCTCAGGAGTTTACAACCTTGGAAGTGGTAGAGGAGTTTCCCTAGTATGGGACAGGGTAAACACTCCATAAACATGGAGCTCTGCTGGCCTAAATACTTCTTGAGAAACTGCCTCTGAGTTTGGGCACTTGAAATATATGTTGTTGTCAGGAGCTTTAGCTTCTTTTTAGTGAGACTATGAAAGCTGTGTCTGCATCTATGTGACCTGGAGGACATGGTTTCTTATTTTCCAATGAACATGAGGCAGCAGTGCTGAATTCTCTCTTTGTAAGTAAACTGTGGGCACTGGGGGCTAAGGGTATTCCCATGTGGACTGGGAAGCCATTTGGTCATCCTCCACTTTTCGTGGTGTTTTTTGCTGCTGCACTGGGACTTTGGCATTTGCTTCATGAAATAAAAGAAGTTCAACTGGGACACAGTTCTGGAGGCAATTCTTTCATGTGTGGTTGGTCAGGGTCTGCAGGAGAATGCACCAACCAGGCTTCTATCCCACATAGCTTGGCCCCATGTCCATAGTAACCTGATTCTAAACATTGCCCGGAAACATCTCCATATAACCAGAAGCCTTTACATGGAAGGGTCTGCTGGCTGCACCATGTAAGTCACAAGCCATTTGGGATCCAATGGCAGATCCACATGGCCCCACCACAATTTTTTATCACACACCTGCCTACCACTGCTCTAGGCCCACTACTCAGCAGGTTCCAACATACTGGCATCTCTGTTCTACACCATTTTCATGAAACCCACTCAATCAAGGCAGTGTCTTGCATATTTACGATCAGCAACAGGACATCCAAAGTTTCTCCCAGTGCCACCTGGTCATGGGAATTTCAAAAATTTCATGGTATTTATCTAGGCATTTTTCAAGGATGACGTTGCAGGCACTGTGGGTTTCAATTCATTCAGGAACCTTTTAATGGTGAGGAAGCTCATTTCAATGAATGCTCTGTAGAACTCTCACAGGCAAGGCTTCCCAAAGAGTGGCCAAAATGTCACATGAAGCCAGGCCTATGAGGTCTACAATGTGACGTCCATGGGTGTTGTGACTCTCAACAATGGCTGACAAGTCTTTCAGAATTAAATCATGTGATCTTCTGGCTGAGATACCCAGGGCTCTGTGGAAAGCCACCCTGGGCCTAGATCTCAGTTTCCAAGGGTGATTCTCATGGGTGGACTCCTAAAATCCCAACAAAATTCATGGCAATACTTCTCTGAATTCAGTCTCTAAGGGGAATTACACCAGAGTTCAAGCCCAGGTGGTCCCAGTCATGTCTTCCAACCGGACACAAATGACCAAAATTAAAACCAAAACCCTCCTATATGGCCCTCATCTTCTTCCATATAGACACTAATCACAACCTCTGGCTGAAGGTTTCCATGAGTGGCGGAGTCCAAGAGAGTGTCCCAAAATAACTCCCTTGCCCCTCATTGGCGTAAATTCAGGGTGGTCTGGACACCCTTCATGTGAAACAGGAGTGATCAAATATGCTAGACGTTAATACTTCTATGCTTCTCCAATTTGTGGAAAACTGAGTGTCAGGTATATATTTTTATGTGATTTGCAGTCATGAGAAAACACAAGCTCCTCTGCAGGTCTTTGAGGAACCCATTTGACCCAAAGAATCCCTATTCTCACTTGATGGAGTTCAAGAACTTTAAAGAGGAAGGCGACAGACTTCATCCACAAGGACTGCTTTTTGGCCATTTTGGTTTTGGATGCACACATGGGATCTCTCTTTACATCCACCAAGTTGCTGAGTATCTAAGCCACAACCTCACACAGGGCCAAGAGGCTGATTCAGACACATCCCTTTTCAAAGCAATTAAGCAAAGAGCCACAGGTGATGCCCATTCATTTCCATTTGAAAACTGTTTTCTTCAGGCTTCACAAAGGGGTGGCATGAGGCAAAGACCTTCCTGACATTCAGGACAACAGAACATTAGGTTAGCAAACGGCCCAAAGCAGTGTTTCTCCACTGACACTTTCCTGGTCACACTGATATCTGAATTTTCTGAGATGCTCGCCATTCCCTTCAGCTATCCAGTACATGGCCATGTCACAGAGCTTGGAGGTGGTACATAACTTGGTCACAAAATCATGAGCCTATTCTGGAGAGTGGCCAGAATTCAGGAAGAAAAGAGGAACTTAGGAGATAGCAGGTGTTACCCATCCATAAGGCAAGCCGCATTCCTTTCATACATTGGGCAGAAAGAATTCTGGTAAGCTTTTCTACTAGCCTGGACACATCCTTTGATGCATTCTCTTTTCTAATGTCTACAACCATGGACACAGTGGGATACACAGACATAAAAACACTCGCCTTGTCAAATCACTTGTTAGAAATCGTCCACTCCAAACCAAACAAACTGCCTTTCCTACCTATTCTCAGAACATGAGACAAAATCACAAACACACACTCATACCCACAAATTCACCTCCTTTCCCAAAGTAGGTCTCTGACTATCGGGTGTGACCTCTGACTGGTGGGCCGTACTATGTTCCCATCAAATGGCCTGTTCTGTCTCAGATCTGGTTTCCTTGGCCAACTCTGTGAAGTTGTCAGGAGACAACGGTGAGCCACTTCCTGCTTACTCAGGAAAGGCCACTCTTCAGAGCTTTCCTGGCATTTGGCCATCCTCACATCAGTAGATACCAAGAAAGACTGACTCTGTCTTTGGTAAATCAAAAGAAGTGAGACCACTGGGACTGGGTCTGGGACTAGATTTGTGTGCCTGGATGCCTGGATCCCAAGTTCAGAGAGTTCCATCACCAAGAATGTGAGGTGAGGTCACTTCCTTCAGGAACTGAATGAGGTCAATGCCTTGGCAAGCACGTTGTCCTAACATTTGCTTCCAAAGGTGCCATGAAATGGAGGCTGTCCCTAATTCCTTTGACACTTTCACAAGTTAGAATGGTATATCAAACATTGGTAACCGGGAACAGCTCTCCACAGAGGCCTCGGTTGGTCCTTCTTCTCTACATAAAGAAGAGAGAGGCTGATTCAGACACATCCCTTCATGCTGACCAGGTTGTTTGCAATGAAAGATGACTTTTGCTCTCTCAGTTCCTTCATAGGTGCCTACAACTTCTCTAGGGATCATTTGCGCATAGACCTTTGAGTTTCTCAGCAGTTGAAAGATCCCCTAAATTCCTGTATTTAAGACCAACTCTGTCCTTGCTCTTCTCTAAAGTTAGATTGAGGGAACAGTGTATGGTTAGGGTTAATAACAGGTTTGATTTGGAATATAAATCATTCTGCTGGATGAATAATGGTATTGGGAACCTGCGATATTTTCAAGAATATATAGGTAAAATATATGAATCTGAAAACAAAAATCTAGGTAAGATTTGAAGCCCAGAAGGGCATTGGGCCCTTGATTGGGTATTAAGCATAGGACCTTGTAACTTGGATGATTGATTTTCAAAGAGAACTTCCAGTCAAAATGGATAGTCAGTAGTATTAGGAAGATAGTCGGTATGTTTATAAAGGAGAGTGAGTATAGGATTTGGACCAAAAGTTCTTTAGCTATAGGGTTTCGGGTATTGAGTGAATGTAAATGTCAGCACATGTGAAGAATTAATCACAATGATGAACTGGGGAAAATATGTAGGAATGCAGATATCAATAGAGACTTTAGGAAATCTGGCAAAGTATAGTCGGTAGTGAAATGTTAATAAAATAGATTCTTGTCACTTCCTGTTTTTCTGTAGGCTTAATAAAACACTGTTGAAATCTTGAGAAGTGATTTCTAATCTTTTTCCCAGAATGTGCTGTCCCCAACTGCCAAACTTCAGAATGTACTCCCTCACCCAGTTGCACGCAAACTGCTCACCCGCCCAGGCCCATCAATAAACTTTCCTCCCTGCCCTCTTCAAGGAAAGTATATAAGCTCTGCTTAAGCTGTTCTCAGGGTTCTCTGCTCTATTCAAATGAGCTCTGAGCCCCAGCATGCTGGACCCCCAATAAACCCTTTGTTTTTGCATGAGAGAGTCTCTTGGTGGTCTCTTCCCCCAATGCTCTTCCGATATTTATATATGGAGGTTCCACCGAAATCCAGCAGTGGTGAACGAGAGACCCCAATGGGCTACTCTCAGGGTAAGTAAGGCACCTCTTTCTGGTTTCAGGTTTCAGGTTAGGGCTTGGCAAAATGGCTGTCGATGAAGTGTGTGAGCTCTCTTTGATGGTGGCTGGCAGACGTGTCACAGAGCCACAAGCCAAGTCCCTGGGGGACGCCACAGAGGACTCGGGAATCGAGGAATAATAGTCTCCTCGACTCAGTGATACTTTGTTTCAGATTCGGTATTGCCAGCCCATCGGGTTTTGCCACCTGCTCAGTCTTGGTCTCAGTGTTGGACGTCCATTGCCTGTCTTTATTGTTTTCTCTTGTCTGTGTCCTGTGTCGTTGCTTTTACTGTTTGTGTATCTTTCATTATGGGACAGATCACTTCAATGCCTCTGTCCCTGACCCTTGATCTATGGACCAAAGTCCGCTTAAGGGCTCAGAATGTTTCTTTTTCAGTAAAACGCTGGACCTGGCAGACTCTGTGTGCCACAGAATGGCGCACCTTTGGATTCGGATTGCCCCTAGAAGGATCTTTCTACTTCCCACTAATTTAAAAAGACAGAGATATTGTCTTACAGCCAGGGCCACATAGCCATACTGATAAACAGGAATATACCTTAACTTGGCAGGACCTCTGCAAATCTCCTCCTCCGTGGGTGAAGCCTTTCCTTGCTGTGTCCCCGTTCCTACTCCTTCCCCCACGATCTCTCAACCCCTCTGCTCCTCCTCCTCCTCCACCCTCTGTTCTCCCTGAGTCACAAGATTTGACTCTACTGGACTCTCGTCCCCCTCCTTATCTTCTACCCTTGTCCCACAACCCCCAACACCCTCTAAGTGATTCTCCAGCTGCTGACTCAGCCTCTCCGCAATTGGAGGAAGCTAAGCCAGCCCAGGGCCCTCCAGATAACTCCCCTGCGTCACACACAGCCCCTCCTCCCCTGGAGGAAGCTGGAGTTGCTAAGGAACTCACCAGTGGCAAATGATTGAAAACCCTGGAACTCCCGTGTTGCTTCCCTCCATCCCTAAGGACCAATGATTGACGATGGCCATAGGGGAAAAATGCAAGCCTACCAGTATTGGCCTTCTCCTCTTCAGACCTATATAAATGGAAAAATAACAATCCCCCTTTTACCGAGGACCCAACCTGGCTCTCAGGTCTGGTGAAGTCATTGATGTTTTCACACCAACCTACTTGAGATGACTGCCAACAACTCATAGGGACTCTCTTCATGACAGAAGAACAAAAGAGAATCCTCCTGGATGCTAGAAAAAAGTATCCTCGGACCAAATGCATGACCGACAAAACTTCCCAATATATTCAAAGCCGGCTTTCTCTTGAAACGACCCAACTGGGACCCCAACACCTTTGAAGGTAGGGAGCATCTGTCCACTTATCGCCGGGCTCTAATAGTGGGTATCTTAGTGGCCGCTAGGTGACCAACTAATTTGGCCAAGGTAAGAGAGATTATTTAAGGGCCTGATGAATCTCCCTCTATGTTCCTAGAGATAATTATGTAGGCATATAAGAGACATACTCCTTTCGATTCTCAGGCAGAGGATCAAAAGGCATCTGTCACAATGGCCTTTATTGGGAAAGCTGCCCTGGATATTAAAAGTAAGTTACAATGCTTAGATGGATTACAAGATATGACTTTGAGGGATTTAGTCAGAGAACCCGAGAAGGTATACTTTAAGAGAGAAACTGAGGAAGAGAAGGGAGCTGAGTGAGGATAAAAGAAACAAAAGACAGACTAAGGCATTGACTAAGGTCCTGGTCACAACAACAAATAGGCCAGAAATTAAGAAACAGAGAGACAGGAAGGGATACCTGGGCACACACTAGAGGCCACCCCTGGCCTCAGATCAATGTGCCTACTCTAAAGAAAAAGGACACTGGGCCAAAGAGTGCCCTAGAAAGAGACAGCCATGCCAGCCAGATATTCTGACTCTGGAGGAATACTAAGAAAGTCCGGGCTCAGATCCTCTCCCTGACCTCAAGGTAACTTTTGAAGTGGAGGGGAACACAATAAACTTTGAAGTAGATACAGGGGGAATATACTCAGCCCGTAAGGCCCATTGGGCCCTCTACCGAATAAAAGGTCTCTAATTCAAGAGATTAACAGAATAAATATCGGGCTTTGACAACTACGAGGACCATGGACCAGGGAAAAGGAAAAATCCATCACTCCTTCCTAGTAATCCCAGAATGCCTGGCCCCATTGATGGGCAGAGTTCTGCTCACCAAGCTCTGGGCCAAAATAACTTTTAACCCTGAAGGCCCCCAAGTGGAATTTTTTAATCCTTCAGTAACTACTCCTATAATCATGGCTCTAACTATGTCAGTAGCAAATGTTCATCAACTCACTCACCTTTGTTCAAAGAAACTGCATTCATTCGTGAAGGATCAAGAACACAGTTTTCCACTAACCTACTCACAGCAAAAGGAAATAACTGAATGGGTAACAAAAGCCTGTCAGGTCCATTAATTGGTTAAAGCTTACACTTCCAAGCTTCCTGCAGGAAAGCACCTATGAGGAACCAGACGAGGACAATTCTGGGAAGTGGACTTTACTGAAATTAAGCCAGTAAGGTATGGACTTAAATAACTCCTAGTCTTTGAACATACATTTTCAGGATGTATTGAAGCTTTCCCCACACACAAAAAAAAGAAGAAATAAAAAAGAAGAAAAAAGAAACATCGCAAATGGTTGTAAAGAAGATCCTGGAAGATATTTATTCTCCCCTTGACGACCAGTAGTCTTAACCCTCATCAGCCCCATAAGCTGCGATGGCTGATCACAAATCCTACTGGACACGAAGTATGGCCTATCTCGAATACAGCCCCCTTACGAACCTGGTGGCCATCTCTCCACCCAGTCATTTGTCAGCTGGCTATAGGTCTTTCCTATTGGGATATCCCTGATTAACAGGATCCCACTAAAATTCCATTTAATCACTTCCGTACCATAGATAATGGAAACAAACATTATAGATGTAGGGACACGTGAGCCAGATGCAGGTTGGCTAGCCTAGATTACTATGTTTGCCCGGCAGACTATCAAAGCCACAAACAGTCACGGCTGTGGGGGGGGGAGAGCAGACTTCTATTGTAAGTCATGGGGATGTGAGCATACAGGGACAGTCAGATGGAACCCAAACTCCTCATCAAATTCTGTACACAGCATTGGCCATATTACGAATTAGATAACCAAAACCGATGGCCCCCAGAGGGGTCTCTAGATCCTCAAATTCTGTGTGACCTTTTTAACTTCTGCAAGTGCTCAAAAGGGTGAAAGGAGATTCCGCTATGTGGAGGCCTTCTCTCTCCTTTGCTCACATCCTGAACTATGCTTCTCCAATAGATGCTCACCCTCAGCCTTGTGCTCCAGACTCTCCGCTGTCACTCCCACCTCAGCAACTTGATTTCTCCCCTCCAATATCTAGATCAAAAACCCAAATCTCGACTGGTTCTCAGACCATTGCTCCCTTGCTGAGGTCGCAGGTACTGAGGTACCACTCCATTCACTCACTCCTCTCCTCTCCTGTCAGTGCCCACACCGGGTCCCACCCAGTCCTCTTACCACCTAATGCAAAGCTCAAACCCGCTGAGAAGAATCCTCAGACCCTAATACAAGATGTAATGAAAATGGCCTTTAATGTTGCTTTGTCATCACTAAAAACAGGTTACTAAGAATTCAAAGTCCCTCACAGGCTTTTTGGAATCTCACTCCCGTCTCCCCCTCTGTTCTATCTGTTCTACTGCTCAAGTTTTTGTTGCTATTAAGATCCCAAAGCCCTCTCCCAATATTCTTTTACATCTCTCCTTCCTCATTCTCAGATCCACAGAGCTGCTCTTATCCCTGCCTTCCAAATTGTCCCCCTCTGTACCAGGCCCACAGAAAAGTCTTAACTGACCTTCTCCAGAAGTCTTCACCATGGCTGATTTAGGACTTTCAGCAAAAGAGTCCCTATATAAGAGTTCACTGTAGATAAACTTCCTATTTTTGTGTTGCCCTGGTCTCCTTGGCAACTGGCTAAAAAATTCAGCACTCCTCATCTAGACACACCCTTACTAGTTTTTCACAAAATATTTGAAAAAAAGTCCTCTGGCCTTGAGCTGGGGCTTCACAGAGATGGCTACATTTCTAAGATAAAGAAGTTACAAACTGGGCTGTATGGAAACAGCTGGAAGGGGGAAAAAAAGAAAGGGAAGACACCCCCACCCAGGTGTCCTTGAAAAGTTAACTTGCCCAAACTGAGGAAAAAACAGAAACAAAAACTGCTTTTTGTGAACTTCTTCAGACTGTGAACTTCTGAGCCCCTTCCCTTACGTATTGGGTACAAAATTCTGAAACTACGTAACTTGGGTTTCAGGGGATTAATTGATTACAACAGAAGCAATGCCCTCTGAATCTGGTTGAAACCAAAAAAGACTGTTTCCGTGTCTTTGGTGCTATCTTAGGTGCCTTGCCTTGTCCGTCCCTACAACAGTATAATTCTATATACTTAAACATTGTTTATGTTTTCATGAAATGGTCAACAGATGTGATTAATTGTGAAATGGTGCAGGTGTTTCCCAGAGTGCTCTATCATGACGCAGGTTCATCTGAAGATCAAAGAGGGGGACATACAACCCGGTTCCGCTGGGAACATATGTCCCTCACCTTAGCCATTCTATTACGAATAGGAGTTGCTGCAGGGTTGGGCACAAGAACCACTGCTCTGGTCCATGGGACACAACAAGTGACCCAATTAGAAGCAGCAATAGATCAAAACTTAAAGATTTTAGAAACCTCCATCACAGCTTTGCAGGAATCTTTAACCTCTCTCTCTGAAGTTGTTTTACAGAACAGTCGAGGGTTGGACCTCCTTTTCATGACAGAGGGGGGCCTTTGTGCTTCATTGAGGGAAGAATGTTGTTTTTATGTCCACAATACTGGAGTTGTAAAAAAATCTATGAGTAAATTAAAAAGATGCCTTGAAGAGCAACAACGAGAGAGAGAGGCACAAAAAGGGTAGTTTGAGTCTTTTTTTACACAGTCCCCCTGGTTAATTACGTTTTTATCAACCCTGGCCGGTCCAATAATAATCCTCATATTATTACTAACTTTAAAACCCTGTTTCCTCAACCATGTAATTTCTTTTCTCCAAGCTCAAATTGGACAAATTAAAATTATGGTAATACCCCACTAGCAGACATAGAATGTGACACCCCACAACGATCACTTTTATGATTAAAAGTAGCCAGAAAAAGAAGTGGGGAATGAAAGGTTAATAAAATATGTACTTGTCACTTCCTGTTTTTCTGTACACTTAACGAAACACTGTTGAAATCTTGAGAACTCTTTGCTAATCTTGTTGCCAGAATGTGCTGTCCCCAATTGCCAAACTGCTGAATCTACTCCCTCACCCAGTTGAATAGAAACCTGAACTGTACTTGGATCATTGAATGTAGAAGAGAACATCCATTCAAAAAGTTATAGTCAGTTGGATTAGAAAGATAGTCGGTAAGTTTAGGAAGAAAAGTGAGTATAGGATTTGGAACAAAAGTTCTTTAGCAATAAGGTTTTGGTTAGAGAGTCAATGTAAATGTCAACACAAGTGAAGAGTCAGTCACAATGATGCACAGGGCAAAATATGTAGGAAAGCAGATATCAATAGAGACATTAGGAAATCAGGAAAAGAATAAAGTGAGTGATGGGATTAGATATTTTCAACAGGGTTGAGGATGAATATGTGAGCTTAGGATAAAACAAATATGAAGTCAACAATAGGATTGACATTTGATAGCATTAGCGTAGCCCAAGACAGTGTCCAAAATAAGCTCTGTTGCCCCTCATTTGCCTAAATTCCCAGTGGCCTGTACACCCTTCCTGTGTACCAGGAGTGATCAAATAGGCCTGCCCTTAATACTGCTCTGCTTCTCCAATTTGAGTCCTACTGAGTGTCGGGTACAGATTCTTTATGTGAATTGGAAAGATGAGAAAACTCAAGCACCTATTGGATAGCCTCTGAATAGATTTGAAGAACTCATTTGACCCAAAAGATCCCTATTCTCACTTGATGGAATTCAGGAACCTTACAGAGGCAGGCAAAATACTTCATCAACAATGACTGCTCTTTTTGCCATTTTGGATTTTATGCACCCATGGGATCTTTCTTTAGATCCATCAGGTGCTGAGAATCTAAGTCAAAGAATCACACTGGGCCAAGAGGCTGATTCACACACATCTTTTTCCAAATCAATTAAGGAAAGAGCCAAAGGTAAAGCATATTCATTTCCATTTGAAAAATCTTTCCTTCAGGATTCACAAAGGGTTGGCCTGAGACAAAGACCTTCCTGACTCTCAGGGCAACAGAACAATAGGTAAGCAAATGGCCCAAAGCAGGGATTCTCCACTGAGACTTTACTGGTCACACTGATATCTGAGTTTTCTGAGATGCTCGCCATTTCATTCAGCTATCCAGTACATGGCCATGTCACAGAGCTTGGAGGTAGTACATATCTTGGACACAAAACCATGAGCCTATTCTGGAGATTGGCCATAATTCAGGAAGAAAACAGCAACTTAGGAAGGTAGCAGGTATCGCCCATCAATAAGGCAAGCCACAGTCAATTCATAAATTGTGCTGGATGAATGCTGGGAAGCTTCCTATGAGACAGGACACATCCATTGATGAATTCTCTTTTCTAATGTCTACAAGCACGGACACAGTGGGATACACAGACATAGAAACACTTGCATTGTCAAACGACTTACTAGAAACAGTTCACTCCAAACCAAACAAACTGCCTTTTCTACCTATTCTCAGAACATGAGACAAAACCACAAACCCACACCCGCAATGGCACCTCCTTCCCCCAAATAGGTCTGTGACTCTCCGGAGTGTGCTCTGACTGATGGGCCATACTATGATCCTCCGAAATGGCCTGCCCTGTCTCAGATCTGGTCTTCTTGGCCAACAATGTGAAGTTGTTAGAAGCCAGGAGTGAGCCACTATCTGCTTGCTCAGGAAGAGCCCCTCTTCCGAGCTTTCCTGGCATTTGGCCATCCTCACATCAGTAGGTATCAAGAAAGACTGACTCTGTCCTTTGTAAATCCAAAAAAGTGAGACCACTGGGACTAGGACTGGGACTCGCTCTGGGTGCCTGGCTTTCTGTATACCAAGTTCAGAGAGTTCCATCACCAAGGAAGTGAGATGAGATCACTTCCTTCAGGAACTGAATGAGATCACTGCCTTGGCAACCACTTTGTCATAACAATTGCTCCCAACGGTCCCATGAGATGAGGGCTGCCCCTACTTCCTGTGACACTTTCACAAGTTAAAATGGTATATCACCCGTAGGCAAAAGGGAACAGCTCTCCACACAGGCCGGGTTTGGTCCATCTTCTCTACATTAAGAAGAGATAGGCTCATTCTGACGCAACCCTTAATCCTGACCAGGTTGTTTGCCATGGAAGATGATTTTTGCTCTCTCAGGTCTTACATAGCTGCCTACATCTTCTCCAGAGATCATTTCTGCATGGAGCTTTGAGGTTCTCAACAGATGGAAGATCCACTGCATTCCTGTATTGTAAGACCAACACTGTCCCTGCTCTTCTGTAAACATAGATGTGAATTGGAATCATGAGAAAACCCACGAACCTATGGGATAGCCTCTACAGGGCTTTAAAGAATTCACTTGACCCAAATGATCCCTATTCTCACTTAATGGAGGTCAGGAACCTTACAGAGGAAGGCGAGAGACTCTATCCACCATGACAGTTCTTTTGTCCATTTTGGTTTTGGATGCACACATGGGATTTTTCTTTAGACCCATCATGTGCTGTGAATCTAAGCCACAGCCTCACATAGGGCCAAGAGGCTGATTCAGACACATCCATTTCCAAAGCAATTAACCGAAGAGGCACAGGTAATGACCATTCAATTCCATTTGAAAACTATTTTCTTCAGGCTTCACAAAGTGTGGCCTGAGGCAAAGACCTTCCTGACATTCAGGGCAACAGAATAGGTAAGCAAAAGGCCCAAAGCAGGGTTTCTCCACTGAGAATTTCTTGGGCATACTGATATCTGAGTTTTCTGAGATACTCACCATTCCCATCAGCTATCCAGTACATGGCCATGTCACAGAGATGGAGGTGGTACATATCTTGGACACAAAATCATGAGCGTATTCTGGAAAGTGTCCAGAATTCAGGAAGAAAACAGGAATTTAGAAAGATGGCAGGAATTGCCCATCCATACGGCAAGCTGCAGTCCATTCATAAATTGCACAGGATGAATGCTTTGAAGCTTTCTCATAGACAGGACACATCCATTGATGCATTCTCTTTTCTACTGTCTACAATCGCGGACACAGTATGATATATAGACACAGAAACACTCACGTTGTCAAAGGACTTACTAGAAACAGTTCACTCCAAAACAAACAAACCTGCTTTCCTAACTATTCTCAGAACATGAGACAAAACCACAAACTCACACTCACACCCAAAATGGTACCTCTTTCCCCCAAGTAGGTCTGTGTCTATCCGGAGTGTCCTCTGACTTGTGGGCCATACTATGTTCCCCAAAAATGGCGTGTCCTGTCTTCAATCTGGTCTCTTTAGCCAACTCTGTGAAGTTGTCAGGAGCCCGTGGTGAGAAACTACCTGCTTTCTCTGGAAAGGCCAGTCTTCATAGTTTCCAGGCATTTGGCTGTCCTCACATCAGTAGGTACCAAGAAAGAGTGACTCTGTCATGTTAAATCCAAACAAGTGAGCCCACTGGGACATGGAGTGGGTTTGACTCTGTGTGCCTGATTTCCTGGATCCCAAGATCACAGACTTTCATCACCAATAATGTAAGGTGAGGTCACTTCCTTCAAGAACTGAATGAAGTCACTGCCTTGGAAACCACTTTGTTTTAACAGTTGCTTCCAAGGTTCTCAAAAGATGGAGTCTGCCTCTACTTGCTGTGACTCATTCATAAGTTAGAATGGTATATCAACCATAGGCACCGGGGAACAGCTCTCCACACAGCCATGGTTTGGTCCATCTTCTCTACATTAGGAAGAGAGAGGCTAATTCAGACACATCCCTTCAACCTGACCAGGTTGTTTGCCATGGAAGATGACTTTTGCTCTCTCAAATCCTTCATACCTGCCTACACCTTCTCCAGGGATTATTTCTGAAGGGACTTTTGAGGTTCTCAGCTGGTGGATGATACCCTACCTTCCTGGATTTTAAGACCAACTCTGTCCCTGCTCTTCTGTAAAGTGAGATTGAGGGAACAGTGTATGGTTAGTGTTAATAGCATGTTCGATTTGGGTTAGGAGTCATTCTGCTGGATGAATTATGGTATTGGGAACCTGTGATATTTATAAGAATATAAATGTGAAATATATGTATGAGAACAGAGATCTAGGAAAGATTTGAAGCCAGAAAGGCATTGGGCCCTTGATTGGTATACTTAGATTGAATCATGTTCTGAACCGAGGTCTCAGATAAATCGATATACAATGGCATAGGACCCTATACCTCGGATGATTGAAAGTAGAAGAGAACATCCAGTCAAAAGGGGTAGTCTGTAGGATTAGGAAGATAGTAAGTAGGTTTAGGAAGAAGAGTGAGTCTCGGAGTTGGGCCAAAAGTTCTTTAGCAATTGGTTTTCAGTTAGAGGGTGAATGTAAATGTCAGCACATGTGAAGAGACAGTCACAATGATGAACTGGGAAAAATATGTAGGAAAGCAGATATCAATAGGGGCATTAGGAAATCAGGAAAAGTATAAAGTGAGTGATAGGATTAGATATTTTCAACAGGCTTGAGGTTAAATATATAATCTTAGGAAGAAACAAATATGTAGTAACCAATAGGATTGACATTTGAGAGCAGTAGGCACCCTGGACATAGATGCTTTTAGTAATCCATGGTCACTTCCCATTTAGGCTTTGGTACAATCATATGTGTGACCTTTGCATTTTGTGTACAGAATACTACTGTGGTAAAATGTATATGTAGATCAGGTGACATGAGTATTTCTTGCACCATAAAGGGGAGTAATATTCTGGAAACTTATAAATTAGTACTGGGGATGCAAATAGGTGTACCTTGTGTTGATGATTATTGAGATGATGCATGAATAGACCATATTGTGAATAAAGTATGTAACTGGATCCAACATTAAATAATGGTTTGAGTTTGCATCTGAAAATATATTGGAAATCTTATATTGATATATATACCATCATTCCAACGAGTTATATATGCAATGGTATTATTAGGGTGACGGTTTATCGTGAAGAGTGAGTTTTGCTTCAAAAATGATTATGGAATCGAAAATAATGTGTTTAGAAAGAAGTCTAGTGAAAAGACCAGTAAAGAAACATGGAGAATACATGTGTTCTGAAGTAGTAAGTAATTGAAAGTGAACCAAATGCCAAAAAAATTTGTGAAGTTGTGGATGAAAAAATACATCCTATGATGTCCATAAACTGAAGAAATATTAATGTACCAGTGTTGAGTAAAAATGAACTTCAAATTACACATCATGTCCCATAGCAATCTACTTGCATTAATGTTAAACTGGGTCAGTTACTGTAGAAATATTAGGATTTTTAAGCACCATCCACTGAACTTAGTTTTCAGTAGTAGGAAACCAAAATATATTTCAGGTGTATGAATATTACTGAGAATAATCTTGTGAAAATTTGAATTTAAATGAACATAAATGAATATGAATGAATTTAGGGAGTGTATAATAAGACACATATTTTTCATATTTTTTTTAAAATCTGGAGAATATATACACACACACACACACACACGCACACACACACACGCACACACACACACATTAATATTTAGCAATATATATGCCAATCGATATTCATCATGAAATATAATTCATTCACAAATCCAAAAATATTCATTTTACTGAACATGGATTTATGTATAGTGTTTTTCACTAGGAAGCTCACCCATAGGTGGAATTTTCAGTTCCATCATTATTTAGGGAAAGTCATCTCTTCTCACAATTTTTATATTCCAAAGCCAGTGATCTTTCAAGAATGTACGTGTGATACCAGGTAGGATATTGTATATGCATAAAAAAATTACATGTGCTGAATAGGATACAGAGAAAGGGAGACAGGAATTTACATATGTGATAACTTTAAAAAATCATGGAGAAATATTAAAATGAAAAGTTTACTAAATTTAAAACACATACTCTTGATAAAGCAGAAGACAAATACAAATATACACCATGCTTCCTATGAAAGGACTGTACTTCTATTCAGTTAGGTTTTTTTTTCTCCATGATATTAGGATTAGTAGTCAGAGTCTAGTAGGGTATGGGTTACTGTCAGGGATTCAGTATTTCAAATGGAAAATAGGAAAATGAATCTAATGTTTATGCAAACATGTGATTCACAAAAATCTTCCCTCTCTTATCCAGAACAATGCCTTGACATAACCATCGCTAAAAGTAAGACACAATTAGAGGAGAGGAGTTAGAAAACCTGTGAATACATATGTGGAATAAAAAATGCTCAGGAGTTCACAACACTGGAGGTGGTAAAAGAGTTTACAAAAGTATGGGAGAGGGTAAACACTCCAGAAACATGGAGCTGTGCTGACCTAAAGACTTATTGAGAAACTTCCTCTGAGGTTAGGCACAAGAAATATATGTATGGCAATATGTAAATCAATGGTTCTGCAACTGATGTGATTCTGCAATCTGTATATGGAGTAAAAATGGGAGCTCATATCCCACTTGAATCAAAGTGTGAAATATGATATATCAAGAAGTATGTAATGTTTTGAACAACCTACAATGAAAATTAATTAAAAAAAGAAAAAGAAATATATGTAATTGTCAGGAGATTTAGCTTCGTTTATAGTGACACCAAAAATCTGGGTCTGCATCTATGTGACCTGGAGGACATGGTTCTTTATTATGTAATGAACATGAGGCAGCAGGTCTGAATTCTCCCTTTGTAGGTAAACTGTTGCCACTGGGAGCTAAGTGTCTTCCCGTGTGGTTTGTGAAGCCATTTGGTCATCCTCCACTTTTCAGGGTGTTTCTTATTGCTGCACTGGGAATTTGGTATTTGCTTCACGAAATACAATATGTTCAACTGGGACACAATGCTGGAGGGAGTTCTGTCATGTGTGGTTGGTCAGGGTCGGCAAGAGAATGTACGAACCAGGCTTCTATCCCACATAGCTTTCCCCTTGACTATAGCAACCTGATTCTGAACATTGCCCTGAAACCTCTACATATAACAAGATGCCTTTACATATAAAGGTCTGCTGCCTGCACCATGTCAGTCGCAAGTTTTGGAAGCCAATGGAAGATCCAGGTGGTCCTACCAAAAATATTTATTTACACACCTACAGTCCACTGCTCTACACCCACTACCCAGCAGGCTCCAACTTACTGGCATTTCTGTTCTACACCATTTTCACGAAACTCAGTCAATCAAGGCACTGTTTGTTATACTCATGATCAGCAACAGGATATCTAAAGGTTATCCAGTGCCACCTGGTCATGGGGATTTCAAAAATTTCATGGTATTAATCTAGTCATTTTTCAAGGATGAAGTTGGAGGCACTGTGGGTTTCATTTAATTCAGGAACCATTAAATGGTGAGGAAGCTCATTTCAATGAAAGCTCTGGAGAACACTCACAGGCAAGCCTTCCCAAAGAGTGGCCAAAAGGACACATGAATCCAGGCCCATTGAGGTATACAATGTGAGGTCCATGTGTGTTTGGACTCTCAACTATGGCTACCAAGTCTTTAAGAATTAAATCATGTGATATCCTGGCTCAGAATCCCTGAGCTCTGTGGAAAGCCATCCTGGGCCTAGATCTCAGTTTCCAAAAGCGATTCTCATGCGTGGTCTCCTAAAATCCCAACACTATTCATGGCAATACTTCTCTGAGGTCAGTTCCCGAACTCAGTCTCTAAGGGGAATCACACCCGAGTTCAAGCCCTGGTGGACCCAGTCATCTCTTCCAACTACCACACAAATTACCACAATTAAAACAAGAACCCTTCCATATGGCCCTCATCTTCTTTCATATAGACACTCATCATAATCTGGCTGGAGGTTTCCATGAGGGGCGCAGACCAAGACAGTGTCCCAAATAAGCTCCTTTGCCCCTCATTTGCCTAAAGTCAAGGTGGCCTGGACACCCATCCTGTGAACCAAAAGTGATCAAATAGGCCTGCCATTAATACCGCTCCAATTTGAGGACTACTGTCTGTGGGGTTTAGATTCTTTATGTGAATTTTAGTCATGAGAAAACCCAAGCACAATGGGCTAGCCTCTGCAGGTTTTGTAGAACTCTTTTGACCCAAAGGATCCCATTCTCACTTGATGGAGGTCAGGAACCTTACAGAGGAAGTCGAGAGACTTCATCCCAATAATTGTTCTTTTGGCGAATTTTCTTTTGGATGCACACATGGTAACTTTCTTTAGATCCATCAGGTGCTGAGAATCTAAGCCACAGCCACACACAGGGCCAAGGGCCTGATTCAGACACATCCCTTTCCAAAGCAATTAAGGAAAGTGCCACAAGTATGCCCATTCATTTCCATTTGAAAACTGTTTTCTTCAGGCTTCACAAAGGGGTGGCCTGAGGCAAAGACCTTCCTGACATTCAGGGCAACAGAACAATAGGTAAGCAAAAGGCCCAAAGCAGGATTTCTCCTCTGAGACTTTCCTGGTCACACTGATATCTGAGTTTTCTGAGATGCTCGCCATCACCTACAGCTATCCAGTACATGGCCATGTCACAGAGCTTGGAAGTGGTACATATCTTGGACACAAAACCATGGGCCTATTCTTGAGATTGGCCGGAATTCAGGACGAAAATAGAAACTTAGAAAGGTAGCAGGTGTTGCTCATCGATAAGGCAAGCTACAGTCCATTCATAAACGGGGCAATATGAATGCTGAGAAGCTTTCTACTAGACACGACACATCCATTGATGAATTCTCTTTTCTAATGTGTACAACCACGGAAACAGTGGAATACACAGACATAGAAACACTCGCCCTGTGAAAAGACTTACTAGAAACAGTCCACTTCAAATGAAACAAACCGACTGTCCTACCTATTCTCAGAAAATGAGACAAAACCACAAACCCACAACCACACCCACAAAGGCACCTCCTTCCCCTAAGTAGGTCTGTGACTATCCAGAGTGTCCTCTGACTTGTGGGCCATAATATGTTCCCCCAAAATGGCCTTTCCTGTCTCAGATCTTGTCTCCTTGGCCAACTCTGTGAACTTCTTAGGAGCCAACGGTGAGCAACTACCTGCTTTCTCATGAAAAACCCTGCATCCGAGCTTTCCTGGCATTTGGCCTTCCTCACATCTGTAGGTACCAAAAAATACTGACCCTGTCCTTGGTAAATCCAAACAAGTGAGACCACTGGGACTGGGACTGGGATTGGCTCTGTGTGCCTGGCTTCCTGGATCCCACGTTCAGAGAGTTCCATCACCAAGAAAGTGAGGTGAGGTCACTTCCTTCCTGAACTGAATGAGGGCACTGTCTTGGCAGCCACTTTGTCCTAACTGTTGCTTCCAAGGGTCCCAAGAGATTGAGGCTGCCCCTACTTCCTGTGACATTTTCACAAGTTAGAATGGTATATCAACCAAAGGCACCCAGGAATAGATCTCCACACAGGCCTGGTTTGGTCCATGATCTCTACATTAAAAAAAAATCTGATTCAGACACAACCTTTTATCCTGACAGGGTTGTTTGCCATGGAAGATGACTTTCGGTCTCTCAGGTCCTTTATTGCTTCCTACATCTTCTCCAGGGATCATTTCTGTATGGACCTTTGAGGTTCTCAGCAGGTGGAAGTTTTTCTACATTTCTGTATTGTAATATCAACTCTTTCCCTGCTCTTCTGTAAAGTTAGATTGAGGGAACAGTGTCCCGTTATGGTTAAAAACATGATCGATTTGGGTTAGAAATCATTTTGCTGGATGAATGATCGTATTGAGAACTTGCTATGTGTAGAAGAATATATAGGTGAAATATATGTATGACAAAAGAAATCTAAGTCTGATTTGAAGCCCAGAAGGGCATTGGGCCCTTGATAGGGATACATGGTGTTGAATTACGTAATGCAGAGTTGTCTCAGATAAATCGATATACAATGGCATAGCACCTTGTACGTTGCATGAATTAATGTAGAAGGAACATCAAGTCAAAAAGGCATAGTCGGTAGTGAAAGGTTAATAAAATTAATAAAATAGGTACTTGTCACTTCCTGTTTTTCTGTATGCTTAACAAAACACTTTTGAAATCTTGAGAAATGTTTGCTAATCTTGTTCTAGAATGTACTGTTCCCAAAAGCCGAACTGCAGAATGTACTCCCTCACTCGGTGTCATGCAAACCGCCCACTCGCCCTTATCCATCACTGAACTTCCCTCTCTTCCCTCTCCAAGGAAAGTATATAAGCTCTGCTTAAGCTGTTCTCAGAGGTCTCTGCTCTATTTAATTTAGCTCTGAGCTCCAGCATGCTGGACCACAAATAAACCCTTTGCTGTTGCATGAGACAGTCTCTTGGTAGTATCTTCCTCTGACACTCGCCTGACCTTTACATATTGAGGTTCCACCGAGTTCCAGCAGTGGCGGACGAGAGACCCCAACGGGCTCCTCTTGGAGCAAGTAAGGCGCCTCTTTCTGGTTTCAGGTTTCTTGTTAGGGCTTGGCAAAATTGCTGGCGATGAAGAGCCTGGGCTCTCTCCGACGGTGGCTGAGAGATGTGTCACAGAGACAAAGGGCACATCTCTGGAGGACCCCGCAGAGAACTCGGGAAATCAAGGAACAATAGTCTTCTCGACTCAGTGATATTTTCTTTTAGATTCGTTATTGCTATACCATTGGGTTTTGCCGGCTACTCATTCCTGGTCTCAGTGTTGGACGTTCATTGCCTGTCTTTATGGTCTTGTCTTATCTGTGTCGTGTGTCCTTGCTTTTTCTGTTTGTGGAACTTTCATTATGGAACAGAGCACCTCAATGCCTCTGTCCCTGACCCTTGATCACTGGACCAAAGTCCGCTTAAGGGCTCAGAATCTTTCTTTTTTTAGTAAAACGCTGGACCTGGCAGAATCTCTGTGCCTCAGAATGGCCCATCTTTGGAGTCGTATGGCCCCTAGAAGGATCTTTCTACTTCCCACTAATTTAAAAAGTCAGAGGTATTGTCTTTCAGCCAGCGCCACATAGCCATCTGGATCAACAGCCATATATCTTAACTTGGCAGGACCTCTGCAAATCTCCTCCTCCATGGGTGAAGCCTTTCCTTGCCCCTACCTCTGCTCCTACTCCTTCCCCCATGATCTCTCAAACCCTCTCAACCTCCTCCTCCTCCACCCTCTGTTCTCCCTGAGTCACAGATTTGACTCTACTGGACTCTTCTCCCCCTCCTTATCCCCTGCCCTCGTCCCCTAACACACAACACACTCTAAGTGATTCCGCTGCTGCTGACTAAGCCTCTCTACCATTGGAGGAAGCTAAGCCGGTAATATGATCTGACAATGGACCGATGTTCATGGCCCAGGTAAGTCAGGGGTTAGCCAGGAACCTGGGGATTAATTGGAAGTTAAATTGTGCTTATAGACCACAGAGTTCAAGACAAGTAGAAAGAATGAATAGAACCATTAAAGAGACCTTAACGAAATTAAGCTTAGAGACCAGCATAAGATTGGACTGTGCTCCTGCCTTATGCAATGTTTCATGCAAGAAAAAATCCCTTTGTTTCTTTGAGTAACCTTACCACATGTGAAATTCTTTCTGGTGGCCCTCCTCCAGTAGGGGACCTAAGCCCAACTGTAAGACCTAAAGATCCTTTCCACACCCCCTTGCTTGACAGACTTAAAGATCTTGAAAGAACTCAGTAATACCTGTGAAAACAGCTGGCAACTGCCTACCCAACTGGGAACCAGGGGATTCCACATCCATATCAAGTAAGAGATTTCATCTATGTAAGATGATATCAGGTGTCATCCCTGGTACCCCGCTGAAAAGGACCATACCAGGTGCTATTATAACACCTACAGTGGTAAACGTAAACAGAATCACTTCCTGGATCCATGCCTCTCATCTCAAGCCTGCTCCCTGTACAGAATCTTTCTGGAAAATGAAAAAGACTGGTAACAGTTTCAAATTGTGTATTCGCAATGTGAATAAGGTTATATACTCTCCCCTTGGCTACAAGTAGTCCTAACCCTCATCAGCCCATTAAGCAGTGATGGCTGATCACAAATCCTACTGGAAAAGAAGTATGGTCTATCTCACATACAGCCCCGTTAGGGACCTGGTGGCCATCTCTCCACCCAGACATTTGTTAGCTGGCTATAGGTATTTCCTATTGTGATATCCCTGATGAAGAGGATCCCACTAAAATACCATTAAATCCCTTCTGTACCATAGATAATGGAAACAAAAATTATGGATGTAGGGACACGCGAGCCAGATGCAGGTTGGCTAGTCTAGATTACTAAGTTTGCCTGGCAGACTATCAAAGCCACAAAGAGTAATGGCTGTGTGGGGGAAAAGCCGACTTTTTCTGTATGTCATGGGAATGTGTGCATACAGCGGCTGCCTGATGGAACCCCAATTCTTCATCAAATTCAGTACACAGCATTGGCCACATTACCAATTAGACAACCAAAAACTATGGCACCCAGAGGGGTCTCTAGATCCTCAAATTTTGCGTGACCTTTTTAACTTCTGCAAGTGCTCAAAAGAGTGAAAGGAAATTCCCCTTTGTGGAAGTCTTTTCCCTCCCTCACTGACATCCTGAACTATGCTTCTCCAATAGATCATTATCCTCAGCCTTCTGCTCCAGACCCTCTGATTTCACTCCCATCTCAGCAACTTGATTTCTCCCCTCCAATAACTAGATCAGAAACCCAAAGCTCCAACAGTTCTCAGACCATCGCCCACTTGCTGAGGTAGCAGGTACATAGGGACCGCTCCACTGACTCATTCCTCTCATCTCCTGTCAGTGCCCTCACCGGGTCCCACCAGGTCCTCTTACCAGCTAACCCAATGCTCAAACGAGCTGAGGAGAGCCCTGAGACCCTTATCAAAGATGTAATATAATTGGCCTTTAAAGTTGCTTTGTCATCACTGAAAACAGGTTTCTAAAATTTAAAGTCCCTCACAGGATTTTGGGATCCTCACTCCCTTCTTTCACTCTGCTCTACCTGATCTACTGCTCAAGTTTGCTGCTAGTTAATTCCCAATACCCTTTCGCATTATTCTTTTACATCTCTCTTTTCCCTCATTCTCAGATCCTAGGAGGTGCTCTCAGCCCCACCTTCCCCGTCTTTCCCCCTCTGTACCAGGCCCACAGAAAAGTCTTAAATGACCTTCTTCAGAAGTCTTCACCATGGCTGAGTTTTGAACTTTCAGCAAAACAGTCCCAATAAGACTTTAATGTAGATAAACTTTCTCTTTCGTATTGCCCTGTTCTACTTGGCCACTGGCTAAAAATCTCAGTACTTCTAAGCTAGACAATCCCTAACTAGTTTTTCACAAAATATGTGAACTAGTCCTCTGGCCTTCAGCTGGGGCTTCACAGAGATGGCTACATTTCTAAGATAAAGAAATTACCAACCGGGCTCCATGGTAACAGCTGGAAGGGGGAAAATAAGAAAGGGAAGAAAAAGCTCTCCTCATCCCAGGTGTCCTTGAAAAGTTAACTTGCCCAGAACAGAAGGAAAAACAGAAACAAATACTGCTTTTTTAAACTTCTGAAGACTGTGAACTTCTGAGCCCCATCCCTTATATGTTGGGTACAAAATTCTGAAACTACCTAAACTTGAGTTTCAGGGGATTAATTGATTTACAATAGAAGCAATACCCTCTGAATACGGTTGCAACCAAATAGGACTGTTTCCCTCTCTTGAGTGCTATCTTAGGTGCCTTGCTTTGTCAGTGCCTACAACAGCATAATTCTATATACTTAAACATCGTTTATGTTTTCATGAAATGATCAAGATATGTGATAAATTGTGTAATGGTGCAGATGTTTCCCAGAGTGCTCTATCATGAGGCAGGTTCATTTGAAGATCAAATAGGGTGGGCATACAACCGGTTCCACTGGGAACATATATCCCTCACTTTAGCCATCCTATTAGGAATAGGAGTTGCTGCACGGGTGGGCAGAGGAACCAGTGGCATTGTCCATGGGACACAAAAGATGACCCAATTAGAAGCAGCAATAGAGCAAATGTAAGATATTAGAAACCTCCTTCAGGGCTTTGCATGAAACTTTAACCTCTCTCTCTGAAGTTGTTTTACAGAACAGTTGAGGGTTGGACCTCCTCTTCATTAGAGAAGGGGGCCTTTGTGCTGCATTGAGGAAAGAATGTTGTTTTTATGCTGACTATACTGGAGTCGTAATAAAATCTATGAGTAAATTTAAAAGACACCTTGAAGAGCATCAACAAGTGAGAGAGGGCCCAAAAGGGTGGCTTGAGTCTTGGTTCACACAGTCCCCCTGGTTAACTACGTTTTTATCAACCCTGGCCGGTCCAATAATAATCCTCATATTATTGCTAACCATAAAACCCTGTTTGCTCAACCGTGTAATGTCTTTTCTCCAGGCTCAAATTGGAGGAGTTAAACTTATGGTAATACCCCACTAGCAGACATTGAATGTGACACCCTCCAATGATCATTTTTATGATTAAAATTAGCCAGAAGAAGAAGTGGGGAATGAAATATTAATAAAATAGGTACTTGTCACATCTTGTTTTTCTGTATGCTTAACAGAACACTGTTGAAATCTTGAGAAATGTTTGCAAAACTTGTTCCCAGAATGTTCTATCCCCAGCTGCCAAATTGCAGAATGTACTCCCTCTCCCAGTTGCATGCAAACTGCCCACTCGCCCTGACCCATCAATACAATTCCCTCCCTTCTCTCTCCAGGGAAAGTATATAAGCTCTACTTCAGCTATTCTCAGGGCTATCTGCTCTATTCAGGTGAGCTCTGAACCCCAGCATGCTGGACACCCAATAAACCCTTTGATGTTGCATGAGATAGCCTGTTGGTAGTCTCCTCCTCTGAAGCTCGCACCACGTTTACTTGGATGATTGAATGGAGAAGAGAACATCGAGTCAAAAAGGGATAGTCTGTAGCATTAGGAAGATAGTCAGTAAGTTTAGGAAGAAGGGTGAGTATAAGATTTGGAACAAAAGTTTCTTAGCAATAGGATTTGGATTAGAGAGTGAATGTAAATGTCAGCACAAGTGAAGAGTCAGTCACAATGATGAAGTGGGGAAAATATGTAGGAAAGCATATATCAATAGAGACATTACAAAATCAGGCAAAGTATAAAGTGTGTGATAGGATTAGACATTTTGAACAGGGTTGAGTTTAAATATATAATCTTAGGAAGAAACAAATATGTAGTCACAAATAGGATTGACATTTGAGAGCATTGGGCAAATTTCAGGTGGATGAATATTTTGAGAATAATCTTGTGAATAGTTGATTATAAATCCACATACATGAACATGAATGAATTTAGGGAGTGAATATAAGACACATATATTTCATATTTTGAAAAATCTGGAGAGTGTATATATATATATATATATATATATATATATATATATATATACATATATATATATACATATATATACATATACATAAAACAAACACACAGACAAAAAAGTAGCAATATATATGTCAATCAAAATTCATTATAAAATATATACCATCCACAGATCTAAAAATATTCTTTTTAATGAACATGGATTTATGTATAATGCTGTTCAACTAACAAGCTCACCCATAGGTTGAATATTCAGTTCCAACAGGGTTTAGTAGGAGTGATCTCTTCTAACAATTTGTATCTGCCAAGTCAGCCACCTCACAAGAATGTACGTGTGGTACCAGATAGGAATCTATATGTGCATATAAGAATACAGAGAAAGGGAGACAGGAATTCACATATTTGTTAACCTTAAAAATACAAGGACAACTATTTCAACAAACAATTGACTAGATTTATAACTCCAACTCTGTATCATGCAAAAGGCAAGTCCATCTGTACACCATGCCTACTCTGAACTGCTTGTATTTCTATTCTTTATGGGTTATTTTTCTCCATCATATTAGGATTAGTAGTCAGAGTCTGGTAGGGTATGGGTTAGAGTCAGGTATTCAGTATTTTGAATTGAAAATAGGACACTGAATCCAATGTGTATGCAAATATATGCTACGGAAAAATCTTCCCACTCTCCTCCAGAACAATGCCTTGACATTACCTTCGCCCCAAGTAAGACACAATTAGAGGAGAAGAGTTAGAAAATCTGTGAATACATATCTAGAATAGAAAATGCTCCAGATTTCACATCTTTGGAGGTGGTAGAGGAGTTTCCAAAAGTAAGAGACAGGGTAAACACTCCACAAACATGGAGCTCTGCTGGCCAAAAGACTTTTTGAGAATCTGCCTCTGAGGTTGGGCACTTGAAATATATGTTGTTGTCAGGAGCTTTAGCTTTATTTGTAGTGAAACCATCAAAGCTGGATCTGCATCTATGTGACCTGGAGGAAATGGTTACTTATTTTCAAATAAAAATGAGGCAGCAGTGATGAATTCTCTTTTTGTAGGTAAACTGTGGCCACTGAGGGCTAAGGGTCTTCCCATGTGGACTGTGAAACCAATGGTCATCCTCCAATTTTCGTGGTGTTTCTTGCTGCTGCACTGGGAGTTTGGTATTTGCTTCATGAAATACAACGATTTCAAATGGGACACAGTGCTGAAGGGAGTTCTGTCAGGTGTGGTTGGCAGGGTCTCCAGGAGAATGCACCAACCAGGGTTCTATCTCAAGTAGCTTGCCCCCTTGACAATAGCAACATGATACTGAACATTGCCCTGAAACCTCTCCATATAAAAATATGCCTTTACATATATGGGTGTGATGGTTGCACCATGTCAGTCACAGCCATTTGGAAGCCAATGGAAGATCCACATGGCCCCACCACAGATGTTTTATCACACATTTGCATAACACAGCTCTAGGCCCACTACTTACCAGGCCCCAACTTACTGGCATCTCTGTTCTACACCATTTTCATGAAACCCAGTCAATCAAGGCCCTGTCTGTTATACTCATGATCATCAACAGGACATCAAAGGTCCTCCAGTGCCAGCTGGTCATCGTAATTTCTAAAATTTCATGGTAATTATCTAGCATTTTTTCACAGATGCATTAGGAGGCAATGTTGGTTTCAATTCATTCAGGAACCATTAAATGGTGAGGAAGCTAATTTCAGGGAAATCTCTGGAGCACTCTCACAGGCAAGTCTACCCAAAGAGTGGCCAAAAAGTCACATGAAGCCAGGCCCATTGAGGTCTACAAAGCGAGGTCCAAGTGTGTTTTGAATCTCAATTATGCCTGCCAAGTCTTTCAGAATAAAATCATGTAATATCCTGGCTGTGATTCCCAGTGTTCTGTGGAAAGCCACTCTGGGCCTTGATCCCAGGTTCCAATGGCAACTCTCATTCCTGGCCTCCTAAAATCCCAACACAATTCATGTCAATACTTCTCTGAGGTCAGTTCCAGAACTCAGTCTCTAAGGGGAATCACAGCAGAATTCATGCCCAGGTGGACCCAGTCATCTCTTCCAACTGCCACACAAATGACCACAATTATAACCAAAACACTCCTACATGGCCCTCATCTTCTACCATAAAGATACTCATCATAACATCTGGATGGAGGTTTTCATGAGAGGCACATCCCAAGACAGTGTCCAAAATAAGCTCCCTTGCCCCTCATTTGCCGAATGTCAGGGTGGCTTGGACACCCTTCCTGTGAACCAGGAGTGATCAAATAGGCCTGACCTTAATACTGCTTCGCTTCTCCAATTTGAGGCTCTCTGACTGTGGGGTCTAGATTCTTTTTGTGAATTGGAGTCATGAGAAAAGCCAAGCACCTCTGCAGAGATTTGAAGAACTCATTTCACCCAAAGAATCCCTATTCTGACATGATGGATTTCAGAAACCTAACAAAGGAAGGCAATATAATTCATGCACATTGATTGAACGTTATTCCATTTTGGTTTAGATGCACATATGGGATCTTTCTTTACATCCATCAGGTGCTGAGAATCTAAGTCACAGCCTAAAACAGGGCAAAGGGCCTGAATCAGACACATCCTTTTCCAATGAAATTAAGCAAAGAGCCAGAGGTGATGCACATTCATTTCCATTTGAAAACTGTTTTCTTCAGGCTTAACAAGGGGGTTGCATGAGACAAAGACTTTCCTGTTATTCAGGGAAACAGAACAATAGGTAAGCAAAAGGCCCAAAGCAGGGAATCTCCACTGAGACTTTCCTGGTCACACTGATATCTGAGTTTTCTGAGATGCTGGCCATTCCATTCAGGTATCCAGTACATGGCCATGTCAAAGACCTTGGATTTGGTACATATCTTGGACACATAACCATGAGCCTATTCTAGAGAGTGGCCAGAATTCAGGAAGAAAACAGGGACTTAGGAAGTTATTAGGTGTTGCCCCGTGCATAAGGCAAGCCACACTCCATTCATAAATTGGGCAGGATGAATGCTGGGAAGCTTTATACTAGACATGACACATCCATTGCTGCATTCTCTTTTCTCATGTCTACTACCACAGGCACAGTGGGATACACAGACATGGAAACACTCACCTCGTCAAACGACTTACCAGAAACAGTTCACTCCAAAACAAACAAACCGCCATTCCTACCTATTTTCAGAACATGAGACAAACCACAAACCCACACCCACTCCCAAAAAGGCACCTCCTTCCCCATAGGTGTGTGACTAACCAGAGTGTCCTCTGACTGGTGGCCATACTCTGTTCTTCCGAAATGGCCTGTCCTCTCTCAGATCTGTTTTCCTTGGCCAACTCTGTAAAGTTGTAAGGAAAAAGTGGAGAGCCACTACCTGCTTTCTCAGGAAAGCTCCCTCTTCAGAGCTCTCCAGGCATTTGGTAATCCTCACTTCAGTAGGTACCAAGAATAACTGACTCTATCTTTGGTAAATCCAAACAAGTGAGCCCACTGGGACTGGGACTGGGACTGCCTCTGGGTGCCTGGCTCCTTGGATACAAAGTTCAGAGAGTTCCATCACCAAGGAAATGAGGTATGTCACATTCTTTGGAACTGAATGAGGTCATTGCCTTGGCAAATGTATATCTTATGATGTGCAAAAACTGAAGAAATAATAATGTACCAGTGTCGAATACAAATGAATGACAAATTACATATCATGTCCCATAGGAGTCTACTTGCATTGATGTTAGACTGGGTCAGTTACTGTAGAATAATTAGGATTTGTATGCACCATTCACTGAAGTTAGTTTTCAGTACTAAGAAACAAATATGTATTTCAGGTGGATGAATATTTCTGATTATAATCTTGTGAAAAGTTGATTATAAATCCACACACATGAACATGAATGAATTTAGAGAGTGTATATTAGACACATATATTTCATATTTTAAAATTTGGAGAGTATATCTATATCTATATCTATATCTATATCTATATCTATATCTATATCTCTCTATATATACACACTCACACACACAAACACACACACACAACACTCACAGACATTAAAAAGTACCAATATAAATGCCAATCGAATTCATCAGTAAATATATATCATCCACAAATGCAAAAATATTTATTTTACTGTACATGAGTTAATGTATAATGTTGTTCTACTAGGACGCTCTCCTATAGGTTGAATTTTCATTTCCAACAGCATTTAGGAGGAGTGAACTCTTCTCACAATTTGTATCTGCCAAGACAGCCACCTCACAAAAATGTACGTGTGATACCTGGTAGGATTCTATATATGCATATAAATATACATGTGTGAATAGGCTACAGAAAAGGGAAACAATAATTCACATATTTGTTAAGTTTAAAAACACATGGAGAATATTTCAATTAAAATTTGACTAGATTTATAACTCCTACCTTATATAATGCAAATGTCAAGTCCAACTATACAACATGTCTCCTCTGAAGTACTTGTATTTCTAATGTGTTGGGTTAATTTTCTCCATTATATTAGGATGAATAGTCTGAGTATACTAGGTATGGGTTAGTGTCAGGGATTCAGTATTTCGAATGGAAAATTGGAAAATGAATCCAATGTGTATGTAAATATATGCTGCACAAATATCCTCCTGCTCTCATCCAGAACAATGCCTTGACATTACCTTCACCCCAAGTAAGACACAATTAGAGGAGAAGAGTTACAAAATCAGTGAATACATATCTGGAATGGAAAATGCTCAGGAGTTCACAACCTTCGAGGTGGTAGAGCAGTTTCAAAAACTAAGGGACAGGGTAAACACTCCACAAACATGGAGCTCTGCTGGCCTAAAAACTTTTTGAGAAACTGCCTCTGAGCTTTTACACTTGAAATATATGTTGTTTTCAGGAGATTTGGGAGTTCAGTCACGTGTGGTGGGTCAGGGTCTGCAAGAGAATGCACCAACTAGGCTCCTATCTCTCACAGCTTGCCCCATTGCCCCCTTGTCCATATCAACCTGATTCTTAATTTTCCTCTGAAAACTCTCCATATAACAAGATGCTTTACATATAAGGGTCTGTTGGCTACACCATGTCAGTTACAAGCCATTTGGAATCCAATGGTAGATCCACATGGCATCTCTGTTCTACACCATTTTCATGAAACTCAGTAAGTCAAGGCACTTTCTGGTATAATCATGATCAGCAACAGGACATCCAATGTTTCTCCAGTGCCACCTGGTCATAGCAATTTCAAAAATTTCATGGTATTTATCTAGCCATTTTTCAAGCATGAAGTTGGAGGCACTGTGGATTTCAGTTCATTCAGCAAACATTAAATGGTGAGGAAGCTCATTTCAATGAAATCTCTGGAGAACTCTCACAGGCACGGCTTCCCAAAGAGTGGACAAACGGTCACATTAGGGCAGGCCCATTGAGGTCTACAATGTGAGGTCCATGTGTGTTTTGACTCTCAACTATGGCTGCCATTTCTTTAAGAATAAAATCATGTGATATCTTTGCTGAGATTCCCAGGCCTCTGTGGAAATCCACCCGGGGCCTAGGTCTCAGTTTCCAAGAGCGACTTTCATGTGTGGCCTCTTAAAATCCCAACAAAATTCATGGCAATGCTTCTCTGAGTTCAGATCCAAAACCCAGTCTCTAAGGGGAATCACACCAGAGTTCAAGCCCAAGTGGACCCAGTCATATTTTCCAATGCCACACAAATGACCAAAATTAAAACCAAAACACTCCCACATGGCCCTCATCTTATTCCATATAGTCAATCATCTTAACCTCTGGCTGGAAGTTTCCATGAGGGGCGCAGCCCAAGACTGTGCCCAAAATCTGCTCATTTGTCCCTCATTTGCCTAAAGTCAGGGTAGCCTGGACACCGTTTCTGTGAACCAGGAGTGAACAAATAAGCCTGCCGTTAATACTTCTGTGTTTCTCCAATTTGAGGCCTACTGATTTTAGGTATCGATTCTTTAGGTGAGTCATGCGAAAACACAAGCACCTCTGCAGGGCTTTGAAGAACTCATTTGACCCAAAGAATCCCTATTCTCATTTGATGGAGTGCAGGAACCTAACAGAGGAAGGCAAGAGACTTCATCCACAATGAATGATATTTTTTGCCATTTTGGTTTTGGAAGCTCACATGGGATCATTCTTGAGATCCATCAGGTGCTGAGAATCTAAGTCACAGCCACACACAGGTCCAAGAGGCTGATAAAGACACATCCCTTTCCAAAGCAATTAAGCAAAGAGCCACAGGTGAGGCCCCTTCATTTCCATTTGAAAACTGTTTTTTTCAGGCTTCACAAAGGGGTGGCCTGAGGCAAAGACCTTCCTGACATTCAGTGCAACACAACAATAAGTAAGCAAAAGGCCCAAAGCAGGGTTTCTGCACTGAGACTTTCCTGGTCACACTGATATCTGAGTTTTCTGAGATGCTCGCCATTCTCTTCAGCTATCCAGTACATGGCCATGTCACAGAGCTTGGAGGTAGTACATATTTTGGACACAAATCCATGAGCCTATTCTGGAGAGTGGCCAGAATTCAGGAAGAAAACAACAACTTAGAAAGATAGCAGGTGTTGCACATCGATAAGACAAGATGCAGTCCATTCATATATTGGGCAGGATGAATTATGGGAAGATTTATACTAGACAGGACACATCCATTAATGCATTCTCTTTTCTAATGTCTACAACAACGGACACAGTGGGATACACAGAAACAGAAACACTCGCCGTGTCAAATGACTTACTAGAAACTGTCCACTCCAAACCAAACAAACCGCCTTTCCTATCTATTCTCAGAACATGAGACAAAACAACAAACCCACACCCACTCCCACAAAGGCACCTCCTTCCCCCAAGTAGGTCTGTGACTATCCGTAGTGTCCACTGACTGGTGGGCCATACTATGTTCCCCCGAAATGGCCTGTCTTCTCTCAGATCTTGTTTCCTTGACCAACTCTGTGAAGATGTCAGGAAAAAGTGGTTAGCCTCTACCTGTTTTCTCAGGAAAGGTCCATCTTCAGAGCTCTCCTGGCATTTAGCCATCCTCACATCATTAGGTACCAAGAAAACTGACTCTGTCCTTGGTAAATCCAAACAAGTGAGCCCACTTGGACTGGGACTGGGACTGCCTCTGGGTGCCTGGCTTCTTGGATACCAAGTTCAGAGAGTTCCATCACCAAGGAAATGAGGTATGTCACATTCTTTGGAACTGAATGAGGTCACTGCCTTGGCAACCACTTTGTCCTAACAGTTGCTTCCAAGGGTAACATAAGATGGAGTTTGCCCCTACTTCCTGTGACACTTTCATAAGATAGAATGTATATCAACCATTGGCACCCGGGAACAGCTCTCCACTCAGGCCTGGTTTGGTCCATCTTCTCTACAATAAGAAGAGAGAGATTCAGATTCAGACACATCCCTTCATCCTGACCATGTTGTTTGCCATGGAAGATGACTTTTGCTCTCTCAGGTGCTTCATACCTGCCTACAACTTCTCCAGGTATCATTTGTGCATGGACATTTGAGGTTCTCATCAGGTGGAAGGTCCCCAACTTTCCTGTATTGTAAGAACCACTCTGACAGCTCTTTTGTCCATTTTGGTTTGGGATGCACACATGGGATTTTTCTTTAGACCCATCATGTGCTGTGAATCTAAGCCACAGCCTCACATAGGGCCGAGAGGCTGATTCAGAAACATCCATTTCCAAAGCAATTAAGCAAAGAGGCACAGGTAATGACCATTCATTTCCATTTGAAAGCTATTTTCTGCAGGCTTCACAAAGTGTGGCCTGAGGCAAAGACCTTCCTGACATTCAGGGCAACAGAATAGGTAAGCAAAAGGCCCAAAGCAGGGTTTCTCCACTGAGACTTTCTTGGGCATACTGATATCTGAGTTTTCTGAGATACTCACCATTCCCATCAGCTATCCAGTACATGGCCAAGTCACAAAGATGGAGGTGGTACATATCTTGGACACAAAATCATGAGTGTATTCTGGAGAGTGTCCAGAATTCAGGAAGAAAACAGGAATTTAGAAAGATGGCAGGAGTTGCCCATCCATACGGCAACCTGCAGTCCATTCATAAATTGCACAGGATGAATGCTTTGAAGCTTTCTCGTAGAGAGGACACATCCATTGATGCATTCTCTTTTCTAATGTCTACAATCACGGACACAGTATGATATATAGACACAGAAACACTCACCTTGTCAAAGGACTTTCTAGACACAGTCCACTCCAAAACAAACAAACCAGCTTTCCTAACTATTCTCAGAACATGAGACAAAACCACAAACTCACACTCACACCCAAAAAGTCACCTCCTTTCCCCAATTGGTCTGTGACTATCCGGAGTGTCCTCTGACTTGTGGGCCATACTATGTTCCCCCAAAATGGCGTGTCCTGTCTCCAATCTGGTCTCTTTGGCCAACTCTGTGAAGTTGTCAGGAGCCCATGGTGAGAAACTACCTGCTTTCTCTGGAAAGGCCAGTCTTCATAGTTTCCAGGCATTTGGCTGTCCTCACATCAGTAGGTACAAAGGAAGAGTGACTCTGTCTTGTTTAATCCAAACAAGTGAGCCCACTGGGACATGGAGTGGGTTTGACTCTGTGTGCCTGGTTTCCTGGATCCCAAGATCACAGACTTTCATTACCAAAACTGTAAGGTGATGTCACTTTCTTCAAGATCTGAATGAAGTCACTGCCTTGGAAACCACTTTGTTTTAACAGTTGCTTCCATGGTTCCCAAAAGATGGAGGCTGCCTCTACTTGCTGTGACTCATTCATATGTTAGAATGGTATATCAACCATAGGCACCGGGGAACAGCTCTCCACACAGGCATGGTTTGGTCCATCTTCTCTACAATAGGAAGAGAGAGGCTAATTCAGACACATCCCATCAACCTGACCAGGTAGTTTGCCATGGAAGATGACTTTTGCTCTCTCATGTCCTTCATAGCTGCCTACATCTTCTCCAAGAATCATTTCAGCATGGACCTTTTAGGTTTTCAGCAGCTGGAAGATCTCCTATATTCCTGAATTGTAAGACCAACTCTGTCCCTGCTCTTCTGTAAAATTAGATTGAGGGAAAAGTGTATGGTTAGGGTTAATAACATGTTCAATTTGGGTTAGGAATCATTCTCTGGAATGAATATTTGTATTAGGAACCTGCGATATTTATAAGAATATATAGGTGAAATATAAGTATGAAAACAGAAATCTAGGTAAGTTTTGAAGCCCAGAAGGGCATTGGGCCCTTGATTGGGATACTTAGCATTGATTTATGTCCTGCACAGTTGTCTCAGTTAAATCAATATACTATGGCATAGGACCTTCTAATTTGGATGATTGAATGTGGAAGAGAACATCCAGTCAAAAAGGGATATTCGGTAGGATTAGGAAAATAGTCGGTAGGTTTAGATAAAAGAGTGAGTATAGGATTTGGACCAAAAGTTCTTTAGCAATAGGGTTTCAGGTAGAGAGTGAATGTAAATGTCAGCACATGTGAAGAGTCAGTCACAATGATGAACTGGGTAAAATATGTAGGAAAGCAATATTTTGAAGACGTATAAATTAATTGGGGGTACAAATAGGTGTACCTTGTGCCTATGAATATAGAGATAATGCATGAATAGACCATACTGTGAATAAATAATATAACTGGTTCGAACTTTAAATAATGGATTGAATTGATTTCTGAAAATATACAGAAAACCTAATATTGATATACAATCATTCATTCCAAACAGTTATGCATCTAATGGTGATATTAGATTTATGGTTTATCATGAAAAGTGTGTGAGTTTTGCTTCAAAACTGATTATGAAATTTAAAAAAAAAATGTGTTTGCAGAGAAGTCTCATGAAAAGACCAGTCAAGAAACCGGGAGGAATACATGTGTTCTGAAGCAGGAAATGATTAAAAGTGAAAAAATACCTATAAAGTTGTGAACTTGTGGATGAAATATATATCCTATGATGTGCAAAAACTGCAGAAATATTAATGTAGCAGTGTTGAATATAAATGAACGTCAAAATACACATCATGTCCCATAGGAATCTACTTGCATTGATGTTAAACTGGGTCAGATACTGTAGAATTATTAGGATTTGTATGCACCATTCACAGAAGTGAGTTGTCAGTACAAGGAAACAAATATGTATTTCAGGTGGATGAATATTTCCAAGAATAATCTTGAGAAAAGTTGATTATATTTCCTCATGCATGAACATGAATGAATGTATGAATGTAGAGAGTGTATATAAGACACATATATTTCATGTTTTGATAAATCAGGAGAGTATATATATATATATATATATATATATATATATATATATACCAAAAAAACACACAGAGAAACATAAAAAAGTAGCAATATATGCCAAATGAAATTTATAATGAAATATATAACATCTACTGATGCAAAAATATATACTTTACTGAACATGGAATTATGTATAATGTTATTGTACTAGGAAGCTCACCCATAGGTTGAATTTTTAGTTCCAACAGCGTTTAAGAGGGGTAGTCTCTTCACACAATTTATATCTGCCGAGTCAGCAACCTCACAAAAATGTATGTGTGATACCAGGTAGGATTCTATATGTACATATAAAAATACATGTGCTGTATAGGCTACAGAGAAAGGGAGGCAGGAATTCACGTATTTGTTAATTTTAAAAACACATGAAAAACTATTCCAAATAAAAATTCACTAGATTTATAACACCTACCATTTATTATGCAAAAGAAAAGTTCAAAAATACACCATGCCTCCTCTGACCTGCTTGTATTTCTGTTCTATTTGGGTTATTTTTCTCCATCATATTAGGATTAGTAGTCAGAGTCTAGTAGGGTATGTGTTAGTGTCAGGGATTCAGTATTTTGAATGGAAAATAGGAAAAAGAATCCAATGTATATCAAATATGTGCTACACAAAATATTTTCCCTCTCTCATCCAGAACAATGTCTTGACATTACCTTCGCCCCAAGTAAGACACAATTAGTGGAGAAGAGTTATAAAATCTGTGAATATATAACTGGAATGGAAAATGCTCAGGAATTCACAACCTTGGATGTGGTAGAGAAGTTTCCATAAGTAAGGGACAGGTTAAAAACTCCACAAACATGGAGCTCTGCTGGCCTAAAGGACTTCTTGATAAACTGCCTCTGAGGTTGGGCACATGAAATATATGTTGTTTTCAGGAGCTTTAGCTTCCTTTGTCGTGAGACCATCAAAGCTGGGTCTGATTCTATGTGACCTGGAGGACATGGTTTCTTATTTTCTAATGAACATGAGGCAGCAGTGGTGAATTCTCTCTTTTAAGTAAAATGTGACCAGTGCGTGCTAAGTCTCTCCCCATCTGGGCTGTGAAGCCATTTGGTCATCCTCCACTTTTTCCTGGTTTTTCTTTCTCCTGCATTGGGAGTTTGGTATTTGCTTCACGAAATACAAGGAGTTCAAAAAGGACACAGTGCTGGATGGAGTTCTGCCACATGTGGTGGGTCAGGGTCTGCAGGAGAATGCACCAACCAGGCTTCTATCCCACATAGCTTTTTCCCTTGTCTATTGCAACCTGATTCTTAACATTGCCATGAAACCTCTCCATATAACAAGACGCCCTTACATATTAGTGTCTGCTGGCCTCACCATGTCTGTCACAAGCCATTTGGAAGCCAATGGCAAATCCATATGGCCACATCAGAGATGTATTATGACACACATACACACCACAGCTCTAGGCACACTAGTCAGGAGGCACCAACTTACTGGCATGTCTGTTCTAGATCATTTTCATGAAACACAGTCAATCAAGGGACTGTCTAGTATACTCATGATAAACAACAGGACATCCAAAGGTTCTCCAGAGACATGTTGTATAGTTGGACTTGACATTTGCATTATATAAGGTAGGAGTTATAAATCTAGTCAAATTTTAATTGAAATATTCTCCATGTGTTTTTAAACTTAACAAATATGTGAATTCTTGTTTCCCTTTTCTGTAGCCTATTCACACATGTATATTTATATGCATATATATAGAATCCTACCAGGTATCACACGTACATTTTTGTGAGATGGCTGTCTTGGCAGATACAAATTGTGAGAAGAGTTCACTCCTCCTAAATGCTGTTGGAAATGAAAATTCAACCTATAGGAGAGAGTCCTAGTAGAACAACATTATACATTAACTCATGTTCAGTAAAATAAATATTTTTGCATTTGTGGATGATACATATTTACTGATGAATTTCGATTGGCATTTATATTGGTACTTTTTAATGTCTGTGGGTGTTGTGTGTGTGTGTGTGTGTGTGTGTGTGTGTGTATATATATATATATATAAATATATATATATATATATATATATAGATAGATAGATATAGATATAAATATACTCTCCAAATTTTTCAAACTATGAAATATATGTGTCTAATATACACACTCTAAATTCATTCATGTTCATGTATGTGGATTTATAATCAACTTTTCACAAGATTATAATCAGAAATATTCATCCACCTGAAATACATATTTGTTTCCTAGTACTGAAAACTAACTTCAGCAAATGGTGCATACAAATCCTAATTATTTTACAGTAACTGACTTAGTCTAACATCAATGCAAGTAGACTCCTATGGGACATGATATGTAATTTGTCATTCATTTGTATTCGACACTGGTACATTATTGTTTCTTCAGTTTTTGCACATCACAGCATATACATTTCATCCACAAGTTCACAAATTAATAAGCATTTGTTTCAACTTTAATCATCTTGCTTCAGAACACATGTATTGTCAGGGTTTCTTGACTGGTCTTTTCATGAGACTTCTTTCCAAACACATTATTTTGAATTTCCATAATCATTTTGAAGCAAAACTCACACACTCTTCATAATAAACCAAAACACTAATATTTCCATTAGATATATACCTGGTTGGAATGAATGATTGTATATCAATATACGATTTCCTTTAATTTTTCAGATATCAGTTAATTCATTATTTAAAGTTCAAAAAAGTTATATTATTTATTCACAGTATGGTCTATTCATGCTTTTTCTCTATGTTCCTAGAAACAGGGTACACCTCTTTGTACCCCCGATTCTCATTTTACATCTTCAATATATTGCTCCCAGAAATGGTGAAAGAAATACTCATGTCACCTCATTATCACAGTAATATTCTGGACAAAAAATGGAAAGGTCACACTTATGATTGTACCAAAGCCTAAATGGAAAGTGAACATGGATTTCTAAAAACATCCATGTCCAGGTTGCCTAATGCTGTCAATTGTCAATCTTATTGGTGACTACATATTTGTTTTTTTCCTAATTTATATATTCAAACTCAACCCTGTTGAAAATGTCTAATTCTATCACTCACTTTATACTTTGCCTGATTTCGTAATGTTTCTATTGATATCTGCTTTTCTACATATTTTCCCCAGTTCACCATAGTGACTGACTCTTCATATGTGCTGACATTTACATTCACTCTACAACCGAAAGTCTATTGCTAAAGAACTTTTGGTCCAAATCCTATAATCACTCTTCTTCCTAAACCTACCGACTATCTTCCTAATCCTACTGAATATCCCTTTTTGACTGGATGTTCTCTTCTAAATTCAATCATCCAATGTACAAGGTCCTATGCCATTGTATATCGAATTATCTGAGGCATCTTTGCAGAACATCATTCAAAGCTAAGTATCCCAATCAAGGGCAAAACCCTTCTGGGCTTCAAATCATACCTAGATTTCTGTTTTCCTACTTACATTTCACCTCTATATTCTTGTAAATATTGCAGGTTCCCAATGCCATTACTCATCACACAGAATCACACGTAACCCAAATCAAACCTGTTTTTAACCCCAAGTATACACTGTTCCCTCAATCATTTTACAGAAGAGCAGGGACAGAGTGGTTCTTACAATACAGGAAAGTTGGGGACCTTCCACCTGATGAGAACATCAAATGTCCATGCACAAATGATACCTGGAGAAGTTGTAGGCAGGTATGAAGCACCTGAGAGAGCAAAAGTCATCTTCCATGGCAAACAACCTGGTCAGGATGAAGGGATGTGTCTGAATCTGAATCTCTCTCTTCTTATTGTAGAGAAGATGGACCAAACCAGGCCTGAGTGGAGAGCTGTTCCTGGGTGCCAATGGTTGATATACATTCTACCTTATGAAAGTGTCACAGGAAGTAGGGGCAACCTCCATCTTATGTTACCCTTTTAAGCAACTGTTAGGACAAAGTGGTTGCCAAGGCAGTGACCTCATTCAGTTCCAAAGAATGTGACATACCTCATTTCCTTGGTGATGGAACTCTCTGAACTTGGTATCCAAGAAGCCAGGCACCCAGAGGCAGTCCCAGTCCCAGTCCCAGTGTGCTCACTTGTTTGGATTTACCAAGGACAGAGTCAGTTTTCTTGGTCCCTAATGATGTGAGGATGGCCAAATGCCAGGAGAGCTCTGAAGATGGACCTTTCCTGAGAAAACAGGTAGTGGCTAACCACTTTTTCCTGACATCTTCACAGAGTTGGTCAAGGAATCAAGATCTGAGAGAAAACAGGCCATTTCGGGGGAACATAGTATGGGCCACCAGTCAGAGGACACTTCGGATAGTCACAGACATACTTGGGGGAAGGTGGTGCCTTTGTGGGAGTGGGTGTGGGTTTGTTGTTTTGTCTCATGTTCTGAGAATAGATAGGAAAGGTGGTTTGTTTGGTTTGGAGTGGACAGTTTCTAGTAAGTCATTTGACACGGCGAGTGTTTCTGTGTATCCCACTGTGTCCGTTGTTGTAGACATTAGAAAAGAGAATGCATTAATGAATGTGTCCTGTCTAGTATAAATCTTCCCATAATTCATCCTGCTCAATATATGAATGGACTGCAGCTTGTCTTATCGATGTGCAACACCTGCTATCTTTCTAAGTTGTTGTTTTCTTCCTGAATTCTGGCCGCTCTCCAGAATAGGCTCATGGATTTGTGTCCAAAATATGTACCACCTCCAAGCTCTGTGACATGGCCATGTACTGGATAGCTGAAGAGAATGGCGAGCATCTCAGAAAACTCAGATATCAGTGTGACCAGGAAAGTCTCAGTGCAGAAACCCTGCTTTGGGCCTTTTGCTTACTTATTGTTGTGTTGCACTGAATGTCAGGAAGGTCTTTGCCTCAGGCCACCCCTTTGTGAAGCCTGAAGAAAACAGTTTTCAAATGGAAATGAATGGGCCTCACCTGTGGCTCTTTGCTTAAGTGCTTTGGAAAGGGATGTGTCTTTATCAGCCTCTTGGACCTGTGTGTGGCTGTGACTTAGATTCTCAGCACCTGATGGATCTTAAGAATGATCCCATGTGAGCTTCCAAAAACAAAATGGCAAAAAATTTCATTCATTGTGGATGAAGTCTCTTGCCTTCCTCTGTTAGGTTCCTGCACTCCATCAAATGAGAATAGGGATTCTTTTTGTCAAATGAGTTCTTCAAAGCCCTGCAGAGGTGCTTGTGTTTTCGCATGACTCTAAATCACCTAAAGAATCGATACCTCAAATCAGTAGGCCTCAAATTGGAGAAACACAGAAGTATTAACGGCAGGCTTATTTGTTCACTCCTGGTTCACAGAAACGGTGTCCAGGCTACCCTGACTTTAGGCAAATGAGCGTCAAACGAGCAGATTTTGGATACTGTCTTGGGCTGCGCCCCTCATGGAAACCTCCAGCCAGAGGTTAAGATGATTGACTATATGGAATAAGATGAGGGCCATGTGGGAGTGTTTTGGTTTTAATTTTGGTCATTTGTGTGGCATTGGAAAAAATGACTGGGTCCACGTGGGCTTGAACTCTGGTGTGATTCCCCTTAGAGACTGGGTTTTGGAACTGAACTCAGAGAAGCATTGCCATGAATTTTGTTGGGATTTTAAGAGGCCACGCATGAAAGTCGCTCTTGGAAACTGAGACCTAGGCCCCGGGTGGATTTCCACAGAGGCCTGGGAATCTCAGCAAGGATATCACATGATTTTATTCTTAAAGAAATGGCAGCCATAGTTGAGAGTCAAAACACACATGGACCTCACATTGTAGACCTCAATGGGCCTGGCCTAATGTGACCTTTTGTCCACTCTTTGGGAAGCCGTGCCTGTGAGAGTTCTCCAGAGATTTCATTGAAATGAGCTTCCTCACCATTTAATGTTTGCTGAATGAACTGAAACCCACAGTGCCTCCAACTTCATGCTTGAAAAATGGCTAGATAAATACCATGAAATTTTTGAAATTCCTATGACCAGGTGGCACTGGAGAAACATTGGATGTCCTGTTGCTGACCATGAGTATACCAGACAGTGCCTTGATTTACTGAGTTTCATGAAAATGGTGTAGAACAGAGATGCCAGTAAGTTGGAGCCTGCTGAGTAGTGGGTCTAGAGCAGTGGTGGGGAGGTGTTTGATAAAACATCCGTGTTAGGGCCATGTGGATCTACCATTGGATTCCAAATGTCTTGTAACTGACATGGTGCAGCCAGCAGACCCTTATATGTAAAGGCATCTTGTTATATGGAGAGTTTTCAGAGGAAAATTAAGAATCAGGTTGATATGGACAAGGGGGCAATGGGGCAAGCTGTGAGAGATAGGAGCCTAGTTGGTGCATTCTCTTGCAGACCCTGACCCACCACACGTGACAGAACTCCCTCCAGCACTGTGTCCCAGTTTAGCTCCTAGTATTTCGTGAAACAAATACCAAACTCACAGTGCAGCAGCAAAAACACCACAAAAAGTGGAGGAGGACCAAATGGCTTCACAGTCCACACGGGGAGACACTTAGTCCCCAGTGGCCTCAGTTTACCTACAAAGAGAGGATTCAGCACTGCTTCATCTTGTTCATTGGAAAATAAGAAACCATGTCCTCCAGGTCACATAGATGCAGACCCAGCTTTGATGGTCTCACTACAAAGGAAGCCAAATCTCCTGAAAACTACATATATTTCAAGTGTGGAAGCTCAGAGGCAGTTTCTCAAAAAGTTTTTAGGCCAGCAGAGCTCCATGTTTGTGGAGTGTTTACCCTGTCCCTTAGTCATGGAAACTCCTCTACCACCTCCAAGGTTGTGAACTCCTGAGCATTTTCCATTCCAGATATGTATTCACTGATTTTGTAACTCTTCTCCTCTAATTGTGTCTTACTTGGGGTGAAGGTAATGTCAAGGCATTGTTCTGGATGAGAGCGGGAGGATATTTACGCAGCATATCTTTACATACACATTGGATTCATTTTCCAATTTTCCATTTGAAATACTGAATCCCTGACACTAACCCATACCTAGTAGACTCAGACTATTCATCCTAATATAATGGAGAAAATTAACCCAACACAATAGAAATACAAGCACTTCAGAGGGGACATGTTGTATAGTTGGACTTGACATTTGCATTATATAAGGTAGGAGTTATAAATCCAGTCAAATTTTAATTGAAATATTCTCCATGTGTTTTTAAACTTAACAAATATGTGAATTCTTTTTTCCCTTTTTGTAGCCTATTCACACATGTATATTTATATGCATATATAGAATCCTACCAGGTATCACACGTACATTTTTGTGAGGTGGCTGTCTTGGCAGATACAAATTGTGAGAAGAGTTCACTCCTCCTAAATGCTGTTGGAAATGAAAATTCAACCTATAGGAGAGCGTCCTAGTAGAACAACATTGTACATTAACTCATGTTCAGTAAAATAAATATTTTTGCATTTGTGGATGATACATATTTACTGATGAATTTCGATTGGCATTTATATTGGTACTTTTTAATGTCTGTGAGTGTTGTGTGTGTGTGTGTGTGTGTGTGTGTGTGTGTGTGTATAGATAAAGATATAGATATAGATATACTCTCCAAATTTTTCAAAATATGAAATATATGTGTCTAATATACACTCTCTAAATTCATTCATGTTCATGTATGTGGATTTATAATCCACTTTTCACAAGATTATAATCAGAAATATTCATCCACCTGAAATACATATTTGTTTCCTAGTACTGAAAACTAACTTCAGTGAATGGTGCATACAAATACTAATTATTCTACAGTAACTGACCCCGTCTAACATCAATGCAAGTAGACTTCTATGGGACATGATATGTAATTTGTCATTCATTTGTATTCGACACTGGTACATTATTGTTTCTTCAGTTTTTGCACATCGCAGGATATACATTTCATCCACAGGTTCACAAATTAATAAGCATTTGTTTCAACTTTCACCACTTCTTGCTTCAGAACACATGTATTGTCAGGGTTTCTTGACTGGACTTTTCATGAGACTTCTTTCCAAACACATTATTTTGAATTTCCATAAACATTTTGAAGCAAAACTCACACACTCTTCATGATAAACCAAAACACTAATATTTCCATTACATATATACCTGGTTGGAATGAATGATTGTATATCAATATACGATTTCCTTTAATTTTTCAGATATCAGTTCAATTCATTATTTAAAGTTCAAAAAAGTTATATTATTTATTCACAGTATGGTCTATTCATGCTTTTTCTCTGTTCCTAGAAACAGGGTACACCTCTTTGTACCCCCGATTCTCATTTTACATCTTCAATATATTGCTCCCAGAAATGGTGAAAGAAATACTCATGTCACCTCATTATCACAGTAATATTCTGGACAAAAAATGGAAAGGTCACACTTATGATTGTACCAAAGCCTAAATGGAAAGTGAACATGGATTTCTAAAAACATCCATGTCCAGGTTGCCTAATGCTGTCAATTGTCAATCCTATTGGTGACTACATATTTGTTTTTTTCCTAATTTATATATTCAAACTCAACCCTGTTGAAAATGTCTAATTCTATCACTCACTTTATACTTTGCCTGATTTCGTAATGTTTCTATTGATATCTGCTTTTCTACATATTTTCCCCAGTTCAACATAGTGACTGACTCTTCATATGTGCTGACATTTACATTCACTCAACAACCGAAAGTCTATTGCTAAAGAACTTTTGGTCCAAATCCTATACTCACTCTTCTTCCTAAACCTACCGACTATCTTCCTAATCCTACTGAATATCCCTTTTTGACTGGATGTTCTCTTCTAAATTCAATCATCCAATGTACAAGGTCCTATGCCATTGTATATCGAATTATCTGAGGCATCTTTGCAGAACATCATTCAAAGCTAAGTATCCCAATCAAGGGCAAAACCCTTCTGGGCTTCAAATCATGCCTAGATTTCTGTTTTCCTACTTATATTTCACCTCTATATTCTTGTAAATATTGCAGGTTCCCAATACCATTATTCATCACACAGAATCACTCGTAACCCAAATCAAACCTGTTTTTAACCCCAAGTATATACTGTTCCCTCAATCATTTTACAGTAGAGCAGGGACAGAGTGGTTCTTACAATACAGGAATGTTGGGGACCTTCCACCTGATGAGAACCTCAAATGTCCATGCACAAATGATACCTGGAGAAGTTGTAGGCAGGTATGAAGCACCTGAGAGAGCAAAAGTCATCTTCCATGGCAAACAACCTGGTCAGGATGAAGGGATGTGTCTCAATCTGAATCTCTCTCTTCTTCTTGTATAGAAGATGGACCAAACCAGGCCTGAGTGGAGAGCTGTTCCCGGTGCCAATGGTGATATACATTCTACCTTATGAAAGTGTCACAGGAAGCGGGGGCAACCTCCATTTTATGTTACCCTTTGAAGCAACTGTTAGGACAAAGTGGTTGCCAAGGCAGTGACCTCATTCAGTTCCAAAGAATGTGACATACCTCATTTCCTTGGTGATGGAACTCTCTGAACTTGGTATCCAAGAAGCCAGGCACCCAGAGGCAGTCCCAGTCCCAGTCCCAGTGCGCTCACTTGTTTTTATTTACCAAGGACAGAGTCAGTTTTTTTGGTACCTAATGATGTGAGGATGGCTAAATGCCAGGAGAGCTCTGAAGATGGATCTTTCCTGAGAAAACAGGTAGTGGCTAACCACTCTTTCCTGACATCTTCACAGAGTTGGTCAAGGAAACAAGATCTGAGAGAAGACAGGCCATTTCGGGGGAACATAGTATGGCCCACCAGTCAGAGGACACTCCAGATAGTCACAGACCTACTTGGGGGAAGGAGGTGCCTTTGTGGGAGTGTGTGTGGGTTTGTTGTTTTGTCTCATGTTCTGAGAATCGATAGGAAAGGTGGTTTGTTTGGTTTGGAGTGGACAGTTTCTAGTAAGTCATTTGACACGGCGAGTGTTTCTGTTTCTGTGTATCCCACTGTGTCCGTTCTTGTAGACATTAGAAAAGAGAATGCATTAATGGATGTGTCCTGTCTAGCATAATTCATCCCATAATTCATCTTGCCCAATATATGAATGGACTGCAGCTTGTCTTATCGATGTGCAACACCTGCTATCTTTCTAAGTTGTTGTTTTCTTCCTGAATTCTGGCCACTCTCCAGAATAGGCTCATGGATTTGTATCCAAAATATGTACCACCTCCAAGCTCTGTGACATGGCCATGTACTGGATAGCTGAAGAGAATGCCAGCATCTCAGAAAACTCAGATATCAGTGTGACCAGGAAAGTCTCAGTGCAGAAACCCTGCTTTGGGCCTTTTGCTTACTTATTGTTGTGTTGCACTGAATGTCAGGAAGGTCTTTGCCTCAGGCCACCCCTTTGTGAAGCCTGAAGAAAACAGTTTTCAAATGGAAATGAATGGGCCTCACCTGTGGCTCTTTGCTTAATTGCTTTGGAAAGGGATGTGTCTTTATCAGCCTCTTGGGCCTGTGTGTGGCTGTGACTTAGATTCTCAGCACCTGATGGATCTTAAGAATGATCCCATGTGAGCTTCCAAAACCAAAATGGCAAAAAATTTCATTCATTGTGGATGAAGTCTCTTGCCTTCCTCTGTTAGGTTCCTGCACTCCTTCAAATGACAATAGGGATTCTTTGGGTCAAATGAGTTCTTCAAAGCCCTGCAGAGGTGCTTGTGTTTTCGCATGACTCTAAATCACCTAAAGAATCGATACCTAAAATCAGTAGGCCTCAAATTGGAGAAACACAGAAGTATTACGGCAGGCTTATTTGTTCACTCCTGGTTCACAGAAACGGTGTCCAGGCTACCCTGACTTTAGACAAATGAGGGGCAAACGAGCTGATTTTGGACACTGTCTTGGGCTGCGCCCCTCATGGAAACCTCCAGCCAGAGATTAAGATGATTGACTATATGAAATAAGATGAGGGCCATGTGGGAGTGTTTTGGTTTTAATTTTGGTCATTTGTGTGGCATTGGAAAAAATGACTGGGTCCACGTGGGCTTGAACTCTGGTGTGATTCCCCTTAGAGACTGGGTTTTGGAACTGAACTCAGAGAAGCATTGCCATGAATTTTGTTGGGATTTTAAGAGGCCACGCATGAAAGTCGCTCTTGGAAACTGAGACCTAGGCCCCGGGTGGATTTCCACAGAGGCCTGGGAATCTCAGCAAGGATATCACATGATTTTATTCTTAAAGAAATGGCAGCCATAGTTGAGAGTTAAAACACACATGGACCTCATATTGTAGACCTCAATGGGCCTGGCCTAATGTGACCTTTTGTCCACTCTTTGGGAAGATATGCCTGTGAGAGTTCTCCAGAGATTTCATTGAAATGAGCTTCCTCACCATTTAATGTTTGCTGAATGAACTGAAACCCACAGTGCCTCCCACTTCATGCTTGAAAAATGGCTAGATAAATACCATGAAATTTTTGAAATTCCTATGACCAGGTGGCACTGGAGAAACATTGGATGTCCTGTTGCTGATCATGAGTATACCAGACAGTGCCTTGATTTACTGAGTTTCATGAAAATGGTGTAGAACAGAGATGCCAGAAATTTGGAGCCTGCTGAGTAGTGGGTCTAGAGCAGTGGTGGGGAGGTGTTTGATAAAACATCCGTGGTAGGGCCATGTGGATTTACCATTGGATTCCAAATGGCTTGTAACTGACATGGTGCAGCCAAAGACCCTTACATGTAAAGGCATCTTGTTATATGGAGAGTTTTCAGAGGAAAATTAAGAATCAGGTTGATATGTACAAGGGGCCAATGGGGCAAGCTGTGAGAGATAGAAGCCTAGTTGGTGCATTCTCTTGCAGACCCTGACCCACCACACGTGACAGAACTCCCTCCAGCACTGTGTCCCAGTTTAGCTCCTAGTATTTCGTGAAACAAATACCAAACTCACAGTGCAGCAGCAAAAACACCACAAAAAGTGGAAGAGGACGAAATGGCTTCACAGTCCACACGGGGAGACACTTAGTCCCCAGTGGCCTCAGTTTACCTACAAAGAGAGGATTCAGCACTTCTTCATCTTGTTCATTGGAAAATAAGAAACCATGTCCTCCAGGTCACATAGAATGCAGACCCAGCTTTGATGGTCTCACTACAGAGGAAGCCCAATCTCCTGAAAACTACATATATTTCAAGTGTGGAAGCTCAGAGGCAGTTTCTCAAAAAGTTTTTAGGCCAGCAGAGCTCCATGTTTGTGGAGTGTTTACACTGTCCCTTAGTTTTGGAAACTCCTCTACCACCTCCAAGGTTGTGAACTCCTGAGCATTTTCCATTCCAGATATGTATTCACTGATTTTGTAACTCTTCTCCTCTAATTGTGTCTTACTTGGGGTGAAGGTAATGTCAAGGCATTGTTCTGGATGAGAGCGGGAGGATATTTGTGCAGCATATATTTACATACACATTGGATTCATTTTCCAATTTTCCATTCGAAATACTGAATCCCTGACACTAACCCATACCTAGTAGACTCAGACTATTCATCCTAATATAATGGAGAAAATTAACCCAACACATTAGAAATACAAGTACTTCAGAGGAGACATGTTGTATAGTTGGACTTGACATTTGCATTATATAAGGTAGGAGTTATAAATCTAGTCAAATTTTAATTGAAATATTCTCCATGTGTTTTTAAACTTAACAAATATGTGAATTCTTGTTTCCCTTTTCTGTAGCCTATTCACACATGTATATTTATATGCATATATAGAAATCTACCAGGTATCACACGTAAATTTTTGTGAGGTGGCTGTTTAGGCAGATACAAATTGTGAGAAGAGTTCACTCCTCCTAAATGCTGTTGGAAATGAAAATTCAACCTATAGGAGAGCGTCCTAGTAGAACAACCTTATACATTAACTCATGTTCAGTAAACAAATATTTTTGCATTTGTGGATGATACATATTTAGTGATGAATTTCCATTGGCATTTAAATTGGTACTTTTTAATGTCTGTGAGCTGTGTGTCTGTGTGTGTGTGTGTGTGTGTATAGATATAGATATAGATATACTCTCCAAATTTTTCAAAATATGAAATATATGTGTCTAATATACACTCTCTAAATTCATTCATGTTCATGTATGTGGATTTATAATCCACTTTTCACAAGATTATAATCAGAAATATTCATCCACCTGAAATACATATTTGTTTCCTAGTACTGAAAACTAACTTCAGTGAATGATGCATACAAATCCTAATTATTCTACAGTAACTGACCCAGTCTAACATCAATGCAAGTAGACTCCTATGGGACATGATATGTAATTTGTCATTCATTTGTATTCGACACTGGTACATTATTGTTTCTTCAGTTTTTGCACATCACAGGATATACATTTCATCCACAAGTTCACAAATTAATAAGCATTTGTTTCAACTTTAACCACTTCTTGCTTCAGAACACATGTACTGTCAGGGTTTCTTGACTGGTCTTTTCATGAGACTTCTTTCCAAACACATTATTTTGAATTTCCATAATCATTTTGAATCAAAACTCACACACTCTTCATGATAAACCAAAACACTAATATTTCCATTACATATATACCTGGTTGGAATGAATGATTGTATATCAATATACGATTTCCTTTAATTTTTCAGATATCAGTTCAATTCATTATTTAAAGTTCAAAAAAGTTATATTATTTATTCACAGTATGGTCTATTCATGCTTTTTCTCTATGTTCCTAGAAAGAGGGTACACCTCTTTGTACCCCCGATTCTCATTTTACATCTTCAATATATTGCTCCCAGAAATGGTGAAAGAAATACTCATGTCACCTCATTATCACAGTAAAATTCTGGACAAAAAATGGAAAGGTCACACTTATGATTGTACCAAAGCCTAAATGGAAAGTGAACATGGATTTCTAAAAACATCCATGTCCAGGTTGCCTAATGCTGTCAATTGTCAATCCTATTGGTGACTACATATTTGTTTTTTTCCTAATTTATATATTCAAACTCAACCCTGTTGAAAATGTCTAATTCTATCACTCACTTTATACTTTGCCTGATTTCGTAATGTTTCTATTGATATCTGCTTTTCTACATATTTTCCCCAGTTCAACATAGTGACTGACTCTTCATATGTGCTGACATTTACATTCACTCTACAACCGAAAGTCTATTGCTAAAGAACTTTTGGTCCAAATCCTATACTCACTCTTCTTCCTAAACCTACCGACTATCTTCCTAATCCTACTGAATATCCCTTTTTGACTGGATGTTCTCTTCTAAATTCAATCATCCAATGTACAAGGTCCTATGCCATTGTATATCGAATTATTGAGGCATCTTTGCAGAACATCATTCAAAGCTAAGTGTCCCAATTAAGGGCAAAACCCTTCTGGGCTTCAAATCATACCTAGATTTCTGTTTTCCTACTTATATTTCACCTCTATATTCTTGTAAATATTGCAGGTTCCCAATACCATTATTCATCACACAGAATCACTCGTAACCCAAATCAAACCTGTTTTTAACCCCAAGTATACACTGTTCCCTCAATCATTTTACAGAAGAGCCGGGACAGAGTGGTTCTTACAATACAGGAAAGTTGGGGACCTTCCACCTGATGAGAACATGAAATGTCCATGCACAAATGATACCTGGAGAAGTTGTAGGCAGGTTTGAAGCACCTGAGAGAGCAAAAGTCATCTTCCATGGCAAACAACCTGGTCAGGATGAAGGGATGTGTCTGAATCTGCCTCTCTCTCTTCTTATTGTACAGAAGATGGACCAAACCAGGGCTGAGTGGAGAGCTGTTCCCGGGTGCCAATGGTGATATACATTCTACCTTATGAAAGTGTCACAGGAAGTAGGGGCAACCTCCATCTTATGTTACCCTTCTAAGCAACTGTTATTACAAAGTGGTTGCCAAGGCAGTGATCTCATTCAGTTCCAAAGAATGTGACATACCTCATTTCCTTGGTGATGGAACTCTCTGAACTTGGTATCCAAGAAGCCAGGCACCCAGAGGCAGTCCCAGTCCCAGTCCCAGTGGGCTCACTTGTTTGGATTTACCAAGGACAGTGTCAGTTTTCTTGGTACCTAATGATGTGAGGATGGCCAAATGCCAGGAGAGCTCTGAAGATGGACCTTTCCTGAGAAAACAGGTAGTGGCTAACCACTTTTTCCTGACATCTTCACAGAGTTGGGCAAGGAAACAAGATCTGAGAGAAGACAGGCCATTTCGGGGAAACATAGTATGGCCCACCAGTCAGAGGACACTCCGGATAGTCACAGACCTACTAGGGGGAAGGAGGTGCCTTTGTGGGAGTGGGTGTGGGTTTGTTGTTTTGTCTCATGTTCTGAGAATCGATAGGAAAGGCGGTTTGTGTGGTTTGGAGTGGACAGTTTCTAGTAAGTCATTTGACACGGCGAGTGTTTCTGTTTCTGTGTATCCCACTGTGTCCGTTGTTGTAGACATTAGAAAAGAGAATGCATTAATGGATGTGTCCTGTCTAGTATAAATCTTCCCATAATTCATCCTGCCCAATATGTGAATGGACTGCAGCTTGTCTTATCGATGTGCAACACCTGTATCTTTCTAAGTTGTTGTTTTCTTCCTGAATTCTGGCCACTCTCCAGAATAGGCTCATGGATTTGTGTCCAAAATATGTACCACCTCCAAGCTCTGTGACATTGCCATGTACTGGATAGCTGAAGAGAATGGCGAGCATCTCAGAAAACTCAGATATCAATGTGACCAGGAAAGTATCAGTGCAGAAACCCTGCTTTGGGCCTTTTGCTTACTTATTGTTGTGTTTCACTGAATGTCAGGAAGGTATTTGCCTCAGGGCACCCCTTTGTGAAGCCTGAAGAAAACAGTTTTCAAATGGAAATGAATGGGCCTCACCTGTGGCTCTTTGCTTAAGTGCTTTGGAAAGGGATGTGTCTTTATCAGCCTCTTGGACCTGTGTGTGGCTGTGACTTAGATTCTCAGCACCTAATGGATCTTAAGAATGATCCCATGTGAGCTTCCAAAACCAAAATGGCAAAAAATTTCATTCATTGTGGATGAAGTCTCTTGCCTTCCTCTGTTAGGTTCCTGCACTCCATCAAATGACAATAGGGATTCTTTGGGTCAAATGAGTTCTTCAAAGCCCTGCAGAGGTGCTTGTGTTTTCGCATGACTCTAAATCACCTAAAGAATCGATACCTAAAATCAGTAAGCCTCAAATTGGAGAAACACAGAAGTATTAACGGCAGGCTTATTTGTTCACTCCTGGTTCACAGAAACGGTGTCCAGGCTACCCTGACTTTAGGCAAATGAGGGGCAAACGAGCTGATTTTGGACACTGTCTTGGGCTGCGCCCCTCATGGAAACCTCCAGCCAGAGGTTAAGATGATTGACTATATGGAATAAGGTGAGGGCCATGTGGGAGTGTTTTGGTTTTAATGTTGGTCATTTGTGTGGCATTGGAAAAAATGACTGGGTCCACGTGGGCTTGAACTCTGGTGTGATTCCCCTTAGAGACTGGGTTTTGGAACTGAACTCAGAGAAGCATTGCCATGAATTTTGTTGGGATTTTAAGAGGCCACACATGAAAGTCGCTCTTGGAAACTGAGACCTAGGCCCCGGGTGGATTTCCACAGAGGCCTGGGAATCTCAGCAAGGATATCACATGATTTTATTCTTAAAGAAATGGCAGCCATAGTTGAGAGTCAAAACACACATGGACCTCACATTGTAGACCTCAATGGGCCTGGCCTAATGTGACCTTTTGTCCACTCTTTGGGAAGACGTGCCTGTGAGAGTTCTCCAGAGATTTCATTGAAATGAGCTTCCTCACCATTTAATGTTTGCTGAATGAACTGAAACCCACAGTGCCTCCAACTTCATGCTTGAAAAATGGCTAGATAAATACCATGAAATTTTTGAAATTCCTATGACCAGGTGGCACTGGAGAAACATTGGATGTCCTGTTGCTGACCATGAGTATACCAGACAGTGCCTTGATTTACTGAGTTTCATGAAAATGGTGTAGAACAGAGATGCCAGTAAGTTGGAGCCTGCTGAGTAGTGGGTCTAGAGCAGTGGTGGGGAGGTGTTTGAATAAAACATCCGTGTTAGGGCCATGTGGATCTACCATTGGATTCCAAATGTCTTGTAACTGACATGGTGCAGCCAGCAGACCCTTATATGTAAAGGCATCTTGTTATATGGAGAGTTTTCAGAGGAAAATTAAGAATCAGGTTGATATGGACAAGGGGGCAATGGGGCAAGCTGTGAGAGATAGGAGCCTAGTTGGTGCATTCTCTTGCAGACCCTGACCCACCACACGTGACAGAACTCCCTCCAGCACTATGTCCCAGTTTAGCTCCTAGTATTTCGTGAAACAAATACCAAACTCACAGTGCAGCAGCAAAAACACCACAAATTGGAGGAGGACCAAATGGCATCACAGTCCACACGGGGAGACACTTAGTCCCCAGTGGTCTCAGTTTACCTACAAAGAGAGGATTCAGCACTGCTTCATCTTGTTCATTGGAAAATAAGAAACCATGTCCTCCAGGTCACATAGATGCAGACTCAACTTTGATGGTCTCACTACAGAGGAAGCCAAATCTCCTGAAAACAACATATATTTCAAGTGTGGAAGCTCAGAGGCAGTTTCTCAAAAAGTTTTTAGGCCAGCAGAGCTCCATGTTTGTGGAGTGTTTACCCTGTCCCTTAGTTTTGGAAACTCCTCTACCACCTCCAAGGTTGTGAACTCCTGAGCATTTTCCATTCCAGATATGTATTCACTGATTTTGTAACTCTTCTCCTCTAATTGTGTCTTACTTGGGGTGAAGGTAATGTCAAGGCATTGTTCTGGATGAGAGCGGGAGGATATTTGTGCAGCATATATTTACATACACATTGGATTCATTTTCCAATTTTCCATTCGAAATACTGAATCCCTGACACTAACCCATACCTAGTAGACTCAGACTATTCATCCTAATATAATGGAGAAAATTAATCCAACACATTAGAAATACAAGCACTTCAGAGGAGACATGTTGTATAGTTGGACTTGACATTTGCATTATATAAGGTAGGAGTTATAAATCTAGTCAAATTTTAATTGAAATATTCTCCATGTGTTTTTAAACTTAACAAATATGTGAATTCTTGTTTCCCTTTTCTGTAGCCTATTCACACATGTATATTTATATGCATATATAGAATCCTACCAGGTATCACACGTACAATTTTGTGAGGTGGCTGTCTTGGCAGATACAAATTGTGAGAAGAGTTCACTCCTCCTAAATGCTGTTGGAAATGAAAATTCAACCTGTAGGAGAGCGTCCTAGTAGAACAACATTATACATTAACTCATGTTCAGTAAAATAAATATTTTTGCATTTGTGGATGATACATATTTACTGATGAATTTCGATTGGCATTTATATTGGTACTTTTTAATGTCTGTGAGTGTTGTGTGTGTGTGTGTGTGTGTGTGTGTGTATAGATAAAGATATAGATATAGATATACTCTCCAAATTTTTCAAAATATGAAATATATGTGTCTAATATACACTCTCTAAATTCATTCATGCTCATGTATGTGGATTTATAATCCACTTTTCACAAGATTATAATGAAATATTCATCCACCTGAAATACATATTTGTTTCCTAGTACTGAAAACTAACTTCAGTGAATGGTGCATACAAATACTAATTATTCTACAGTAACTGACCCCGTCTAACATCAATGCAAGTAGACTTCTATGGGACATGATATGTAATTTGTCATTCATTTGTATTCGACACTGGTACATTATTGTTTCTTCAGTTTTTGCACATCGCAGGATATACATTTCATCCACAGGTTCACAAATTAATAAGCATTTGTTTCAACTTTCACCACTTCTTGCTTCAGAACACATGTATTGTCAGGGTTTCTTGACTGGTCTTTTCATGAGACTTCTTTCCAAACACATTATTTTGAATTTCCATAATCATTTTGAAGCAAAACTCACACACTCTTCATGATAAACCAAAACACTAATATTTCCATTACATATATACCTGGTTGGAATGAATGATTGTATATCAATATACGATTTCCTTTAATTTTTCAGATATCAGTTCAATTCATTATTTAAAGTTCAAAAAAGTTATATTATTTATTCACAGTATGGTCTATTCATGCTTTTTCTCTGTTCCTAGAAACAGGGTACACCTCTTTGTACCCCCGATTCTCATTTTACATCTTCAATATATTGCTCCCAGAAATGGTGAAAGAAATACTCATGTCACCTCATTATCACAGTAATATTCTGGACAAAAAATGGAAAGGTCACACTTATGATTGTACCAAAGCCTAAATGGAAAGTGAACATGGATTTCTAAAAACATCCATGTCCAGGTTGCCTAATGCTGTCAATTGTCAATCCTATTGGTGACTACATATTTGTTTTTTTCCTAATTTATATATTCAAACTCAACCCTGTTGAAAATGTCTAATTCTATCACTCACTTTATACTTTGCCTGATTTCGTAATGTTTCTATTGATATCTGCTTTTCTACATATTTTCCCCAGTTCAACATAGTGACTGACTCTTCATATGTGCTGACATTTACATTCACTCAACAACCGAAAGTCTATTGCTAAAGAACTTTTGGTCCAAATCCTATACTCACTCTCCTTTCTAAACCTACCGACTATCTTCCTAATCCTACTGAATATCCCTTTTTGACTGGATGTTCTCTTCTAAATTCAATCATCCAATGTACAAGGTCCTATGCCATTGTATATCGAATTATCTGAGGCATCTTTGCAGAACATCATTCAAAGCTAAGTACCCAATTAAGGGCAAAACCCTTCTGGGCTTCAAATCATACCTAGATTTCTGTTTTCCTACTTATATTTCACCTCTATATTCTTGTAAATATTGCAGGTTCCCAATACCATTATTCATCACACAGAATCACTCGTAACCCAAATCAAACCTGTTTTTAACCCCAAGTATACACTGTTCCCTCAATCATTTTACAGAAGAGCAGGGACAGAGTGGTTCTTACAATACAGGAAAGTTGGGGACCTTCCACCTGATGAGAACCTCAAATGTCCATGCACAAATGATACCTGGAGAAGTTGTAGGCAGGTTTGAAGCACCTGAGAGAGCAAAAGTCATCTTCCATGGAAAAGAGCCTGGTCAGGATGAAGGGATGTGTCTGAATCTGCCTCTCTCTTCTTATTTTAGAGATGATGGACCAAACCAGGCATCAGTGGAGAGCTGTTCCCGGGTGCCAATGGTTGATATACATTCTACCTTATGAAAGTGTCACAGGAAGTAGGGGCAACCTCCTTCTTATGTTACCCTTGGAAGCAACTGTTTGGACAAAGTGGGTGCAAAGGCAGGGACCTCATTCAGTTCCAAAGAATGTGACATACCTCTTTTCCTTGGTGATGGAACTCTCTGAACTTGGTATCCAAGAAGCCAGGCACCCAGAGGCAGTCCCAGCCCCAGTCCCAGTGGGCTCACTTGTTTGGATTTACCAAGGACAGTCAGTTTTCTTGGTACCTAATGATATGAGGATTGCCAAATGCCATTAGAGCTGTGAAGATGGATCTTTCCTGAGAAAACAGGTAGTGGCTAACCACTTTTTCCTGACATTTTCACAGTGTTGGTCAAGGAAACAAGATCTGAGAGAAGACAGGCCATTTCATGGGAACATAGTATGGCCCACCAGTCAGAGGACACTCCGGAGAGTCACAGACCTACTTGGGGGAAGGAGGTGCCTTTGTGGGAGTGGGTGTGGGTTTGCTGTTTTGTCTCATGTTCTGAGAATAGATAGGAAAGGCGGTTTGTTTGGTTTGGAGTGGACAGTATCTAGTAAGTCATTTGACACGGCGAGTGTTTCTGTTTCTGTGTATCCCACTGTGTCCGTTGTTGTAGACATTAGAAAAGAGAATGCATTAATGGATGTGTCCTGTCTAGTATAAATCTTCCCATAATTCATCCTGCCCAATATATGAATGGACTGCAGCTTGTCTTATCGATGTGCAACACCTGCTATCTTTCTAAGTTGTTCTTTTCTTCCTGAATTCTGGCCACTCTCCAGAATAGGCTCATGGATTTGTGTCCAAAATATGTACCACCTCCAAGCTCTGTGACATGGCCATGTACTGGATAGCTGAAGAGAATGGCGAGCATCTCAGAAAACTCAGATATCAGTGTGACCAGGAAAGTCTCAGTGCAGAAACCCTGCTTTGGGCCTTTTGCTTACTTATTGTTGTGTTTCACTGAATGTCTGGAAGGCCTTTGCCTCAGGCCACCCCTTTGTGAAGCCTGAAGAAAACAGTTTTCAAATGGAAATGAATGGGCCTCACCTGTGGCTCTTTGCTTAATTGCTTTGGAAAGGGATGTGTCTTTATCAGCCTCTTGGACCTGTGTGTGGCTGTGACTTAGATTCTCAGCACCTGATGGATCTCAAGAATAATCCCATGTGAGCTTCCAAAACCAAAATGGCAAAAAATATCATTCATTGTGGATGAAGTCTCTTGCCTTCCTCTGTTAGGTTCCTGCACTCCATCAAATGAGAATAGGGATTCTTTGGGTCAAATGAGTTCTTCGAAGCCCTGCAGAGGTGCTTGTGTTTTCGCATGACTCTAAATCACCTAAAGAATCGATATCTAAAATCAGAAGGCCTCAAATTGAAGAAACACAGAAGTATTAAAGGCAGTCTTATTTGTTCACACCTGGTTCACAGAAACGGTGTCCAGGCTACCCTGACTTTAGGCAAATGAGGGGCAAACGAGCTGATTTTGGACACTGTCTTGGTCTGCGCCCCTCATGGAAACCTCCAGCCAGAGGTTAAGATGATTGACTATATAGAATAAGATGAGGGCCATGTGGGAGTGTTTTGGTTTTAATTTTGGTCATTTGTGTGGCATTGGAAAAAATGACTGGGTCCACGTGGGCTTGAACTCTGGTGTGATTCCCCTTAGAGACTGGGTTTTGGAACTGAATTCAGAGAAGCATTGCCATGAATTTTGTTGGGATTTTAAGAGGCCACACATGAAAGTCGCTCTTGGAAACTGAGACCTAGGCCCCGGGTGGATTTCCACAGAGGCCTGGGAATCTCAGCAAGGATATCACATGATTTTATTCTTAAAGAAATGGCAGCCATAGTTGAGAGTCAAAACACACATGGACCTCACATTGTAGACCTCAATGGGCCTGGCCTAATGTGACCTTTTGTCCACTCTTTGGGAAGCCGTGCCTGTGAGAGTTCTCCAGAGATTTCATTGAAATGAGCTTCCTCACCATTTAATGTTTGCTGAATGAACTGAAACCCACAGTGCCTCCAACTTCATGCTTGAAAAATGGCTAGATAAATACCATGAAATTTTTGAAATTCCTATGACCAGGTGGCACTGGAGAAACATTGCATGTCCTGTTGCTGACCATGAGTATACCAGACAGTGCCTTGATTTACTGAGTTTCATGAAAATGGTGTAGAACAGAGATGCCAGTAAGTTGGAGCCTGCTGAGTAGTGGGTCTAGAGCAGTGGTGGGGAGGTGTTTGATAAAACATCCGTGTTAGGGCCATGTGGATCTACCATTGGATTCCAAATGTCTTGTAACTGACATGGTGCAGCCAGCAGACCCTTATATGTAAAGGCATCTTGTTATATGGAGAGTTTTCAGAGGAAAATAAAGAATCAGGTTGATATGGACAAGGGGGCAATGGGGCAAGCTGTGAGAGATAGGAGCCTAGTTGGTGCATTCTCTTGCAGACCCTGACCCACCACACGTGACAGAACTCCCTCCAGCACTGTGTCCCAGTTTAGCTCCTAGTATTTCGTGAAACAAATACCAAACTCACAGTGCAGCAGCAAAAACACCACAAAAAGTGGAGGAGGACCAAATGGCTTCACAGTCCACACGGGGAGACACTTAGTCCCCAGTGGCCTCAGTTTACCTACAAAGAGAGGATTCAGCACTGCTTCATCTTGTTCATTGGAAAATAAGAAACCATGTCCTCCAGGTCACATAGATGCAGACCCAGCTTTGATGGTCTCACTACAGAGGAAGCCAAATCTCCTGAAAACAACATATATTTCAAGTGTGGAAGCTCAGAGGCAGTTTCTCAAAAAGTTTTTAGGCCAGCAGAGCTCCATGTTTGTGGAGTGTTTACCCTGTCCCTTAGTTTTGGAAACTCCTCTACCACCTCCAAGGTTGTGAACTCCTGAGCATTTTCCATTCCAGATATGTATTCACTGATTTTGTAACTCTTCTCCTCTAATTGTGTCTTACTTGGGGTGAAGGTAATGTCAAGGCATTGTTCTGGATGAGAGCGGGAGGATATTTGTGCAGCATATATTTACATACACATTGGATTCATTTTCCAATTTTCCATTCGAAATACTGAATCCCTGACACTAACCCATACCTAGTAGTTTCAGACTATTCATCCTAATATAATGGAGAAAATTAACCCAACACAATGGAAATACAAGCACTTCAGAGGAGACATGTTGTATAGTTGGACTTGACATTTGCATTATATAAGGTAGGAGTTATAAATCTAGTCAAATTTTAATTGATATATTCTCCATGTGTTTTTAAACTTAACAAATATGTGAATTCTTGTTTCCCTTTTCTGTAGCCTATTCACACATGTATATTTATATGCATATATAGAATCCTACCAGGTATCACACGTACATTTTTGTGAGGTGGCTGTCTTGGCAAATACAAATTGTGAGAAGAGTTCACTCCTCCTAAATGCTGTTGGAAATGAAAATTCAACCTATAGGAGAGCGTCCTAGTAGAACAACATTATACATTAACTCATGTTCAGTAAAATAAATATTTTTGCATTTGTGGATGATATATATTTACTGATGAATTTCGATTGGCATTTATATTGGTACTTTTTAATGTCTGTGAGTGTTGTGTGTGTGTGTGTGTGTGTGTGTGTGTGTATATAGATGTAGATATAGATATAGATATACTCTCCAAATTTTTCAAAATATGAAATATATGTTTCTAATATACAGTCTCTAAATTCATTCATGTTCATGTATGTGGATTTATAATCCACTTTTCACAAGAATATAATCAGAAATATTCATCCACCTGAAATACATATTTGTTTCCTAGTACTGAAAACTAACTTCAGTGAATGGTGCATACAAATCCTAATTATTCTACAGTAACTGACCCAGTCTAACATCAATGCAAGTAGAATCCTATGGGACATGATATGTAATTTGTCATTCATTTGTATTCGACACTGGTACATTATTATTTCTTCAGTTTTTGTACATCATAAGATATACATTTGCCAAGGCAATGACCTCATTCAGTTCCAAAGAATGTGACATACCTCATTTCCTTGGTGATGGAACTCTCTGAACTTTGTATCCAAGGAGCCAGGCACCCAGAGGCAGTTTCAGTCCCAGTCCCAGTGGGCTCACTTGTTTGGATTTGGCAAGGATAGAGTCAGTCATTCTTGGTACCTACTGAAATGAGGATTACCAAATGCCTGGAGAGCTCTGAAGAGGGAACTTTCCTGAGAAAGCAGGTAGTAGCTCTCCATTTTTTCCTTACAACTTTACAGAGTTCGCCAAGGAAAACAGATCTGAGAGAGGACAGGGCATTTCGGAAGAACAGAGTATGGCCACCAGTCAGAGGACACTCTGGTTAGTCACACACCTACTTGGGGAAGGAGGTGCCTTTTTGGGAGTGGGTGTGGGTTTGTGGTTTGTCTCATGTTCTGAAAATAGGTAGGAATGGCGGTTTGTTTGTTTTGGAGTGAACTGTTTCTGGTAAGTCGTTTGAAGAGGTGAGTGTTTCCATGTCTGTGTATCCCACTGTGCCTGTGGTAGTAGACATGAGAAAAGAGAATGCAGCAATGGATGTGTCATGTGTAGTATAAAGCTTCCCAGCATTCATCCTGCCCAATTTATGAATGGAGTGTGGCGTGCCTTATGCACGGGCAACACCTAGTACCTTCCTAAGTCCCTGTTTTCTTCCTGAATTCTGGCCACTCTCTAGAATAGGCTCATGGTTATGTGTCCAAGATATGTACCAAATCCAAGGTCTTTGACATGGCCATGTACTGGATACCTGAATGGAATGGCCCACATCTCAGAAAACTCAGATATCAGTGTGATCAGGAATGTCTCAGTGGAGATACCCTGCTTTGGGCCTTTTGCTTACCTATTGTTCTGTTGCCCTCAATATCAGAAAGGTCTTTGTCTCATGCAACCCCTTTGTTAAGCCTGAAGAAAACAGTTTTCAAATGGAAATGAATGTGCATCACCTCTGGCTCTTTGCTTAATTTCATTGGATAAGGATGTGTCTGATTCAGTTTCTTTGCCCTGTTTTAGGCTGTGACTTCGATTCTCAGCACCTGATGGATGTAAAGAAAGATCCCATATGTGCATCTAAACCAAAATGGAAAAACGTTCAATCAATGTGCATGAATTATATTGCCTTCCTTTGTTAGGTTTCTGAAATCCATCATGTCAGAATAGGGATCCTTTGGGTGAAATGAGTTCTTCAAATCTCTGCAGAGGTGCTTGGCTTTTCTCATGACTCCAATTCACAAAAAGAATCTAGACCCCACAGTCAGAGAGCCTCAAATTGGAGAAGCGAAGCAGTATTAAGGGCAGGCCTATTTGATCACTCCTGGTTCACAGGAAGGGTGTCCAAGCCACCCTGACATTCGGCAAATGAGGGGCAAGGGAGCTTATTTTGGACACTGTCTTGGGATGTGCCTCTCATGAAAACCTCCATCCAGATGTTATGATGAGTATCTTTAAGATAGAAGATGAGGGCCATGTAGGAGTGTTTTGGTTATAATTGTGGTCATTTGTGTGGCAGTTGGAAGAGATGACTGGGTCCACCTGGGCATGAATTCTGCTGTGATTCCCCTTAGAGACTGAGTTCTGGAACTGACCTCAGAGAAGTATTGACATGAATTGTGTTGGGATTTTAGGAGGCCAGGAATGAGAGTTGCCATTGGAACCTGGGATCAAGGCCCAGAGTGGCTTTCCACAGAACACTGGGAATCACAGCCAGGATATTACATGATTTTATTCTGAAAGACTTGGCAGGCATAATTGAGATTCAAAACACACTTGGACCTCGCTTTGTAGACCTCAATGGGCCTGGCTTCATGTGACTTTTTGGCCACTCTTTGGGTAGACTTGCCTGTGAGAGTGCTCCAGAGATTTCCCTGAAATTAGCTTCCTCACCATTTAATGGTTCCTGAATGAATTGAAACCAACATTGCCTCCTAATGCATCTGTGAAAAAATGCTAGATAATTACCATGAAATTTTAGAAATTCCGATGACCAGCTGGCACTGGAGGACCTTTGATGTCCTGTTGATGATCATGAGTATAACAGACAGGGCCTTGATTGACTGGGTTTCATGAAAATGGTGTAGAACAGAGATGCCAGTAAGTTGGGGCCTGGTAAGTAGTGGGCCTAGAGCTGTGTTATGCAAATGTGTGATAAAACATCTGTGGTGGGGCCATGTGGATCTTCCATTGGCTTCCAAATGGCTGTGACTGACATGGTGCAACCATCACACCCATATATGTAAAGGCATATTTTTATATGGAGAGGTTTCAGGGCAATGTTCAGTATCATGTTGCTATTGTCAAGGGGGCAAGCTACTTGAGATAGAACCCTGGTTGGTGCATTCTCCTGGAGACCCTGCCAACCACACCTGACAGAACTCCCTTCAGCACTGTGTCCCATTTGAAATCGTTGTATTTCATGAAGCAAATACCAAACTCCCAGTGCAGCAGCAAGAAACACCACGAAAATTGGAGGATGACCATTGGTTTCACAGTCCACACGGGAAGACCCTTAGCCCTCAGTGGCCACAGTTTACCTACAAAAAGAGAATTCATCACTGCTGCCTCATTTTTATTTGAAAATAAGTAACCATTTCCTCCAGGTCACATAGATGCAGATCCAGCTTTGATGGTTTCACTACAAATAAAGCTAAAGCTCCTGACAACAACATACATTTCAAGTGCCCAACCTCAGAGGCAGATTCTCAAAAAGTCTTTTGGCCAGCAGAGCTCCATGTTTGTGGAGTGTTTACCCTGTCTCTTACTTTTGGAAACTCCTCTACCACCTCCAAAGATGTGAAATCTGGAGCATTTTCCATTCTAGATATGTATTCACAGATTTTCTAACTCTTCTCCTCTAATTGTGTCTTACTTGGGGCGAAGGTAATGTCAAGGCATTGTTCTGGAGGAGAGTGGGAAGATTTTTCCGTAGCATATATTTGCATACACATTGGATTCAGTGTCCTATTTTCAATTCAAAATACTGAATACCTGACTCTAACCCATACCCTACCAGACTCTGACTACTAATCCTAATATGATGGAGAAAAATAACCCATAAAGAATAGAAATACAAGCAGTTCAGAGTAGGCATGGTGTATAGATGGACTTGCCTTTTGCATGATACAGAGTTGGAGTTATAAATCTAGTCAATTGTTTGTTGAAATAGTTGTCCTTGTATTTTTAAGGTTAACAAATATGTGAATTCCTGTCTCCTTTTCTCTGTATTCTTATACGCACATATAGATTCCTATCTGGTACCACACGTACATTCTTGTGAGGTGGCTGACTTGGCAGATACAAATTGTTAGAAGAGATCACTCCTACTAAACCCTGTTGGAACTGAATATTCAACCTATGGGTGAGCTTGCTAGTTGAACAGCATTATACATAAATCCATGTTCATTAAAATGAATATTTTTAGATCTGTGGATGGTATATATTTTATAATGAATTTTGATTGACATATATATTGCTACTTTTTTGTCTGTGTGTGTGTTTTATGTATATGTATATATATGTATATATATATATATATATATATATATATATATATATACACTCTCCAGATTTTTCAAAATATGAAATATATGTGTCTTATATTCACTCCCTAAATTCATTCATGTTCATGTATGTGGATTTATAATCAACTGTTCACAAGATTATTCTCAGAAATATTCATCCACCTGAAATTTGCCCAATGCTCTCAAATGTCAATCCTATTTGTGACTACATATTTGTTTCTTCCTAAGATTATATATTTAAACTCAACCCTGTTCAAAATGTCTAATCCTATCACTCACTTTATACTCTGCCTGATTTTGTAATGTCTATATTGATATATGCTTTCCTACATATTTTCCCCACTTCATCATTGTGACTGACTCTTCACCTGTGCTGACATTTACATTCACTCTCTAATCGAAATCCTATTGCTAAGAAACTTTTGTTCCAAATCTTATACTCACCCTTCTTCCTAAACTTATTGACTATCTTCCTAATGCTACAGACTATCCCTTTTTGACTGGATGTTCTCTTCTACATTTAATCATCCAAGTAAATGTGGTGCGAGCTTCAGAGGAGGAGACTACCAACAGACTATCTCATGCAACATCAAAGAGTTTATTGGTTGTCCAGCATGCTGGGGTTCAGAGCTCACCTGAATAGAGCAGATAGCCCTGAGAATAGCTGAAGTAGAGCTTATATACTTTCCCTGGAGAGAGAAGGGAGGGAATTGTATTGATGGGTCAGGGCGAGTGGGCGGTTTGCATGCAACTGGGAGAGGGAGTACATTCTGCAATTTGGCAGCTGGGGATAGAACATTCTGGGAACAAGATTTGCAAACATTTCTCAAGATTTCAACAGTGTTCTGTTAAGCATACAGAAAAATAAGATGTGACAAGTACCTATTTTATTAATATTTCATTCCCCACTTCTTCTTCTGGCTAATTTTAATCATAAAAATGATCATTGGAGGGTGTCACATTCAATGTCTGCTAGTGGGGTATTACCACAAGTTTAACTCGTCCAATTTGAGCCTGGAGAAAAGACATTACACGGTTGAGCAAACAGGGTTTTATAGTTAGCAATAATATGAGGATTATTATTGGACCGGCCAGGGTTGATAAAAACGTAGTTAACCAGGGGGACTGTGTGAACCAAGACTCAAGCCACTCTTTTTGGACCTCTCTCACTTGTTGATGCTCTTCAAGGTGTCTTTTAAATTTACTCATACATTTTATTACAACTCCAGTATAGTCAGCATAAAAACAACATTCTTCCCTCAATGCAGCACAAAGGCCCCCTTCTCTAATGAAGAGGAGGTCCAACCCTCAATTGTTCTGTAAAACAACTTCAGAGAGAGAGGTTAAAGTTTCATGCAAAGCCCTGAAGGAGGTTTCTAATATCTTACTTTTCCTCTATTGCTGCTTCTAATTGGGTCATCTTTTGTGTCCCATGGACAATGCCACTGGTTCCTCTGCCCACCCGTGCAGCAACTCCTATTCCTAATAGGGTGGCTAAAGTGAGGGATATATGTTCCCAGTGGAACCGGTTGTATGCCCCCCCTATTTGATCTTCAAATGAACCTGCATCATGATAGAGCACACTGGGAAACATCTGCACCATTACACAATTTATCACATATCTTGATCATTTCATGAAAACATAAACGATGTTTAAGTATATAGAATAATGCTGTTGTAGGCACTGACAAAGCAAGGCACCTAAGATAGCACTCAAGAGAGGGAAACAGTCCTATTTGGTTGCAACCGGATTCAGAGGGCATTGCTTCTTTTGTAATCAATTAATCCCCTGAAACTCAAGTTTAGGTAGTTTCAGAATTTTGTACCCAACATATAAGGGATGGGGCTCAGAAGTTCACAGTCTTCAGAAGTTTAAAAAAGCAGTATTTGTTTCTGTTTTTCCTTCTGTTCTGGGCAAGTTAACTTTTCAAGGACACCTGGGATGAGGAGAGCTTTTTCTTCCCTTTCTTATTTTCCCCCTGCCAGCTGTTACCATGGAGCCCGGTTGGTAATTTCTTTATCTTAGAAATGTAGCCATCTCTGTGAAGCCCCAGCTGAAGGCCAGAGGACTAGTTCACATATTTTGTGAAAAACTAGTTAGGGGTTGTCTAGCTTAGAAGTACTGAGATTTTTAGCCAGTGGCCAAGTAGAACAGGGCAATACAAAAGAGAATGTTTATCTACATTAAAGTCTTTATTGGGACTGTTTGGCTGAAAGTTCAAAACTCAGCCATGGTGAAGACTTCTGAAGAAGGTCATTTAAGACTTTTCTGTGGGCCTGGTACAGAGGGGGAAAGACGGGGAAGTTGGGGCTGAGAGCACCTCTGAGGATCTGAGAATGAGGGAAAAGAGAGATGTAAAAGAATAATGCGAAAGGGTATTGGGAATTAACTAGCAGCAAACTTGAGCAGTAGATCAGGTAGAGCAGAGTGAAAGACGGGAGTGAGGATCCCAAAATCCTGTGAGGGACTTTAAATTTTAGTAACCTGTTTTCAGGGATGACAAAGCAACTTTAAAGGCCAATTATATTACATCTTGGATAAGGGTCTCAGGGCTCTCCTCAGCTCGTTTGAGCATTGGGTTAGCTGGTAAGAGGACCTGGTGGGACCCGGTGAGGGCACTCACAGGAGATGAGAGGAATGAGTCGGTGGAGCGGTACCTATGTACCTGCTACCTCAGCAAGGGGGCGATGGTCAGAGAACTGGTGGAGCTTTGGGTTTCTGATCTAGTTATTGGAGGGGAGAAATCAAGTTGCTGAGATGGGAGTGAAATCAGAGGGTCTGGAGCAGAAGGCTGAGGATAATGATCTATTGGAGAAGCATAGTTCAGGATGTGAGTGAAGGAGGGAAAAGGCTTCCACATAGGGGAATTTCCTTTCACTCTTTTGAGCACTTGCAGAAGTCAAAAAGGTCACGCAAAATTTGAGGATCTAGAGACCCCTCTGGGTGCCATAGTTTTTGGTTGTCTAATTGGTAATGTGGCCAATGCTGTGTACTGAATTTGATGAAGAATTGGGGTTCCATCAGGCAGCCGCTGTATGCACACATTCCCATGACATACAGAAAAAGTCGGCTTTTCCCCCACACAGCCGTTACTCTTTGTGGCTTTGATAGTCTGCCAGGCAAACTTAGTAATCTAGACTAGCCAACCTGCATCTGGCTTGCGTGTCCCTACATCCATAATGTTTGTTTCCATTATCTATGGTACAGAAGGGATTTAATGATATTTTAGTGGGATCCTCTTCATCAGTGATATCACAATAGGAAGTACCTATAGCCAGCTAACAAATGTCTGGGTGGAGAGATGGCCACCAGGTCCCTAAGGGGGCTGTATGTGAGATAGACCATACTTCTTTTCCAGTAGGATTTGTGATCAGCCATCACTGCTTAATGGGCTGATGAGGGTTAGGACTACTTGTAGCCAAGGGGAGAGTATATAACCTTATTCACATTGCGAATACACAATTTGAAACTGTTACCAGTCTTTTTCAGTTTCCAGAAAGATTCTGTACAGGGAGCAGGCTTGAGATGAGAGGCATGGATCCAGGAAGTGATTCTGTTTACGTTTACCACTGTAGGTGTTATAATAGCACCTGGTATGGTCCTTTTCAGCGGGGTACCAGGGATGACACCTGATATCATCTTACATAGATGAAATCTCTTACTTGATATGGATGTGGAATTCCCTGGTTCCCAGTTGGGTAGGCAGTGGCCAGCTGTTTTCACAGGTATTACTGAGTTCTTTCAAGATCTTTAAGTCTGTCAAGCAAGGGGGTGTGGAAAGGATCTTTAGGTCTTACAGTTGGGCTTAGGTCCCCTACTGGAGGAGGGCCACCAGAAAGAATTTCACATGTGGTAAGGTTACTCAAAGAAACAAAGGGATTTTTTCTTGCATGAAACATTGCATAAGGCAGGAGCACAGTCCAATCTTATGCTGGTCTCTAAGCTTAATTTCGTTAAGGTCTCTTTAATGGTTCTATTCATTCTTTCTACTTGTCTTGAACTCTGTGGTCTATAAGCACAATTTAACTTCCAATTAATCCCCAGGTTCCTGGCTAACCCCTGACTTACCTGGGCCATGAACATCGGTCCATTGTCAGATCCTATTACCGGCTTAGCTTCCTCCAATGGTAGAGAGGCTTAGTCAGCAGCAGCGGAATCACTTAGAGTGTGTTGTGTGTTAGGGGACGAGGGCAGGGGATAAGGAGGGGGAGAAGAGTCCAGTAGAGTCAAATCTGTGACTCAGGGAGAACAGAGGGTGGAGGAGGAGGAGGTTGAGAGGATTTGAGAGATCATGGGGGAAGGAGTAGGAGCAGAGGTAGGGGCAAGGAAAGGCTTCACCCATGGAGGAGGAGATTTGCAGAGGTCCTGCCAAGTTAAGATATATGGCTGTTGATCCGGATGGCTATGTGGCATTGGCTGAAAGACAATACCTCTGACTTTTTAAATTAGTGGGAAGTAGAAAGATCCTTCTAGGGGCCATACGACTCCAAAGATGGGCCATTCTGAGGCACAGAGATTCTGCCAGGTCCAGCGTTTTACTAAAAAAAGAAAGATACTGAGCCCTTAAGCGGACTTTGGTCCAGTGATCAAGGGTCAGGGACAGAGGCATTGAGGTGCTCTGTTCCATAATGAAAGTTCCACAAACAGAAAAAGCAAGGACACACGACACAGATAAGACAAGACCATAAAGACAGGCAATGAACGTCCAACACTGAGACCAGGAATGAGTAGCCGGCAAAACCCAATGGTATGGCAATAACGAATCTAAAAGAAAATATCACTGAGTCGAGAAGACTATTGTTCCTTGATTTCCCGAGTTCTCTGCGGGGTCCTCCAGAGAGGTGCCCTTTGTCTCTGTGACACATCTCTCAGCCACCGTCGGAGAGAGCCCAGGCTCTTCATCGCCAGCAATTTTGCCAAGCCCTAACAAGAAACCTGAAACCAGAAAGAGGCGCCTTACTTGCTCCAAGAGGAGCCCGTTGGGGTCTCTCGTCCGCCACTGCTGGAACTCGGTGGAACCGCAATATGTAAAGGTCAGGCGAGTGTCAGAGGAAGATACTACCAAGAGACTGTCTCATGCAACAGCAAAGGGTTTATTTGTGGTCCAGCATGCTGGAGCTCAGAGCTAAATTAAATAGAGCAGAGACCTCTGAGAACAGCTTAAGCAGAGCTTATATACTTTCCTTGGAGAGGGAAGAGAGGAAAGTTTAGGGATGGGTAAGGGCGAGTGGGCGATTTGCATGACACCGAGTGAGGGAGTACATTCTGCAGTTCGGCTGTTGGGAACAGTACATTCTAGAAGAAGATTAGCAAACATTTCTCAAGATTTCAAAAGTGTTTTGTTAAGCATACAGAAAAACAGGAAGTGACAAGTACCTATTTAATTAATTTTATTAACCTTTCACTACCGACTATGCCTTTTTGACTTGATGTTCCTTCTACATTAATTCATGCAACGTACAAGGACCTATGCCATTGTATATCGATTTATCTGAGACAACTCTGCAGAACGTAATTCAACACCACGTATCCCTATCAAGGGCCCAATGCCCTTCTGGCCTTCAAATCAGACTTAGATTTCTTTTTTCATACATATATTTCACCTATATATTCTTCTACACATAGCAAGTTCTCAATACGATCATTCATCCAGCAAAATGATTTCTAACCCAAGTCGAGCATGTTTTTAACCATAACCGGACACTGTTCCCTCAATCTAACTTTACAGAAGAGCAGGGAAGGAGTTGATATTACAATACAGAAATGTAGAAAAACTTCCACCTGCTGAGAACCTCAAAGGTCCATGCAGAAATGATCCCTGGAGAAGATGTAGGAAGCAATAAAGGACCTGAGAGACCAAAAGTCATCTTCCATGGCAAACAACCCTGTCAGGATAAAAGGTTGTGTCTGAATCAGATTTTTTTTTAATGTAGAGATCATGGACCAAACCAGGCCTGTGTGGAGATCTATTCCTGGGTGCCTTTGGTTGATATACCATTCTAACTTGTGAAAATGTCACAGGAAGTAGGGGCAGCCTCAATCTCTTGGGACCCTTGGAAGCAACAGTTAGGACAAAGTGGCTGCCAAGACAGTGCCCTCATTCAGTTCAGGAAGGAAGTGACCTCACCTCACTTTCTTGGTGATGGAACTCTCTGAACGTGGGATCCAGGAAGCCAGGCACACAGAGCCAATCCCAGTCCCAGTCCCAGTGGTCTCACTTGTTTGGATTTACCAAGGACAGGGTCAGTATTTTTTGGTACCTACAGATGTGAGGAAGGCCAAATGCCAGGAATGCTCGGATGCAGGGTTTTTCATGAGAAAGCAGGTAGTTGCTCACCGTTGGCTCCTAAGAAGTTCACAGAGTTGGCCAAGGAGACAAGATCTGAGACAGGAAAGGCCATTTTGGGGGAACATATTATGGCCCACAAGTCAGAGGACACTCTGGATAGTCACAGACCTACTTAGGGGAAGGAGGTGCCTTTGTGGGTGTGGTTGTGGGTTTGTGGTTTTGTCTCATTTTCTGAGAAGAGGTAGGACAGTCGGTTTGTTTCATTTGAAGTGGACTGTTTCTAGTAAGTCTTTTCACAGGGCGAGTGTTTCTATGTCTGTGTATTCCACTGTTTCCGTGGTTGTAGACATTAGAAAAGAGAATTCATCAATGGATGTGTCGTGTCTAGTAGAAAGCTTCTCAGCATTCATATTGCCCCGTTTATGAATGGACTGTAGCTTGCCTTATCGATGAGCAACACCTGCTACCTTTCTAAGTTTCTATTTTCGTCCTGAATTCCGGCCAATCTCAAGAATAGGCCCATGGTTTTGTGTCCAAGATATGTACCACTTCCAAGCTCTGTGACATGGCCATGTACTGGATAGCTGTAGGTGATGGCGAGCATCTCAGAAAACTTAGATATCAGTGTGACCAGGAAAGTCTCAGAGGAGAAATCCTGCTTCGGGCCTTTTGCTTACCTATTGTTCTGTTGCCCTGAATGTCAGGAAGGTCTTTGCCTCAGGCCACCCCTTTGTGAAGCCTGAAGAAAACAGTTTTCAAATGGAAATGAATGGGCATACTTGTGGCACTTTCCTTAATTGCTTTGGAAAGGGATGTGTCTGAATCAGGCCCTTGGCCCTGTGTGTGGCTGTGGCTTAGATTCTCAGCACCTGATGGATCTAAAGAAAGTTACCATGTGTGCATCCAAAAGAAAATTCGCCAAAAGAACAATTATTGGGATGAAGTCTCTCGACTTCCTCTGTAAGGTTCCTGACCTCCATCAAGTGAGAATGGGATCCTTTGGGTCAAAAGAGTTCTACAAAACCTGCAGAGGCTAGCCCATTGTGCTTGGGTTTTCTCATGACTAAAATTCACATAAAGAATCTAAACCCCACAGACAGTAGTCCTCAAATTGGAGCGGTATTAATGGCAGGCCTATTTGATCACTTTTGGTTCACAGGATGGGTGTCCAGGCCACCTTGACTTTAGGCAAATGAGGGGCAAAGGAGCTTATTTGGGACACTGTCTTGGTCTGCGCCCCTCATGGAAACCTCCAGCCAGATTATGATGAGTGTCTATATGAAAGAAGATGAGGGCCATATGGAAGGGTTCTTGTTTTAATTGTGGTAATTTGTGTGGTAGTTGGAAGAGATGACTGGGTCCACCAGGGCTTGAACTCGGGTGTGATTCCCCTTAGAGACTGAGTTCTGGAACTGACCTGAGAGAAGTATTGCCATGAATAGTGTTGGGATTTTAGGAGACCACGCATGAGAATCGCTTTTGGAAACTGAGATCTAGGCCCAGGATGGCTTTCCACAGAGCTCAGGGATTCTGAGCCAGGATATCACATGATTTAATTCTTAAAGACTTGGTAGCCATAGTTGAGAGTCCAAACACACATGGACCTCACATTGTATACCTCAATGGGCCTGGATTCATGTGTCCTTTTGGCCACTCTTTGGGAAGGCTTGCCTGTGAGTGTTCTCCAGAGCTTTCATTGAAATGAGCTTCCTCACCATTTAATGGTTCCTGAATTAAATGAAACCCACAGTGCCTCCAACTTCATCCTTGAAAAATGACTAGATTAATACCATGAAATTTTTGAAATCCCCATGACCAGGTGGCACTGGATAACCTTTAGATATCCTGTTGCTGATCATGAGTATAACAAACAGTGCCTTGATTGACTGAGTTTCGTGAAAATGGTGTAGAACAGAAATGCCAGTAAGTTGGAGCCTGCTGGGTAGTGGGTGTAGAGCAGTGGACTGTAGGTGTGTAAATAAATATTTTTGGTAGGACCACCTGGATCTTCCATTGGCTTCCAAAACTTGCGACTGACATGGTGCAGGCAGCAGACCTTTATATGTAAAGGCATCTTGTTATATGTAGAGGTTTCAGGACAATGTTCAGAATCAGGTTGCTATAGTCAAGGGGAAAGCTATGTGGGATAGAAGCCTGGTTCGTACATTCTCTTGCCGACCCTGACCAACCACACATGACAGAACTTCCTCCAGCATTGTGTCCCAGTTGAACATATTGTATTTCGTGAAGCAAATACCAAATTCCCAGTGCAGCAGTAAGAAACACCCTGAAAAGTGGAGGATGACCAAATGGCTTCACAGACCACACGGGAAGACACTTAGCTCCCAGTGGCAACAGTTTACCTACAAAAGGAGAATTCAGACCTGCTGCCTCATGTTCATTACAAAATAAAGAACCATGTCCTCCAGGTCACATAGATGCAGACCCAGATTTTTGGTGTCACTATAAACGAAGCTAAATCTCCTGACAATTACATATATTTCTTTTTCTTTTTTTAATTAATTTTCATTGTAGGTTGTTCAAAACATTACATACTTCTTGATATATCATATTTCACACTTTGATTCAAGTGGGATATGAGCTCCCATTTTTACTCCATATACAGATTGCAGAATCACATCAGTTGCAGAACCATTGATTTACATATTGCCATACATATATTTCTTGTGCCTAACCTCAGAGGAAGTTTCTCAATAAGTCTTTAGGTCAGCACAGCTCCATGTTTCTGGAGTGTTTACCCTCTCCCATACTTTTGTAAACTCTTTTACCACCTCCAGTGTTGTGAACTCCTGAGCATTTTTTATTCCACATATGTATTCACAGGTTTTCTAACTCCTCTCCTCTAATTGTGTCTTACTTTTAGCGATGGTTATGTCAAGGCATTGTTCTGGATAAGAGAGGGAAGATTTTTGTGAATCACATGTTTGCATAAACATTAGATTCATTTTCCTATTTTCCATTTGAAATACTGAATCCCTGACAGTAACCCATACCCTACTAGACTCTGACTACTAATCCTAATATCATGGAGAAAAAAAAACCTAACTGAATAGAAGTACAGTCCTTTCATAGGAAGCATGGTGTATATTTGTATTTGTCTTCTGCTTTATCAAGAGTATGTGTTTTAAATTTAGTAAACTTTTCATTTTAATATTTCTCCATGATTTTTTAAAGTTATCACATATGTAAATTCCTGTCTCCCTTTCTCTGTATCCTATTCAGCACATGTAATTTTTTTATGCATATACAATATCCTACCTGGTATCACACGTACATTCTTGAAAGATCACTGGCTTTGGAATATAAAAATTGTGAGAAGAGATGACTTTCCCTAAATAATGATGGAACTGAAAATTCCACCTATGGGTGAGCTTCCTAGTGAAAAACACTATACATAAATCCATGTTCAGTAAAATGAATATTTTTGGATTTGTGAATGAATTATATTTCATGATGAATATCGATTGGCATATATATTGCTAAATATTAATGTGTGTGTGTGTGCGTGTGTGTGTGTGTGTGCGTGTGTGTGTGTGTGTGTGTGTGTGTATATTCTCCAGATTTTAAAAAAATATGAAAAATATGTGTCTTATTATACACTCCCTAAATTCATTCATATTCATTTATGTTCATTTAAATTCAAATTTTCACAAGATTATTCTCAGTAATATTCATACACCTGAAATATATTTTGGTTTCCTACTACTGAAAACTAAGTTCAGTGGATGGTGCTTAAAAATCCTAATATTTCTACAGTAACTGACCCAGTTTAACATTAATGCAAGTAGATTGCTATGGGACATGATGTGTAATTTGAAGTTCATTTTTACTCAACACTGGTACATTAATATTTCTTCAGTTTATGGACATCATAGGATGTATTTTTTCATCCACAACTTCACAAATTTTTTTGGCATTTGGTTCACTTTCGATTACTTACTACTTCAGAACACATGTATTCTCCATGTTTCTTTACTGGTCTTTTCACTAGACTTCTTTCTAAACACATTATTTTCGATTCCATAATCATTTTTGAAGCAAAACTCACTCTTCACGATAAACCGTCACCCTAATAATACCATTGCATATATAACTCGTTGGAATGATGGTATATATATCAATATAAGATTTCCAATATATTTTCAGATGCAAACTCAAACCATTATTTAATGTTGGATCCAGTTACATACTTTATTCACAATATGGTCTATTCATGCATCATCTCAATAATCATCAACACAAGGTACACCTATTTGCATCCCCAGTACTAATTTATAAGTTTCCAGAATATTACTCCCCTTTATGGTGCAAGAAATACTCATGTCACCTGATCTACATATACATTTTACCACAGTAGTATTCTGTACACAAAATGCAAAGGTCACACATATGATTGTACCAAAGCCTAAATGGGAAGTGACCATGGATTACTAAAAGCATCTATGTCCAGGGTGCCTACTGCTCTCAAATGTCAATCCTATTGGTTACTACATATTTGTTTCTTCCTAAGATTATATATTTAACCTCAAGCCTGTTGAAAATATCTAATCCTATCACTCACTTTATACTTTTCCTGATTTCCTAATGCCCCTATTGATATCTGCTTTCCTACATATTTTTCCCAGTTCATCATTGTGACTGTCTCTTCACATGTGCTGACATTTACATTCACCCTCTAACTGAAAACCAATTGCTAAAGAACTTTTGGCCCAACTCCGAGACTCACTCTTCTTCCTAAACCTACTTACTATCTTCCTAATCCTACAGACTATCCCTTTTGACTGGATGTTCTCTTCTACTTTCAATCATCCGAGGTATAGGGTCCTATGCCATTGTATATCGATTTATCTGAGACCTCGGTGCAGAACATGATTCAATCTAAGTATACCAATCAAGGGCCCAATGCCTTTCTGGCTTCAAATCTTTCCTAGATCTCTGTTCTCATACATATATTTCACATTTATATTCTTATAAATATCACAGGTTCCCAATACCATAATTCATCCAGCAGAATGACTCCTAACCCAAATCGAACATGCTATTAACACTAACCATACACTGTTCCCTCAATCTCACTTTACAGAAGAGCAGGGACAGAGTTGGTCTTAAAATCCAGGAAGGTAGGGTATCATCCACCAGCTGAGAACCTCAAAAGTCCCTGCAGAAATAATCCCTGGAGAAGGTGTAGGCAGGTATGAAGGATTTGAGAGAGCAAAAGTCATCTTCCATGGCAAACAACCTGGTCAGGTTGAAGGGATGTGTCTGAATTAGCCTCTCTCTTCCTAATGTAGAGAAGATGGACCAAACCATGGCTGTGTGGAGAGCTGTTCCCCGGTGCCTATGGTTGATATACCATTCTAACTTATGAATGAGTCACAGCAAGTAGAGGCAGACTCCATCTTTTGAGAACCTTGGAAGCAACTGTTAAAACAAAGTGGTTTCCAAGGCAGTGACTTCATTCAGTTCTTGAAGGAAGTGACCTCACCTTACATTATTGGTGATGAAAGTCTGTGATCTTGGGATCCAGGAAACCAGGCACACAGAGTCAAACCCACTCCATGTCCCAGTGGGCTCACTTGTTTGGATTTAACATGACAGAGTCACTCTTTCTTGGTACCTACTGATGTGAGGACAGCCAAATGCCTGGAAACTATGAAGACTGGCCTTTCCAGAGAAAGCAGGTAGTTTCTCACCACGGGCTCCTGACAACTTCACAGAGTTGGCTAAAGAGACCAGATTGAAGACAGGACACGCCATTTTTGGGGAACATAGTATGGCCCACAAGTCAGAGGACACTCCGGATAGACACAGACCTACTTGGGGGAAAGAGGTACCATTTTGGGTGTGAGTGTGAGTTTGTGGTTTTGTCTCATGTTCTGAGAATAGTTAGGAAAGCAGGTTTGTTTGTTTTGGAGTGAACTGTTTCTAGTAAGTCCTTTGACAACGTGAGTGTTTCTGTGTCTATATATCATACTGTGTCCGCGATTGTAGACAGTAGAAAAGAGAATGCATCAATGGATGTGTCCTGTCTATGAGAAAGCTTCAAAGCATTCATCCTGTGCAATTTATGAATGGACTGCAGCTTGCCGTATGGATGGGCAATTCCTGCCATCTTTCTAAATTCCTGTTTTCTTCCTGAATTCTGGACACTTTCCAGAATACGCTCATGATTTTGTGTCCAAGATATGTACCACCTCCATCTCTGTGACATGGCCATGTAATGGATAGCTGATGGGAATGGTGAGTATCTCAGAAAACTCAGATATCAGTATGCCCAAGAAATTCTCAGTGGAGAAACCCTGCTTTGGGCCTTTTGCTTACCTATTCTGTTGCCCTGAATGTCAGGAAGGTCTTTGCCTCAGGCCACACTTTGTGAAGCCTGAAGAAAATAGTTTTCAAATGGAATTGAATGGTCATTACCTGTGCCTCTTCGGTTAATTGCTTTGGAAATGGATGTGTCTGAATCAGCCTCTTGGCCCTATGTGAGGCTGTGGCTTAGATTCACAGCACATGATGGGTCTAAAGAAAAATCCCATGTGTGCATCCAAAACCAAAATGGACAAAAGAACTGTCATGGTGGATAGAGTCTCTCGCCTTCCTCTGTAAGGTTCCTGACCTCCATTAAGTGAGAATAGGGATCATTTGGGTCAAGTGAATTCTTTAAAGCCCTGTAGAGGCTATCCCATAGGTTCGTGGGTTTTCTCATGATTCCAATTCACATCTATGTTTACAGAAGAGCAGGGACAGTGTTGGTCTTACAATACAGGAATGCAGTGGATCTTCCATCTGTTGAGAACCTCAAAGCTCCATGCAGAAATGATCTCTGGAGAAGATGTAGGCAGCTATGTAAGACCTGAGAGAGCAAAAATCATCTTCCATGGCAAACAACCTGGTCAGGATTAAGGGTTGCGTCAGAATGAGCCTATCTCTTCTTAATGTAGAGAAGATGGACCAAACCCGGCCTGTGTGGAGAGCTGTTCCCTTTTGCCTACGGGTGATATACCATTTTAACTTGTGAAAGTGTCACAGGAAGTAGGGGCAGCCCTCATCTCATGGGACCGTTGGGAGCAATTGTTATGACAAAGTGGTTGCCAAGGCAGTGATCTCATTCAGTTCCTGAAGGAAGTGATCTCATCTCACTTCCTTGGTGATGGAACTCTCTGAACTTGGTATACAGAAAGCCAGGCACCCAGAGCCAGTCCCAGTCCTAGTCCCAGTGGTCTCACTTTTTTGGATTTACAAAGGACAGAGTCAGTCTTTCTTGATACCTACTGATGTGAGGATGGCCAAATGCCAGGAAAGCTCGGAAGAGGGGCTCTTCCTGAGCAAGCAGATAGTGGCTCACTCCTGGCTTCTAACAACTTCACATTGTTGGCCAAGAAGACCAGATCTGAGACAGGGCAGGCCATTTCGGAGTATCATAGTATGGCCCATCAGTCAGAGCACACTCCGGAGAGTCATAGACCTATTTGGGGGAAGGAGGTGCCATTGCGGGTGTGGGTTTGTGGTTTTGTCTCATGTTCTGAGAATAGGTAGAAAAGGCAGTTTGTTTGGTTTGGAGTGAACTGTTTCTAGTAAGTCGTTTGACAATGCAAGTGTTTCTATGTCTGTGTATCCCACTGTGTCCGTGCTTGTAGACATTAGAAAAGAGAATGCATCAATGGATGTGTCCTGTCTCATAGGAAGCTTCCCAGCATTCATCCAGCACAATTTATGAATTGACTGTGGCTTGCCTTATTGATGGGCGATACCTGCTACCTTCCTAAGTTGCTGTTTTCTTCCTGAATTATGGCCAATCTCCAGAATAGGCTCATGGTTTTGTGTCCAAGATATGTACTACCTCCAAGCTCTGTGACATGGCCATGTACTGGATAGCTGAATGAAATGGCGAGCATCTCAGAAAACTCAGATATCAGTGTGACCAGTAAAGTCTCAGTGGAGAATCCCTGCTTTGGGCCATTTGCTTACCTATTGTTCTGTTGCCCTGAGAGTCAGGAAGGTCTTTGTCTCAGGCCAACCCTTTGTGAATCCTGAAGGAAAGATTTTTCAAATGGAAATGAATATGCTTTACCTTTGGCTCTTTCCTTAATTGATTTGGAAAGAGATGTGTGTGAATCAGCCTCTTGGCCCAGTGTGATTCTTTGACTTAGATTCTCAGCACCTGATGGATCTAAAGAAAGATCCCATGGGTGCATAAAATCCAAAATGGCAAAAAGAGCAGTCATTGTTGATGAAGTATTTTGCCTGCCTCTGTAAGGTTCCTGAATTCCATCAAGTGAGAATAGGGATCTTTTGGGTCAAATGAGTTCTTCAAATCTATTCAGAGGCTATCCAATAGGTGCTTGAGTTTTCTCATCTTTCCAATTCACATAAAGAATCTGTACCTGACACTCAGTAGGACTCAAATTGGAGAAGCAGAGCAGTATTAAGGGCAGGAATATTTGATCACTCCTGGTACACAGGAAGGGTGTACAGGCCACTGGGAATTTAGGCAAATGAGGGGCAACAGAGCTTATTTTGGACACTGTCTTGGGCTACGCTAATGCTATCAAATGTCAATCCTATTGTTGACTTCATATTTGTTTTATCCTAAGCTCACATATTCATCCTCAACCCTGTTGAAAATATCTAATCCCATCACTCACTTTATTCTTTTCCTGATTTCCTAATGTCTCTATTGATATCTGCTTTCCTACATATTTTGCCCTGTGCATCATTGTGACTGACTCTTCACTTGTGTTGACATTTACATTGACTCTCTAACCAAAACCCTATTGCTAAAGAACTTTTGTTCCAAATCCTATACTCACTTTTCTTCCTAAACTTACCGACTATCTTTCTAATCCAACTGACTATAACTTTTTGAATGGATGTTCTCTTCTACATTCAATGATCCAAGTACAGTTCAGGTTTCTATTCAACCGGGTGAGGGAGTAGATTCAGCAGTTTGGCAATTGGGGACAGCACATTCTGGGAACAAGATTAGCAAAGAGTTCTCAAGATTTCAACAGTGTTTCGTTAAGTGTACAGAAAAACAGGAAGTGACAAGTACATATTTTATTAACCTTTCATTCCCCACTTCTTTTTCTGGCTACTTTTAATCATAAAAGTGATCGTTGTGGGGTGTCACATTCTATGTCTGCTAGTGGGGTATTACCATAATTTTAATTTGTCCAATTTGAGCTTGGAGAAAAGAAATTACATGGTTGAGGAAACAGGGTTTTAAAGTTAGTAATAATATGAGGATTATTATTGGACCGGCCAGGGTTGATAAAAACGTAATTAACCAGGGGGACTGTGTAAAAAAAGACTCAAACTACCCTTTTTGTGCCTCTCTCTCTCGTTGTTGCTCTTCAAGGCTACTTTTTAATTTACTCATAGATTTTTTTTACAACTCCAGTATTGTCGACATAAAAACAACATTCTTCCCTCAATGAAGCACAAAGGCCCCCCTCTGTCATGAAAAGGAGGTCCAACCCTCGACTGTTCTGTAAAACAACTTCAGAGAGAGAGGTTAAAGATTCCTGCAAAGCTGTGATGGAGGTTTCTAAAATCTTTAAGTTTTGATCTATTGCTGCTTCTAATTGGGTCACTTGTTGTGTCCCATGGACCAGAGCAGTGGTTCTTGTGCCCAACCCTGCAGCAACTCCTATTCGTAATAGAATGGCTAAGGTGAGGGACATATGTTCCCAGCGGAACCGGGTTGTATGTCCCCCTCTTTGATCTTCAGATGAACCTGCGTCATGATAGAGCACTCTGGGAAACACCTGCACCATTTCACAATTAATCACATCTGTTGACCATTTCATGAAAACATAAACAATGTTTAAGTATATAGAATTATACTGTTGTAGGGACGGACAAGGCAAGGCACCTAAGATAGCACCAAAGACACGGAAACAGTCTTTTTTGGTTTCAACCAGATTCAGAGGGCATTGCTTCTGTTGTAATCAATTAATCCCCTGAAACCCAAGTTACGTAGTTTCAGAATTTTGTACCCAATACGTAAGGGAAGGGGCTCAGAAGTTCACAGTCTGAAGAAGTTCACAAAAAGCAGTTTTTGTTTCTGTTTTTTCCTCAGTTTGGGCAAGTTAACTTTTCAAGGACACCTGGGTGGGGGTGTCTTCCCTTTCTTTTTTTCCCCCTTCCAGCTGTTTCCATACAGCCCAGTTTGTAACTTCTTTATCTTAGAAATGTAGCCATCTCTGTGAAGCCCCAGCTCAAGGCCAGAGGACTTTTTTTCAAATATTTTGTGAAAAACTAGTAAGGGTGTGTCTAGATCAGGAGTGCTGAATTTTTTAGCCAGTTGCCAAGGAGACCAGGGCAACACAAAAATAGGAAGTTTATCTACAGTGAACTCTTATATAGGGACTCTTTTGCTGAAAGTCCTAAATCAGCCATGGTGAAGACTTCTGGAGAAGGTCAGTTAAGACTTTTCTGTGGGCCTGGTACAGAGGGGGACAATTTGGAAGGCAGGGATAAGAGCAGCTCTGTGGATCTGAGAATGAGGAAGGAGAGATGTAAAAGAATATTGGGAGAGGGCTTTGGGATCTTAATAGCAACAAAAACTTGAGCAGTAGAACAGATAGAACAGAGGGGGAGACGGGAGTGAGATTCCAAAAAGCCTGTGAGGGACTTTGAATTCTTAGTAACCTGTTTTTAGTGATGACAAAGCAACATTAAAGGCCATTTTCATTACATCATGTATTAGGGTCTGAGGATTCTTCTCAGCGGGTTTGAGCTTTGCATTAGGTGGTAAGAGGACTGGGTGGGACCCGGTGTGGGCACTGACAGGAGAGGAGAGGAGTGAGTGAATGGAGTGGTACCTCAGTACCTGCGACCTCAGCAAGGGAGCAATGGTCTGAGAACCAGTCGAGATTTGGGTTTTTGATCTAGATATTGGAGGGGAGAAATCAAGTTGCTGAGGTGGGAGTGACAGCGGAGAGTCTGGAGCACAAGGCTGAGGGTGAGCATCTATTGGAGAAGCATAGTTCAGGATGTGAGCAAAGGAGAGAGAAGGCCTCCACATAGTGGAATCTCCTTTCACCCTTTTGAGCACTTGCAGAAGTTAAAAAGGTCACACAGAATTTGAGGATCTAGAGACCCCTCTGGGGGCCATCGGTTTTGGTTATCTAATTCGTAATATGGCCAATGCTGTGTACAGAATTTGTGAGGAGTTTGGGTTCCATCTGACTGTCCCTGTATGCTCACATCCCCATGACATACAATAGAAGTCTGCTCTCCCCCCCCCACAGCCGTGACTGTTTGTGGCTTTGATAGTCTGCCGGGCAAACATAGTAATCTAGGCTAGCCAACCTGCATCTGGCTCACGTGTCCCTACATCTATAATGTTTGTTTCCATTATCTATGGTACGGAAGTGATTAAATGGAATTTTAGTGGGATCCTGTTAATCAGGGATATCCCAATAGGAAAGACCTATAGCCAGCTGACAAATGACTGGGTGGAGAGATGGCCACCAGGTTCGTAAGGGGGCTGTATTCGAGATAGGCCATACTTCGTGTCCAGTAGGATTTGTGATCAGCCATCGCAGCTTATGGGGCTGATGAGGGTTAAGACTACTGGTCGTCAAGGGGAGAATAAATATCTTCCAGGATCTTCTTTACAACCATTTGCGATGTTTCTTTTTTCTTCTTTTTTATTTCTTTTTTTTTTGTGTGTGGGGAAAGCTTCAATACATCCTGAAAATGTATGTTCAAAGACTAGGAGTTATTTAAGTCCATACCTTACTGGCTTAATTTCAGTAAAGTCCACTTCCCAGAATTGTCCTCGTCTGGTTCCTCATAGGTGCTTTCCTGCAGGAAGCTTGGAAGTGTAAGCTTTAACCAATTAATGGACCTGACAGGTTTTTGTTACCCATTCAGTTATTTCCTTTTGCTGTGAGTAGGTTAGTGGAAAACTGTGTTCTTGATCCTTCACGAATGAATGCAGTTTCTTTGAACAAAGGTGAGTGAGTTGATGAACATTTGCTACTGACATAGTTAGAGCCATGATTATAGGAGTAGTTACTGAAGGATTAAAAAATTCCACTTGGGGGCCTTCAGGGTTAAAAGTTATTTTGGCCCAGAGCTTGGTGAGCAGAACTCTGCCCATCAATGGGGCCAGGCATTCTGGGATTACTAGGAAGGAGTGATGGATTTTTCCTTTTCCCTGGTCCATGGTCCTCGTAGTTGTCAAAGCCCGATATTTATTCTGTTAGACTCTTGAATTAGAGACCTTTTATTCGGTAGAGGGCCCAATGGGCCTTACGGGCTGAGTATATTCCCCCTGTATCTACTTCAAAGTTTATTGTGTTCCCCTCCACTTCAAAAGTTACCTTGAGGTCAGGGAGAGGATCTGAGCCCGGACTTTCTTAGTATTCCTCCAGAGTCAGAATATCTGGCTGGCATGGCTGTCTCTTTCTAGGGCACTCTTTGGCCCAGTGTCCTTTTTCTTTAGAGTAGGCACATTGATCTGAGGCCAGGGGTGGCCTCTAGTGTGTGCCCAGGTATCCCTTCCTGTCTCTCTGTTTCTTAATTTCTGGCCTATTTGTTGTTGTGACCAGGACCTTAGTCAATGCCTTAGTCTGTCTTTTGTTTCTTTTATCCTCACTCAGCTCCCTTCTCTTCCTCAGTTTCTCTCTTAAAGTATACCTTCTCGGGTTCTCTGACTAAATCCCTCAAAGTCATATCTTGTAATCCATCTAAGCATTGTAACTTTCTTTTAATATCCAGGGCAGCTTTCCCAATAAAGGCCATTGTGACAGATGCCTTTTGATCCTCTGCCTGAGAATCGAAAGGAGTATGTCTCTTATATGCCTACATAATTATCTCTAGGAACATAGAGGGAGATTCATCAGGCCCTTAAATAATCTCTCTTACCTTGGCCAAATTAGTTGGTCACCTAGCGGCCACTAAGATACCCACTATTAGAGCCCGGCGATAAGTGGACAGATGCTCCCTACCTTCAAAGGTGTTGGGGTTCCAGTTGGGTCGTTTCAAGAGAAAGTCGGCTTTGAATATATTGGGAAGTTTTGTCGGTCATGCATTTGGTCCGAGGATACTTTTTTCTAGCATCCAGGAGGATTCTCTTTTGTTCCTCTGTCATGAAGAGAGTCCCTAGGAGTTGTTGGCAGTCATCTCAAGTAGGTTGGTGTGAAAACATCAATGACTTCACCAGACCTGAGAGCCAGGTTGGGTCCTCGGTAAAAGGGGGATTGTTATTTTTCCATTTATATAGGTCTGAAGAGGGGAAGGCCAATACTGGTAGGCTTGCATTTTTCCCCTATGGCCATCGTCAATCATTGGTCCTTAGGGATGGAGGGAAGCAACACGGGAGTTCCAGGGTTTTCAATCATTTGCCACCGGTGAGTTCCTTAGCAATTCCAGCTTCCTCCAGGGGAGGAGGGGCTGTGTGTGACGCAGGGGAGTTATCTGGAGGGCCCTGGGCTGGCTTAGCTTCCTCCAATTGCGGAGAGGCTGAGTCAGCAGCTGGAGAATCACTTAGAGGGTGTTGGGGGTTGTGGGACAAGGGTAGAAGATAAGGAGGGGGACGAGAGTCCAGTAGAGTCAAATCTTGTGACTCAGGGAGAACAGAGGGTGGAGGAGGAGGAGGAGCAGAGGGGTTGAGAGATCGTGGGGGAAGGAGTAGGAACGGGGACACAGCAAGGAAAGGCTTCACCCACGGAGGAGGAGATTTGCAGAGGTCCTGCCAAGTTAAGGTATATTCCTGTTTATCAGTATGGCTATGTGGCCCTGGCTGTAAGACAATATCTCTGTCTTTTTAAATTAGTGGGAAGTAGAAAGATCCTTCTAGGGGCCATCCGAATCCAAAGGTGGGCCATTCTGTGGCACACAGAGTCTGCCAGGTCCAGCGTTTTACTGAAAAAGAAACATTCTGAGCCCTTAAGCGGACTTTGGTCCGTAGATCAAGGGTCAGGGACAGAGGCATTGAAGTGATCTGTCCCATAGTGAAAGATACACAAACAGTAAAAGCAACGACACAGGACACAGACAAGAGAAAACAATAAAGACAGGCAATGGACGTCCAACACTGAGACCAAGACTGAGCAGGTGGCAAAACCCGATGGGCTGGCAATACCGAATCTGAAACAAAGTATCACTGAGTCGAGGAGACTATTATTCCTCGATTCCCGAGTCCTCTGTGGCGTCCCCCAGGGACTTGGCTTGTGGCTCTGTGACACGTCTGCCAGCCACCATCAAAGAGAGCTCACACACTTCATCGACAGCCATTTTGCCAAGCCCTAACCAGAAACCTGAAACCAGAAAGAGGTGCCTTACTTACCCTGAGAGTAGCCCATTGGGGTCTCTCGTTCACCACTGCTGGATTTCGGTGGAACCTCCATATATAAATATCGGAAGAGCATTGGGGGAAGAGACCACCAAGAGACTCTCTCATGCAAAAACAAAGGGTTTATTGGGGGTCCAGCATGCTGGGGCTCAGAGCTCATTTGAATAGAGCAGAGAACCCTGAGAACAGCTTAAGCAGAGCTTATATACTTTCCTTGAAGAGGGCAGGGAGGAAAGTTTATTGATGGGCCTGGGCGGGTGAGCAGTTTGCGTGCAACTGGGTGAGGGAGTACATTCTGAAGTTTGGCAGTTGGGGACAGCACATTCTGGGAAAAAGATTAGAAATCACTTCTCAAGATTTCAACAGTGTTTTATTAAGCCTACAGAAAAACAGGAAGTGACAAGAATCTATTTTATTAACATTTCACTACCGACTATACTTTGCCAGATTTCCTAAAGTCTCTATTGATATCTGCATTCCTACATATTTTCCCCAGTTCATCATTGTGATTAATTCTTCACATGTGCTGACATTTACATTCACTCAATACCCGAAACCCTATAGCTAAAGAACTTTTGGTCCAAATCCTATACTCACTCTCCTTTATAAACATACCGACTATCTTCCTAATACTACTGACTATCCATTTTGACTGGAAGTTGTCTTTGAAAATCAATCATCCAAGTTACAAGGTCCTATGCTTAATACCCAATCAAGGGCCCAATGCCCTTCTGGGCTTCAAATCTTACCTAGATTTTTGTTTTCAGATTCATATATTTTACCTATATATTCTTGAAAATATCGCAGGTTCCCAATACCATTATTCATCCAGCAGAATGATTTATATTCCAAATCAAACCTGTTATTAACCCTAACCATACACTGTTCCCTCAATCTAACTTTAGAGAAGAGCAAGGACAGAGTTGGTCTTAAAATACAGGAATTTAGGGGATCTTTCAACTGCTGAGAAACTCAAAGGTCTATGCGCAAATGATCCCTAGAGAAGTTGTAGGCACCTATGAAGGAACTGAGAGAGCAAAAGTCATCTTTCATTGCAAACAACCTGGTCAGCATGAAGGGATGTGTCTGAATCAGCCTCTCTCTTCTTTATGTAGAGAAGAAGGACCAACCGAGGCCTCTGTGGAGAGCTGTTCCCGGTTACCAATGTTTGATATACCATTCTAACTTGTGAAAGTGTCAAAGGAATTAGGGACAGCCTCCATTTCATGGCACCTTTGGAAGCAAATGTTAGGACAACGTGCTTGCCAAGGCATTGACCTCATTCAGTTCCTGAAGGAAGTGACCTCACCTCACATTCTTGGTGATGGAACTCTCTGAACTTGGGATCCAGGCATCCAGGCACACAAATCTAGTCCCAGACCCAGTCCCAGTGGTCTCACTTCTTTTGATTTACCAAAGACAGAGTCAGTCTTTCTTGGTATCTACTGATGTGAGGATGGCCAAATGCCAGGAAAGCTCTGAAGAGTGGCCTTTCCTGAGTAAGCAGGAAGTGGCTCACCGTTGTCTCCTGACAACTTCACAGAGTTGGCCAAGGAAACCAGATCTGAGACAGAACAGGCCATTTGATGGGAACATAGTACGGCCCACCAGTCAGAGGTCACACCCGATAGTCAGAGACCTACTTTGGGAAAGGAGGTGAATTTGTGGGTATGAGTGTGTGTTTGTGATTTTGTCTCATGTTCTGAGAATAGGTAGGAAAGGCAGTTTGTTTGGTTTGGAGTGGACGATTTCTAACAAGTGATTTGACAAGGCGAGTGTTTTTATGTCTGTGTATCCCACTGTGTCCATGGTTGTAGACATTAGAAAAGAGAATGCATCAAAGGATGTGTCCAGGCTAGTAGAAAGCTTACCAGAATTCTTTCTGCCCAATGTATGAAAGGAATGCGGCTTGCCTTATGGATGGGTAACACCTGCTATCTTCCTAAGTTCCTCTTTTCTTCCTGAATTCTGGCCACTCTCCAGAATAGGCTCATGATTTTGTGACCAAGTTATGTACCACCTCCAAGCTCTGTGACATGGCCATGTACTGGATAGCTGAAGGGAATGGCGAGCATCTCAGAAAATTCAGATATCAGTGTGACCAGGAAAGTGTCAGTGGAGAAACACTGCTTTGGGCCGTTTGCTAACCTAATGTTCTGTTGCCCTGAATGTCAGGAAGGTCTTTGCCTCATGCCACCCCTTTGTGAAGCCTGAAGAAAACAGTTTTCAAATGGAAATGAATATGGATCACCTGTGGCTCTTTGCTTAATTGCTTTGAAAAGGGATGTGTCTGAATCAGCCTCTTGGCAACTGTGTGAGGTTGTGGCTTAGATAATCAGCACTTGGTGGATGTAAAGAGAGATCCCATGTGTGCATCCAAAACCAAAATGGCCAAAAAGCAGTCCTTGTGGATGAAGTCTGTCACCTTCCTCTTTAAAGTTCTTGAACTCCATCAAGTGAGAATAGGGATTCTTTGGGTCAAATGGGTTCTTCAAAGACCTGCAGAGGAGCTTGTGTTTTCTCATGACTGCAAATCACATAAAAATATATACCTGACACTCAGTTTTCCACAAATTGGAGAAGCATAGAAGTATTAACGTCTAGCATATTTGATCACTCCTGTTTCACATGAAGGGTGTCCAGACCACCCTGAATTTACGCCAATGAGGGGCAAGGGAGTTATTTTGGACACTCTCTTGGACTCCGCCACTCATGGAAACCTTCAGCCAGAGGTTGTGATTAGTGTCTATATGGAAGAAGATGAGGGCCATATGGGAGGGTTTTGGTTTTAATTTTGGTCATTTGTGTCCGGTTGGAAGACATGACTGGGACCACCTGGGCTTGAACTCTGGTGTAATTCCCCTTAGAGACTGAATTCAGAGAAGTATTGCCATGAATTTTGTTGGGATTTTAGGAGTCCACCCATGAGAATCACCCTTGGAAACTGAGATCTAGGCCCAGGGTGGCTTTCCACAGAGCCCTGGGTATCTCAGCCAGAAGATCACATGATTTAATTCTGAAAGACTTGTCAGCCATTGTTGAGAGTCACAACACCCATGGACGTCACATTGTAGACCTCAATAGGCCTGGCTTCATGTGACATTTTGGCCACTCTTTGGGAAGCCTTGCCTGTGAGAGTTCTACAGAGCATTCATTGAAATGAGCTTCCTCACCATTAAAAGGTTCCTGAATGAATTGAAACCCACAGTGCCTGCAACGTCATCCTTGAAAAATGCCTAGATAAATACCATGAAATTTTTGAAATTCCCATGACCAGGTGGCACTGGAGAAACTTTGGATGTCCTGTTGCTGATCGTAAATATGCAAGACACTGCCTTGATTGAGTGGGTTTCATGAAAATGGTGTAGAACAGAGATGCCAGTATGTTGGAACCTGCTGAGTAGTGGGCCTAGAGCAGTGGTAGGCAGGTGTGTGATAAAAAATTTGTGGTGGGGCCATGTGGATCTGCCATTGGATCCCAAATGGCTTGTGACTTACATGGTGCAGCCAGCAGACCCTTCCATGTAAAGGCTTCTGGTTATATGGAGATGTTTCCGGGCAATGTTTAGAATCAGGTTACTATGGACATGGGGCCAAGCTATGTGGGATAGAAGCCTGGTTGGTGCATTCTCCTGCAGACCCTGACCAACCACACATGAAAGAATTGCCTCCAGAACTGTGTCCCAGTTGAACTTCTTTTATTTCATGAAGCAAATGCCAAAGTCCCAGTGCAGCAGCAAAAAACACCACGAAAAGTGGAGGATGACCAAATGGCTTCCCAGTCCACATGGGAATACCCTTAGCCCCCAGTGCCCACAGTTTACTTACAAAGAGAGAATTCAGCACTGCTGCCTCATGTTCATTGGAAAATAAGAAACCATGTCCTCCAGGTCACATAGATGCAGACACAGCTTTCATAGTCTCACTAAAAAGAAGCTAAAGCTCCTGACAACAACATATATTTCAAGTGCCCAAACTCAGAGGCAGTTTCTCAAGAAGTATTTAGGCCAGCAGAGCTCCATGTTTATGGAGTGTTTACCCTGTCCCATACTAGGGAAACTCCTCTACCACTTCCAAGGTTGTAAACTCCTGAGCATATTATTCACAGATTTTATTACTCTTCTCCTCTAATTGTGTCTTACTTTGGGCGAAAAAAATGTCAAGGAATTGTTCTGGATGAGAGTGGGAAGATTTTGTTTAGCACATATTTGCATACACATTGGATTCATTTTTCTATTTTACATTTGAAATACTGAATCCCTGACACTAACACATGCCCTGCTAGATTCTGAATACTAATCCTAATATGATGGAGAAAAATAACGGAAACAGAATAGAAATACAAGCAGTTCAGAGGAGGCATGTTGTATACTTGGACTTGCCTTTTGCATTATATACGGTAGGAGTTATAAATCTAGTCAATTTTTTGTTGAAATAGTTTTCCATGTGCTTTTAAAGTTAACAAATATGTGAATTCCTGTCTCCCTTTCTCTGTATTCTATTCAGCACATGTATTTTTATATGCACATATAGAATCCTACCTGGTATCACACGTACATTCTTGTGAGTTACATGACTTGGCAGATACAAAGTGTGAGAAGAGATCACTCCTCTTAAACGCTGTTTGACCTGAAAATTCAACCTATGGGTGAGCTTCCTAGTTGAAAAAAGTTATACATAAATCCATATCCAGTAAAATGAATATTTTTGGATCTGTGGATGATACATATTTCACGGTGTAATTCGATTGGCATATATATTGCTAATTTTTAAAATCTGTGTGTGGATATATATATATATATATATATATATATATATATATATATATATATTCTCTCCAGATATTTCAAAATATTTAATATATGTGTCTTATTATACACTCCCTAAATTCATTCATGATTATGTATGTGGATTTATAATCAACTTTTCACAAGATTATTCTCAGAAATATTCATTCACCTGATATACGTATTTTTTTCCTAGTATTGAAAACTAACTTCAGTGAATGGTGCATATAAATCCTAATATTTCTACAGTAACTGTTCCATTTTCACATCAATGCAAGTAGATTCCTATGGGACATGATAAGTATTTTGAAGTTCATTTTTATTCAAAACTAGTACATTACTATTTCTTCAGTTTATGCACATTATTGGATATATATTTCATCCACAAGTTCACAAATTTATAGGCATTTATTTTACTTTCAATCACTTTCTGCTTCAGAAAACACGTGTTCCGCCATGTTTCAAACTGGTCTTTTCATGAGACTTCTTTCCAAACACATTATTTTTGATTTCCATAATCACTTTTGAAGCAAAACTCACACACTCTTCATGATAAACCATAACCCTAGGATTACAATTAGACGTATAACTAGTTGTTATGAATGATTATATATCAATATATGATTTCTTATGTATTTTCAGATATCAATTCAATACATTATTTAAAGTGGAAGCAGTTATATTATTTATTAACTGTATGGTCTATTCATGCATTATCTCTATATTCATAGACACAGGGTACACCTATTTTTACCCTCAATACTAATTTATACGTTTTCAAAATATTCCTCATAGACACATACCCTGTGTCTATGTCACCTGATCTATATATACATTTTATCACAGTAATATTCTGGACAAAAAAATCAAAGGTCACCCTTAAGGTTGTACCAAAGCCTAAATGGAAAGTGAGCATGGATTACTAAAACCTTCCATGTCCAGGTGGCCTAATGCTCTCAAATGTCAATCTTATTGGTGACTACATTTTTGTTTCTTCCTAAGATTATATATTCAACCTCAAGCCTGTTGAAAATGTCTAATCCTATCACTCACTTTATACTTTGCCTGATTTAGTAATGTCTCTATTTATATCTATTTTCCTACATATTTTCCCCTGTTCATCATTGTGACTGACTCTTCACTTGTGCTGACATTTACATTCACTGTCTACCTGAAACCCTATTGCTTAAGAACTTTTGGTCTAAATCCTATTCTCACTCTTCTTTGTAAACCTACTGACTATCTTTCTAATCCTACCAACAATCCCTTTTTGAGTGGATGTTCTATTCGACATTCAATCATCCAAGGTACAAGCTCCTATGCCATTGTATATAGATTTATCTGAGACATTTTTGCAGAAAATAATTCAAAGCTAAGTGTACCAATTAAGGGCCCAATGCCCTTCTGGACTTCATATCTTCCCTAGATTTCTGTTTTTATACTTATATTTCACCTATATATTCTTGTAAATATCATAGTTTCCCAATACCATTATTCGTCATGCAGAAGGATTCCTAACCCCAAATTGAACATGTTACTAACCCAAACCATACACTGTTCTCTCAATCGAACTTTACAGAACACCAGGGACAGGGTTGCTCTTAAAATACAGGAATGTAGGGCATGTTCCACCTGTTGAGAACATCAAAGGTCCATGCAGAAATGATCCCTTGAGAAGATGTAGGCAGCTACGAAAGACCTGAGAGAGAAAAGTCATCTTCTATGGCAAACAACCTTGTCAGCATGAAGGGATGTGTATGAATCAGCCTCTTTCTTCTTAATGTAGAGAAGATGGACCAAACCAGTCCTAGGTGGAGAGCTGTTCCCGGGTGCCCATGGTTTATATACCATTCTAACTTGTGAAAGTGTCACAGGAAGTAGGGGCAGCCTCCATCTCATGGGACTCTTGAAAGCAACTGTTAGGACAAAGTGGTTGTCAAGGCAATGACCTCATTCAGTTCCTGAAGAAGTGATCTACCTCACTTCCTTAGTGATGGAACTCTCTTAACTTGGGATCCAGGAAGCCAGGCACCCGGAGCCAGTCCAGTCCCAGACCCAGTAGGCTCACTTGTTTGAATTTACCAAGGAGAGTGTCAGTCTTTCTTGGTACCTACAGATGTGAGGATGGCCAAATACCAGGAGAGCTCTGCATAGGGGCCTTTCCTGAGAAAGTAGGTAGTGGTTCACCGCAGGCTCCTGACAACTTCACAGAGTTGGCCAAGGAGACCATATCTGAGATAGGACAGGCCATTTTGGGGGAACATAGTATGGCCCACCACTCAGAGGAAACTCCGGATAGTCACAGAGTTACATGGGGGAAGGAGGTGTCTTTGTGGGGTGGGTGTGATTTTGTGGTTTTGTCTCATGATCTGAGAATAGGTAGGAAAGACGGTTTGTTTGATTTGGAGTGGTCTTCTTCTAGTAAGTCGTTGGACAAGGCAAGTGTTTCTATTTCTGTGTTTCCCACTGTGTCCGTGGTTGTAGACATTAGAAAATAGAATGCAACAATTGATATGTCCTGTATAGTAGAAAGATTCCCGGCATTCATCCTGCCCAATTTATGAATGGACTGCAGCTTGCCTTATCCATGGGCAACACCTGCTACCTTCCTAAGTTCCTGTTTCTTCCAGAATTCTCACCACTCTCCAGAATAGTCTCATGGTTTTGTGTCCAAAATATGTACCACCTCCAAGCTCTGTGACATTGCCATGTCCTGGATAGCTGAAGGGAATGGCGAGCATCTCAGAAAACTCAGATATCAGTGTGACCAAGAAAGTCTCAGTGGAGAAACCATGCTTTCGGCCTTTTGCTTATCAATTGTTCTGTTTCCCTGAATGTCAGGAAGGTCTTTGCCTCAGGCCACCCCTTTGTGAAGCCTGAAGAAAACAGTTTTCACATGGAAATGAATGGGCATCACCTGTGGCTCTTTGCTTAATTGCTTTGGAAAGGGATGTGTCTGAATCAGCCTCTTGGCCCTGTGTGAGGTTGTGGCTTAGATTCTCAGCACCTGATGGATGTAAAGAGAGATCCCATGTGTGCATCCAAAACCAAAATGGCCAAAAGAGCAATTATTGTGAATGAAGTCTCTCGCATTCATTTGTAAGGTTCCTGACCACCATCAAGTGAGAATACGGATCCTTTGGTTCAAATGAGTTATGCACAGCCCTGCAGAGGCTAACCCATAGGTTTTTGGGTTTTCTCATGGCTCCAAATCATATAAAGAATCTATACCTGACAGTCAGTAGGCCTCAAATTGGAGATGCAGAGTAGTATTAACAGCTGGCCTATCTGATCACTCCTGGTTCACCGGATGGGTGTCCAGGCCACCTTGACTTTAGGCAAATGAGGGGTAAGGGAGCTTATTTTTGACACTGTCTTGGGCTGCACCCCTCATGAAAAACTCCAGCCAGAGGTTATGATAAGTGTCTATATGGAAGAAGATGAGGGCCATCTGGGAGTGTTTGGTTTTAATTGTGGTCATTTGTTTGGCGGTTGGAAGAGATAACTGGATCCACCTGGGCTTGAATTCTGGCATGATTCCTCTTAGAGACTGAGTTCTGGAATTTACCTCAAAGAAGTATTGCCATGAAATGTGTTGGGATTTTAGGAGGCCACGCATGAGATGCGCCCTTGAAAACTGAGATCGAGGGCCAGGGTGTCTTTCCACAGTGCAGTGAGAATCTCAGCCAGGATATCACATGATTTTATTTTGAAAGACTTGGCAGCCATAATTGAGAGTCTAAACACAAATGGAACTCATATTGTAGACCTCAATGATCCTGGCTTCATGTGACCTTTTGGCCACTTTTTGGGAAGCCTTGCCTGTGAGATTTCTCCAGAGATTTCATTTAAATGAGCTTCCTCACCACATAATGGTTCCTGCATTAATTGAAATGCACAGTGACTCCAACTTCATCCTTCAAAAATGGCTAAATAAATACTATCAAATTTCTGAAATTCCCATGACCAGGTGGCACTAGAGAACCTTTGGATATCCTGTTGCTGAACATGAGTGAAATAATTCCCTACGCAATGACACTTCACCGGGAGAATTCCAATTTTATTGCTAAAAGCTGTGTGCTTATATAGAACTAAGGGGGAGATGGTATGGCTTAGATAAATGACAGCAACCCGTTTATTGACAAGTTCTTTCAAATATCAGCTCCAGAGCCCAGGAATTAGTTCTCATTGGGGCTAAGGTTCCCCACAAGCGAGATTTGAAATTGGCGCTGGCGGGAGAGTTCACAAGGGCGGGAACTTTTTGCGCCACTGCAGAAATGAAGAAGGTAGGAAGAAGAAGTCCTTAGGCACCATGTTGGGGTTTTTCTCTGGGGTATGGCTGCCATTTATTCTTTTCCCAACATTCCACCCTTTTTGATTTCTTAGGAAGTGGGGCGTCGTTTGTCAGATCTGGCTGCTTCCTCCTGTGTGGGGGTGGTGTGGGGCCTAGAAAGAGAAGTGGAGGAATGCTCAGGGGGCAGGTATGGGGATATCATGGCAGCCAGAAATAAAACCCAGTGGCTATAGACAGCTATTTTCATAGGGGTGAAGTCAATGAATGTTCCCTGAAGCCAAAGATGTCGATGGCATGGAACCAGTCCTGGATGGAAGAGATTGTTGGTATCAGCCACTGGTCCTGTAACAGAGACTCAAGGAAATACTGGAAGCGTTGCCTGGACATGGTGTCCCCAGCACCTGAAGAAGATCAGAGCGAATAAAAACAGAATGAAGATAAAAATTAAAGCAAATGTCAATTTTTGGCAGAAGTTCCATGTGGGGGGACTGACATAGAAGAGGCCAAGGGCCATGAGAAAGCTTAGAAGGTGGTAAAGACTATAAATCCAGGATGGCAGATTAAGAGGTTCTCCGAGCTCGTTGTCTCCCGCTGTCTAATACCCGTTGCATTCCATCGTGCCTGGTAGTGAGCTTCATCACTGAGTGAATTGTTCTCTTGGAGATGTTGGGGATTCATCGGTCATCAGAGGCTGGTAGTGACTAAGCAAAAGCTGGTTGAAAGTTTGATTAGGAATTTTATGCAGTTGGGTTTGAAGGCACTTCATTTTGCAGGGCAAGAGAGCACAAAAAAGGAGCATCCAAATAAGGGGCCCCAAGATATGTAGTAAGTACATGGCAAGATAGGATTGGAAGAACCCCGTTATGGGATTGGAGGAGGTAGGTTTGAGCAATTGGGTCGATAATTCCTGCAATTTAACAACATTTTTTTTTATTAGCCCAGATTCATTAACATAATAGCAAAATTCCTCTCTGAGGAATAGGCATGTAACCCCTTTTTCTGCAGTGAGAAGATCAATTGCCCTTTGGTTCTGTAAAGCCACTTGTGCCAATGAAGTAACCTGCCACTGCAAGGAACCCAGAGACTCAGCCATGGTATTGAGTGTTTCCTGCAGTTTTTGTTGAAGGTCATTGGATCCCATAGAGCATGACCTATAGCTCCAGCAGTGAGTCCGAGACCCGTCACTGAGGTTGTTAAAATGAGGCCAACCAGAACCGGCAGAAAGACTACCCTACAGGTGCGGGAAGGTAGGGCCAACTGTCAGAATTCGGTGGGAGTATATAAAGATAGCTGAGGAACTACAGTAACCAAGAAACAGGCGCCAGAGACATTGATGGTTGAGGTACTTAAAGACCCCTTACACCAGAGGAAATGTCCAGGTTGCATAAACACAGGGCTCTATGGGGTGCTGTAGCTCAAGGAACAAATGGGTAAAGGATTCATTATTGGCAGGTGGAAACAGATGAAAGGAAATAAAGTATTGGTGGAATAACTTTCCCACAGTGGGATACATGTCACATGTAGGGGTTGTCCTTTTTAGAGAAATTGTAGGGTTTTGCTGGAATATTTCCTGCTGCTAATGGGACTGCTGCTAGAAGTGGACAACTAAGTGAAGCACAGAGAAAGCACTGAGAAGTAGGCACAGAAAGAGGGGTGGAGTTTAATAATCAAAAAGTTTGGTGTAGCAAATTGAGCCATGTTGGAGGGGGACCTGAGAGGGTTGAAGGCTCTGAATTCTCTTTGGATGAGCTATGGATATGATCTCGAAGTTTTGATTCTGAGTCCTTAATGTGTTCGACTACCTGGATGGTTGCCTTAGGTTGCGTTATCAGGGTGCGGCCAATAGTCATCCACCCTGTGGGTCTGACTGAGGTTGTCCGAGCATAGACAGCAAACTCAACATAGCCCCATTGTTTGACCTTGGGGTCAGGATTATCTAAAGTATACCATCCATTGTTACTGGATGAAGAGCCTTTATGACACTTTATGTAACTAGAAGTCCACCCTTCAGGGTAACCAAATGAGTGGTAAGAATAGCTACCACGTTCATCATGGAACATGCATGACCAATAGGGGCACCCATTATATATCTCAGGCCACCAATGACAATAGTCTTTTGTTCGATCAAAAAGGAAGCAAATGAAAGGCCAGTTCCAGCTACCAGGGACGAAGGTCCTTGAAGGTGACAATTTTAGGGAAATAGAGGTGCAGTTGTGGATGAAGCAAGTAGTTGCATCCACTGCGCAGACCTTCTGCATGCCATGTTCTGAGTATCGTTCCCGAAAAGTGAATAAATGCATGGTAGGTGAGGAGGGTAAAGACCAGTCCTGACAGAGCACAGAAAATAAGCAGAGCACAAAAAACAAGCAGTTAGAGAAGACTAGGGTGTTGGGAGAGCTCATTGTGCCTTCTTTAAGAGGAATTGGGCTGCAAGGAAAACCGTGTGAGCCACAACTAAAATGGGTGATATGGGTGTGGAGAGCAGGAGTAAAGGGGAGGTTCAGTAGGTGATTCTTGGAGTTCCTCTGGGGTGGCCCTGTCTTCAGCAGGTGGGGCCTCCTGGTGATGTGGCTTCAACCTAGACATGTGAATCCAGGGAGTGAGACAGTTGTCTGGTAAGGAGAGTTTGGCGGCGGTAAGGGTAAAGAGAATGACAGGATAGGGGCCTTCCCATTTTGCGGCCAGAGTCCCTTTCTCCTCTGGGGTATTATAATAGACTAGACTAACAGGTGTTAAGGGAGGAGTGTTTGGAGAGGAGACTGGGTCCTGAAGAAGCCAGTCCTGATATTTGCAGAGTTCCCAGCGGAGATGGAGCAAGAGAGGCAAACACAAATCTCCGGTGAGAGGTCCTTGTAAAATGACCAACCCAGGGGTTATAAGAGGTCTTCCATACATTATCTCAAAAGGAGACAGTAAAGATGGTTTCTTAGGGAGAGCTCTGATTCGAAGCAAAGCCAAGGGAAGGAGTTTGAACCAGTCTATGTTTAATTCCATTGTCAATTTGGTAAGGACTTCCTTTAGAGTACGATTTACCCTTTCCACTTTCCCTGAAGCCTGGGGGAAATATGGACAGTTGAAATGCCACTTGAAGGAGAGGGTTTGAGAGACCTTTTGTGTGATCCTAGAAGTAAACTCAGGGCCATTGTCATACTGTAGGGAAGTGGGCATACCAAACCTGGGGATGATGTCTGTCAGTAAGATTGAAGCTACAGTGGAAGCCTTTTTATTGGAAGTGGGAAATGCCTCAACCCAACCAGAGAAAGTGTCCACAAAGACAAGGAGGTATTTAGTGCGCCGTACTGTGGGCATGTTGGTGAAGTCTACCTGCCAGTCAGCAGCGGGAATGTGTCCCCGGGCTTGGTAGAAAGGGAAAAGTTTGGGCCTTAAAGGAGTATGAGGTTTGGTCCGCTGACAGATCTGACAATTAGAGGCTATATTCTGTAGCATGGCTTGTCAGAGGGGGTGAGGGAAAAAAAACTCTGTAAAAAGAGGGTCAAAGACTGAGAATTGGAAAGGAATAGAGTATGAAGGAACTTTAAAAGATGCTTGTTCTTACTGAAAGATGTAGGGGCTTCAGATGAGCTGTCTAAAGTGGCCATTATATGTCCCCCATGGAGGCCATAATTGAAAGTGGTAGCAGCCATTCGTGCCGCCTGGTCAGCTTTGGCATTGCCCTCAGTGATAAGAAAGCCGTCCTTCTGATGTGACCTACAATGGACAACTCCCAACTGGGTGGGTAAGTGGCCTCTATTAGATTGTTTATAAAAGCTGAATTTGTGATCGCATTACCTTTGGTGGTAAGTAGGCCTCGCTACTTTCAAATATCAGCATGGGATAATAAGATATGGAAGACATATTTTGAATCAGTTTAGAGGGTGAGGGATTTGCCTTGTGCTAGAAGGCAGGCACGAGTGGATGCTATAAGTTCAGCCTACTTGTCTGTAGTTCCTGAAGGCAAAACTTTGGCCTCTATAATCTCAGTGGCTGAAAATACAGCGTATCCAGAGTAATGAGTTCCGTTCTCCCTAAAGGAACTGCTGTCAGTAAACCAGATAAGGTCAGGCTTGCTGAGTGGTCTCTCAGAAATGGAAGAATGACAGGGGAGGAAATCATCTAAGGTTTCCAAGCAATTATGAGTTGGTATGTGAGACATGGGAGTCATTGGGAGCAGTGAGGCAGGGTTCAGTGCAGAGCAGGGGAGGAAAATAATATTAGGGTTTTCCAGAAAGGAAGTGAGGGGCGACAGAAATCTGGATGTAGGGAGAGTTTGAAGGCCCTTTTAAGCTAAAAGATCCTTCAAGTGATGTGGGGAGTGGATAGTTCAAGGGGCCCCAAAAGTCAGCTTAGAGGCTTCTTTGTGTAAAATTTGTCCAGTAGCAAGAGCTCTTAAGCAAGGGGCCCACCCACGGATGGTAGGGTCTAGTTGCTTGGACAAATATGACACAGGTGCAAATGTACACCCATAGTTTTGACCTAAGACCCCAAGTGCTTGCCCCCCTTTTTCATGGACATATAGATGAAATGTTCTTGAAAGATCTGGAAGGTGAAGGGCAGGTGCCTTTAAGAGGAGTTGCTGAAGCCTGCGGAAGTGGTAGATGGGAAAGGAGGCAAGAGATTCACTAGGGGGTCCCTTTGCTAGGTCAAACAGGGGTTTGGAGAGAAGAGAATAATTTGGGATCCAGGCCCTAAAATAACCTGCTAATCCTAGGAATGATAGTATTTTGGCTTTCGTATAGGGCACTGAAAGATCACAGAGGAGTTGCCTCCTATCCAGTGTTATTTCCTTTTTCCCGGGTGTAAGGCAAAAACCAAGATAGGTGACCGAAGACTGGGAAACCTGGGCCTTGTGGGGAGACTCCCTATATCCCTTGTCTTCTAGGAATTTATGAAGCTGAGCGGTGTGGGATTGAGAGTGTTCCCAGAAAGACTACATAGAAGAAGGTCATAGACATATTGAAGTAGAGTAGAGTCAGGACAGGTCAGGTGAAAGGATGTGAGGTCCTGGGCAAGAAATTGGCCAAAGAGATGGGGGCTATCCCTGAATCCCTGTGGGAGGACAGTCCAGGTAAGCTGATGAGAATGGCGGGTGTGAGAGTCAGTCCATGAAAAAGCAAAGATATCCTGAGATTCTGAGAACAAGGGAATAGAAAAGAATGCATCTTTTAAATCTAGGACTGAGAAGTGAGTAATAGTGGCATGGATCTGAGAGAGGAGGGTTTAAGGGTTGGGCACTAGCGGGTGGATGGGGTCCACAGAGGAGTTGACAAGGCGAAGTTCTTGAACCAGCCTGTAGGACACGTTAGGTTTCTTAACTGCCAGAATGGGTGTGTTGAAAGGAGAGTGTGTAGGCCTAAGATACCCCTTTCATAATAAATCCTGGATGATGGATTCTAATCCAAGGAGGGATGTGGTTGTGAGTGGATATTGTGGTTGACTAACATATCTTGAAGGGTCCCGTAAGACAATATGAATAGGACTGCATTTAGCCATAAAGGGTGTAATTGTGTCCCAAACCTCAGGGTTAAATGGTTTAGATAGTCGTGGGAGAGTGCATGAAGGAGGTGTATCTGCCCCTAGGAATATCATGAGGAAATGAGAGGTAGGAGAGGTGTGGGGTGATAAGTGAATAGTGACTTTTAATAGTGAGAGTATGTCCCTTCCCAGAAAGGGAATGGGGCAATGGCTCATAACAAGAAAGGAGTGAGTGAAGGACAAAAGGGGTCGCTGCATATAACATGATTGGGGGGGGGTTTGAGGAAAAATCTTTTTACCTCCTACCCTGACAATAGGAGTTTTTGAGGGTGTGGTAGGACCCTAATACTCCCTCAAAATCAAAAAAGCGGCACCAGTATCCAAGAGGAAGTTAATGAAGCGTCCATCCACCAGGAAGGTGACCCTAGGCTCTTGATTCTTGATGGTAATAGTCTGGAGGGAAGGCCCAGGACTCCGTCAATCCTCCTCTGCCAAGCCCAGGTGAGGCTGGGGTTGCTGGGCAGCAGACCAACCTCCCTTCTGGGTTGTTGGGCAGTCTGCCCCCAGTGTCCACTTTGATGGCATTTTGCGCAGGGGTTGTAGGGCGTCCTCGGCTAAGAACAATTCCTGGTCCAATGTCCCTCCTTACCTCATTTGAAGCAAGCTCCAGGGGGGGTCACATTGGGATGGCATGGTGATGGCCTTCTCTGAATGAGCTGGGCCAACATTTGGAATTTGGCATTTTCAGCCCTCTGCCTACGGAATTCACTTTCATCCTCTCTACCATGAAAAACCTTGAAAGTGACAGCGAGGATTTTGGTCTGAGGAGTAGCAGGGCCCTGTTCAAACTTTGTAAGCTTGGCTTTAATGGAAGGGCAGCTTTGGGCCAGAATATATGTCATTAAGACATGACAGCCATCAGGGGTTTCTGGGTCGAGGTTTGTGTACTGCTGAAGGGACTTGGTTAGTCTATCCAGGAATTCTGAAGGTGTTTCCTCCTTCCTTTGAATGACCTCCTGCATCTTTTGAAAGTTAACAGCCTTGCGGGTGGCCTTTTTCAGTCCTGCCAAGAGGCAGGATGTAAAAAGGTCACTAGACTGTAAGCCCATAGGGGATCCTGCTCTGGGACAGAATGAGGGCCTGTGGGTGGTTATGATTGGTCCTATGATTTTCATCAGCATGGGCTTGGGCTAGCTCCCAGAACCATTGCCTTTCCTTGGGGAGAAGTTTATTGGCCAAGAGCATGTAGATGTCATGATGAGTGAGGCTATATGCTTGCAGTACCCATTGAAACTCCCGAATGTAAGTGGTGGGGTCAGTGGTGAAAGAGCCTAACTTCCTCTCTAGCTGAGTAATGTCCGACATGGAGAAGGGCACGTGGACTCTGATGATACCCTTGGGACCAGCTACCTCACGAAGAGGTGCGATTGTCTTGGGGGTGGGAAGGAGTCCCTTAGACCTGGTAACAGGAGGACTGAAAGAGGCAGGCGGTGGACAGGAAGGAGAGGGAGGGGAATGGAATGTCTCTGTGGAAGAGGAGGAGGTGGAGCAGGCAGAAGAGTGGGGAAGGGAGGGGGATGAAATGGAAGGTTGAGGATCCGTGGAATCAGGCAGAGGAAGAGGAGGATTTTGCGTGAGAGAAGGGTCAGTTGGGGCTGGGGGATAAGGTGGGGGTTGATCTGCTGGGTCGAATGAGGAAGAATCTGCGAAGTCAGGAGTAGAACTAGGGGAAGAGAGGGGTTTGCAAGCAAGAAGGACCTGAGAGGGAGGGCAGGAGGAGCAGAGACAGGGTGCTGTGCAAGAAGGCTAAAACATTCAATACAGGGAATCTCACTCCACTTTTTCAGATGCTGGCAGTAATTAAAAAGGTCCAAGAGGAGGTTTGGATCTAAGGAGCCTTCTGGAGGCCAATGATTGCCATTATCCAGTGGATATGTAGGCCAATCTTGGGTACAGAATTTGATTAGAAGTTTGGGCTTGATGTCTGGTGTGAGGGAGAGTGTGGCCAGATTTTTTATTAAACTTTTGAGAGGTGAGGTTTCAGGTACAGATAAAGAGGTGCCCACAGTCACAGGGAGAGATGGAAGAGAGAGAGAGAGAGAGAGAGAGAGAATGAATAAGTGTAAGCAAGAGAGACAAAGAGAAAACCCGGCCTGAAACGGACTCCGGGAAGCGCTCAGGGCAAATGGGGGTCAGGTGGGCATCCCCAAAATGACCAGCCGTCATGAGGAAATACAGAGGGCACTACCTGATCGTCACCAGTGAAGTGCGATCTGTGAGACCCAATGGGTTCGGAGCCACGGGCAACCTGACATCAGGAAAGTTTTCGAACGCAGCAGAAGAAGTAAGTAATGAAAACAGAACTCCGGCTCCAGCAGAATGCAGTTCCAGGATGGGAGTTCAGTTTTCCCCGAGCAGAGAGGCAGCTTCAGCCAGACACAGCAGGCCAGCAGGAAACAGCAACTCTAGCCTGCAGCGGCAACAGCAGCAGAGGAGGAAAAACCACAGAGCCTCTCATGTAAACTCAGAAGCCTCACACCCCAAAGGGAAACGGATCACCAGAGGGTCCACTGCAACCAGTAAAGGTCTTAGTGGGAGGAATTCCCTCCCCCCTACCAGGCGTCTAGAGTGTGACAGAGGATCATGGTCACAAAGCCAGCGGTAGCCCGAAGGGAGTTGGCGAGCCGGGGTCAGGGGAGGCTTACATACAACAAATCAGTGGTGAGTGCAGGAAGCCTGCGTCTGAAAAGAGCAGACCAGGGCAGAGTGCCACGGTGGAGCAGTGGACGGGGCTCTTGTTGGAAAGAGCTCACCCATATCCTCACACGGGGCACCAGAATGAAAGAACTCCCCACGCAAAGGCACTTCACCTGGAGAATTCCAATTTTATTGCAAAAAGCTGTGTGCTTATATAGAACTAAGGAGGAGATGGGAGGGCTTAGATAAATGGCAGGCAATCCGTTTATTGGCAAGTTCTTTCAGATATCAGCTCCGGAGCCCAGGAATTAGTTCTTATTGGGGCTAAGATTCCCGGCCAGCAAGATTTGAAATTGGCGCCAGCAGAAGAGTTCACACGGGCAGGAACATTTCGCACCACTGCAGAAAAGAAGAATGTAGGAAGAAGAAGTGCTTAGGCGCCATGTTGGGTTTTTTTTTTCTGGGGTATGGCTGCCGTTTATACTTTTCCCAACAATGAGTATACCAGACAGTGCCTTGATTGACTGGTTTTTATGAAAATGGTGTTTAACAGAGATGCCAGAAAGTTGGATCGTGCTGATTAGTGGGCCAAGAGCAATGGTGGGCATGTGTGTGATAAAACATCAGTGGTGGGACCATGTGGATCTGCCATTGGCTTCCAAATGGCTTGTGACTGACATGGTGAAGCCAGCAGACCCTTATATGTAAAGGCATCTTGTTACAAGGAGAGGATTCAGGACATTGTTCAGAATCAGGTTGCTATGTTCAAGAGGGCAAGCTATGTGGAATAGAAGCCTGGTTCTTGTATTCTCCTACAGACCCTGACCCACCACATGTGACAGAAATCCCTCACGCACTGTGTCCCCGTTGAACTCCTTGTATTTCATGAAGCAAATACCAAACTTCCAGTGCAGCACCAAGAAACACCACGAAAATAGAGGATGACCATATGGCTTCATAGTCCACACTAGAGACATTTAGCCCCAAGGGGCCACAGTTTACCTTAAAAGGGAGAATTCAGCACTGGTGTCTCATGTTCATTGGAAAATAAGAAACCATGTCCTCCAGGTCACATAGATGCAGACCCAGGTTTATTGTTTCACTAGAAAGGAAGCTAAAGCACTTGACAACAACATATATTTCAAGTGCCAAACCTCACAGGCAGTATCTCAAGAAGTCTCTAGGACAACAGACCTCCATGTTTTTGAAGTGTTTACCCTGTCCCTTACTTTTGGAAACTCCTCTAACACTTCCAAGGTTGTGAACTCCTGATCGCATTCCATTCCAGATATGTATTCATGGATTTTCTAACTCTTCTCCTCTAATTGTGTCTTACATGGGGTGAAGGTGTTGTCAAGGTATTGTTCTGGATGAGAGTGGGAAGATTTTTGTGTAGCACATATTTACATACACATTGGATTCATTTTCCAATTTTCCATTCGAAATACTGAATCCCTGTCAGTAACCCATACCCTAATAGACTCTGACTACTAATCCTAATATGATGGAGACAAATAACCCAAACATAATATTAATACAAGCAGTTCAGAGGAGGCATGGTGTATAGTTGGTCTTGCCTTTTGCATGATATAGTGTAGGAGTTATAAATCTTGTCAATTGTTTGTTGAAATAGTACTCCATGTGTTTTTAAAGTTAACACATATGTGAATTTCTGTCTCCTTTTTTCTGTAGCCAATTCAGCACATGTATTTTTATATGCACATAAAAAATCCTACCTGGTATCACACGTACATTTTTGTGAGGTGGCTAACTTAGCAGAAACAAAGTATGAGAAGAGATCACCCCTCCTAAACGCTTTTGGAACTGAAAATTCAAACTATGAGTGAGATTTTTAGATGAACAACATTATACATAAATCCATGTTCAGTAAAATTAATATTTTTGGATCGGTGGATGATATATATTTCACGATGAATTTTGATTGGCATATATATTGCTACTTTCTAATGTTTCTCTGTGATATATATATATATATATATATATATATATATATATATTCTCTAGATTTTTCCAAATATAAAATATATGTGTCCTATTATACACTCCCTAAATAATTCACTCATGCTCATGTATGTGGTTTTATAATCAAATTTTCATACGATTATTTTCAGAAATATTCATCCACCTGAAATACATATTTGTTTTCTAGTACTGAAAACTCACTTCACTGAATGGTGCAAACAAATCCTTATATTTCTACTGTAACTGACCCAATTTAACATCAATGCAAGTAGATTCCAAAGGGGCATGATGTGTATTTTGACGTTCATTTTTATTTAACACTGGTACATTACTATTTCTTCAGTTTTTGTACATCATAGTATATACATTTCATCCACAAGTTCACAAATTTAAAGACATTTGAAACACATTCAATCACTTCCTGCTTCAGTACACATGTATTCCTCCTTGCTTTTGACTGGTTATTTACTGAGACTTCTTTCCAAACACATTATTTTCGATTTCCATAATCAATGTTGAAGCAAATCTCACACACACTTTATGATAAACCACAACCCTAATATTACCATTAGATGTATAACTGGTTGGAATGAATGTATGTATGTCAATATAACATTTCCTGTGTATTTTCAGATATCAATTTATTCCAATTTCTAAAGTTGGAATCAGTTATATTATATATTCACACATGGTACACCTATTTGTGCCCCCAATACTAATTTATATCTCTTCTAAATATTGCTCCCAGAAATGGTGCAAGAAAGACTCATGTCACCTGATCTACATATATATTCTGTCAACAAAATGCAAAGTCACACTTACAATTGTACCAAAGCCTAAATGGAATGTGAGTATGGATTATGAAAATCACCCATGTCCAGGTTGCCTAATGCTCTCAAATGTCAATCCTATTGGTGACTACATATTTGTTTCTTCCAAAGATTATGTATTCAACCTCAAGCCTGTTGAAAATGTCTAATCCTATCAATCACTTCATCATTTGCCTGATTTCCTAATGTCTCTAATGATATCTGCTTTCCTACATATTTTCCCCAGTTCATCATTGTGACCGACTCTTCATATGTGCTGACATTTACATTTTCTGTCTACCTGAAACCCTATTGCTAAAGAACTTTTTGTCCAAATCCTATACTCACTCTTTTTTTCTAATCCTACCAACTATCTTCCTAATCCTACCAAGTATCCTTTTTTGACTGGATGTTCTCTTCGACATTCAATTATCCAAGGTACAAGGTCCTATGCCATTATGTATAGATTTATCTGAGACACATGTGCACAACATAATTCCGAGTGAAGTATCCCAATCAAGGATCCAATGCCCTTTTGGGCTTCAAATCTTACCTAGATTTGTGTTTTCATACATATATTTCACCTCTATATATACTTATAAATATTGCAGGTTCCCAATACCATTATTCATGCAGCAGAATGATTCCTAACCCAAATCAAACATGTTATTAACCCTAACCATACTTTGTTTCCTCAATCTAACTTTACAGAAAAGCAAGGACAGAGTTGGTCTTATATAGAAATGTAAGAGATCTTCCACCTGCTGAGAACCTCAAAGGTCCATGCAAAAGTGAACCCTGGGGAAGATATAGAAAGCTATGAAGGACCTGAGAGAGCAAAAGTCATCTTTCATGACAAAAAAAAAAAAAAAAAAAACAGGTCAGGATGAAGGGGTGTGTCTGAAGCAGTCTATCTCTTCTTAATGTAGAGAAGATGGACCAAACCAGGCCTGTGTGGAGAGCTGTTCACGGGTGCCTATGTTTGATATACCATTCTTACTTGTGAAAGTGTCACAGGAAGTAGGGGCAGCCTCCATCTATTGGGACACTTGGAAGCAACTGTTAGGACAAAGAGGTTGCCAAGGCAGTGACCTCATTCAGTTCCTGAAGGAAGTGACCTATATCATTTTCTTGGTGATGGAACTCTCTGAACTTGGGATCCAGGATGCCAGGCACCCAGAGGCATTCCCAGTCACAGTCCCAGTGGCCACACATGTTTGGATTTACCAAGGACAGAATCAGTCTTTCTTGGTAACTACTGATGTGAGGATGGCCAAATTCCAGGAGAGCTCTGAAGAGGGGTCTTTCCTGAGAAAGCAGGTAGTGTCTCACTACTGAACTGAAACCCACAGTGCCTCCAACTTCATCCATGAAAAATGGCTAGATAAATACAATAAAATTTTTTAAATTCCCTTAACCAGGTGACACTGGAGAACCTTTGGATGTCTTTTTCCTGGTCATGAGTGTACAAGAGAATGCCATGATTGATGGTATTTCATGAAAATGGTGTAGAACAAAGATGCCAGTAAGTTGGACCCTGCTGAGTAGTGGGCCTTTTGCAGTGGTGGGCAGGTGTGTGATAATACAGCTGTGGTGTGGCCATGAGGATTTTCCATTGCCTTCAAAATGGCTTGTGACTGATATGGTGCAGCCAGCACACCCTTCTTGTTATATGGAGAGGTTTCCGGGCAAAGTTCAGAGTCAGATTTCTATGGACAAAGGGGCAAGCTTTGTGAGATAGAAGCCTGGTTGTTGCATTCTCCTGCAGACCCTGACCCACCACAAGTGACAGAACTCCCTCTAATACTGGGTCCCAGTTGAACTCATTGTATTTCATGAAGCAAATACCAAACTCCCAGTGCAGCAGCAAGAAACACCGCGAAAAGTGGAGGATGACCAAATGGCTTCACAGTTCACACGGGGAGACACTTAGCACCAAGTGGCCACAGTTTACCTACAAATAGAATATTCAGCACTGCTGCCTCATGTTCATTAGAATACAAGAAACCATGTCTTCCAGGTCACGTAGATGCAGACCCAGCTTTTATGGTGTCACTAGAAAGGAAGCTAAATCTCCTTGCAACAACATATATTTCAAGTGCCCAAACTCAGAGGAAGTTTCTCAAGAAGTCTTTAGGCCGGCAGAGCTCCATGTTTTTGGAGTGTTTACCTGTTAGACCAGGACGCTAGAAAAGACCACTGACTCAAATTAAAATCAAATAAAATTAAGCTTATTATTTCCACCGGCCATGCTGCCTCTCCCTCCCAAAACGAAGGGAACAAGACAGCAACCCCAGCTTTCCTACAGCCCAGCTTTATAGCCCAGAAATTTACACAAAAGGGGGGTTACAGATAACAGAACTCTGATAAACATCACACTAAAGGTAGTTTACAATTTTTTTGCTGTCCCTACATGAGAATTCATGAGGACCATTAGAGCCTCAGAGAGGGTTGTTGTCTTGCCAGAGAATGCAAATATTTATGATGTGTCACTAAAGTTTCTGAGAGGGCTGCTATCTGGTCAGAGAGCCAGGCATGTGTGAGTTCAAGGCGCTGGCAGGCTTTCCACGCAGGTTCAGAATTTGAAGTAATTAATGGTAAAGCCAAAATTATCTTTTCATGGCTTTGTGGCATGATGGCTCCCAATTTTAATAAAAGATCAGGTTGGGTCTACAATTCCCCCCTTTTCTCTGTGTCCCTTTCAAATCTTTGATAGATTATGGGAAGAGCACTGAGGAAATTTTAATCCCTCAGGTAAGAGTCTCCAAATTTTTAGAACTCACCCAAAACCGATCTCGCTGATTTTACCCTTCTTAATTACTTATATTGATAGTCTATTTATCTTTCTCTCCATTGTTGTAAGAAGAGTGGCATCACTATTTTTTTCTTCTTCTGTCCTGAGACAGGGTGACGTCAGTGGGCTCGGCGTGAGGGACATGAGTTGCCTATTAGAAGTCAGTTGAGAGACATGAGTTGCCTTTTAGAAGTCAGTTCTGTTTGAAGTCAGGTTGGGGAAGAACAGGTTGTAAAGTCATCTGTGAATGGGTTCTTCTATGAGTGAAACAAAAACCATGAGTACTGGATAAATGTTGCAGCAGCTAGAACATGTCACTGTATAGAAATTTCCTCACCAGTCTCTAATATCCCCAGTTATCAGGACTGTCAACTTAATATTTAACTTTAAGTGTTACAGTTGGCCCTCCCAATAAGACACAGTTTAATAATTTAATGTCATCTGATCTTGTAAAATCCTTTTACTAGTATGACCTCTGCGTCTAATAGAGAAACCTTTAATTCTGTTACTCAGGGCAGGATAATCGTACTAGCAAACACCAAGCCTACCTTTGTAGGTTAGGAATATCTGTAGGTCTTAAACTGAAAACTTCTGCCTGTGGCAGCCTTCTTGATAGTCTCTTTTTATAAGTATTAGGCATTCCTGTGTGAGAATCCTTCTTTGTAGCCTGCAGTCTTACTTGTTTTGGGAGGATAAGATAAAGTGCATACCTTAAAATTTTATTATTATTATTATTATTATTATTATTATTATTATTATTATTATTATTATTTAATATGCCCAGGAGTGTCTGTATTTTGGTCCTAACTGTCTTTGCTAAGTGTTTAAGATGAAGCAGTCAAACTGACTTTTGTTTCTATCTATTGTTAACAGTCAGCTGAGATTTTGTGGGAATCAATTCTGGGAAAACTTGAGAGGAGATTCTCAGTTCTGCTAGTGCCATTTGCGCTAGGTGGGTCCAGGTCTTGCTTGACCATTTGGCTTCCCTCAGAAGCATCAGGGATGTCTCCTTTCTCTGATGACTCTCCTCTTTGTAACAAATGCACTGATTGGCTTTCTGTTCTCCAGTGGTCTCATTAATCTCCCTGATCAGGAGGTTATGTGGCTCAGAGTTGCAAAGCTCTTTAGAGAAGTCCCAAGTTCCCTGGATTCAGACTGACTCAGAGGGCAAGAGCCAAATATTGGTTTTCTTGGCCCTTTTCATTTAACATTAATTTTAAATCCTAATCTTAAAAATCCAGCAAATAAATTTTAACAGCCTTATATTAAGAGTACTGGGCTTTAATGTCGATAACTTTATAATTACCTTTTTATTAATTGGGATATGTATTATTCTGTCTGTATTGTAGTTGATGATTTATTATCTTGAATAAACCCATGTTGTGTTCTTAAAGCAACGCATTTGTAAAACAGTAACAGGGAATCTTTAGATCACTTATAAGAAAATTTCAAATTAAAATTAACAAAAGTAAAAATACATAGTTCGTGGAATATCTTCCCTGAATTTTTTGGCTGAGTTATACATTATATCCCCTGTTTGAGATCCTAGGAATATTGACAATAAAAAAAAACTTTTTAACATAACTTTAAAGAAATATTATCTGACCTACATGTTTCATGGTCATTCTCACATGTAGTAAGATGGGACACACAGCCTTATCTCAGGTAAGGCAGGGCTCTTTATAAATCTTAAGTATTTTAATTCTAAAGCTGATCTTTATTTTTAAATATCTTTTGACAAAGTTTACATAAATTGTTTGAGGTCACATGAACATTAGCTAACACCATATGATATCACATTTAAAACATGAATTAAAGAAATGCTGAAAGTTTTTAACCTTTACAAAGATTAGGCTCTAATTAACTTAAAAATACATTTAAATTGTTCCCCAATGTAAAAAGTAACATAAAAATTTACATATCTTATTGATAACAGGTAAATAAATCCACAATATATTTTTTACCACACAACTTCAGAGCACCAGCTTGATATAATGCTCTTTTAAGGTTTCTACCTTACAGACTTGCATACCTGTAAGATATGAAAACATTAATAGCATAACAATTACATTTATGTTTCTACATTAATCAAGTTTGGCTTTTTAAGAAATGGCAGTACAGTGCTCTAAAATAACAGTTCTTATTTAATCAGTTGTTTAATTTTTATGGTTGCTTGCTCTAGAAAACATAAATCTTAATAAACTCAATGTTATGGGTAAACTTATGTTTTAAGAAATTTTTGCCTCATTAACACATGACTGATTTTTACAATCTTATACAGAGTTTACTAAAAAAATACAGATCTTAGTAAATCAATCAGATATCTAACTAAAGTACTCATGAATGAGTAATCCCATATCAAATTTACTTCACTTATTTATCAAAAAGTTAGAGAAACGTATTGAACAGTGTAAACCATTTTTATGTTGAAGGAAAGGTACTAGAGCCAAGGCATATTAGACATTTTGTAGATGTTAATATTTTGTTAGATGTTTGAACACCTAGAAAACTTTGTAAGCTTAAATTTAAAGACATTTGTTTTTATCTCTTTATCCAATTGAAATTGAAACATTTAAATCACGTGAATTAAAGATCTTTGGATCCACTTTTTAAAATTTGTTTTTATGAGCACTTTTTTTTATGAGCGCTCCTTATATATGTTAATTTATGTATCATATATATGATATACTGACATATGTATATATAGACATACAACACATAACAAAATTGTGCACACATAATAATAGTAAAGGCCTCGTAGCATTTCGCAGGTGAAATCTTTATTGCAATGTTTCAAGAAGTCCACAGTTTGTCAAAGATAGAACTGATCAGAAAAACATTAACCTAGATCTGTATGCTCAAAATCATGAGGTCAAAAAACATAAAGTATCTCAGAAAAAAAATAAGAGTCCTAGAAAAAATGACTTGCCAGTAATTAGAAAATACCATACAATTTACCTTTTTTTCCCTTAGATCTCAAATCAGTCTCCTACAAAGCTTGCAGGCTTCTTTCATTTGCATTTCAACATAAGTCATGGCTGAGGTCTGGAAGGAGCAGGAAAAAAACTGCTATTCTGAACAGACATCTCAGGACTAAGGCATTTTAACCATAATTTTCAGGTTCGGATGTTGAAAATTATGATACAAGTTTAAGATACAATTCACAAAATTTTATATCTTTACATCTTGTTTGGTCAACAGACACCATACTATGATTTACTATCCATGTCCAAATTAATGCACTGGTACACACAGTAACATTTTCCCAGGCTACCCAATTCAAAATTGGTGAAAAAAAAGACTGTATGATTGGGAAGTTTCTTGCCAACTTGGAATGAGAGTTCTTCAGTTATCCATCCTAAGTATTTAAGTTCTCTGGCATGAATTATCTGAAATCATAAACTAAACAATTACCTAAACCCGACTTTTAACTGCAAGATTGTGCAATGCTTCAAAAACCCATTCAGATACCAGATTGTTAAAATAAAACATCATCATTTCAACACACATTCAGCTAAGATCATTCCAAAAAACAATTTATAATATCAACACATTATTGCACATGCCTTAAAGGGCCAGAAACAAAGACACAATACAGACCGAAAGGAGGTCCAGACTATGGCTGTCAGAGAGAACCCTTTAAACCAGAGCAGATAAGAGAAAAATCTCGTACACCAGTGGCACAATAGCTGTCCCCACAAGGGGACCAGATGTTTTCACAGAGGGGCAACCTGAAATGTAAAATAAAGTGTCTCCATGGTGATTTTACTGCATTTAGTGTCCCCTTTTTCTTTTTCTCTTTTTTTAACAAGACAGAGGTGGCATAATCCTTACAGTGCAGGGAAGGAAGGAGGTAATTCCCTGAATCAACAGGGCTTTGGCAGCTGCTGGGAGTCCCTCAGTTTCTCCTTTTACATACAGGATTAGCTCCTCTGATTCAGTTCCACAGCAAGCACGCTCTATCTCCTAACATTTCAGTAGATAGGTCTCACAAAGTTCCCGGGCGGAGGGGGGGTACAAGATTTGTAACTTAAAGTTTGGTTCCTGACCTTGAAGCCAATTAATACCAATTTAATAATGAGGACTGGGTATTGAGAAAAAGAAAAAAGGAGGTTTATTGCTTGGCTAACAAAGGAGAAACACAGGGGACTCTGCCAAAGTTGTGACTCTCTTTATCTGCAGGGACAAGGGGTTTTAAAGGAGTTTCACTTGTTAACCTGGGAGATACTCTGTTCTTAGGTCCCCAGCAGGCATTTCCCTCTGCAATGGGTGTGCTCCAGGCAGCCAGCTAGGGGCTTCTATCATCCTGCTTTGCAAAGGGGGATAAAGTTAATTGCAGTTCCTTAAAACACAGTCCAAAGGGGTGTCAGGCTTACTCTCTTTATTTCTGATTTTCATGTCCAATATACTTAAGTTTTTACCACCAAAATCACACAACAAAATGAACAAAAACAAACAAACAAAAAAACAAAAACACAGAACACAAATAAACAGAAACCCGGTGGCTAAACACAGAAACAGGGGAACAGTGCAACATCTTGCTAAAGCTCCAGGGTAGGAGCGCGTGCATGCTCATCGGCACCTCTCTACAGTTCCAGAGGAATTCCCTACAGAACAGAACAGAGGACAGAAAGATTCTCGTTACTGTTCTGCACAGAAGTATATGTGAGCCTCCCCGTGCCACATCTCTGTCGTCAGAAGAGATCTCCCTTAACTGGATATCAGATGTTATAAAGGAGCCACTTACCTATGGAGGCCTCCTCCATCAGGTGCTTGCTAATAGTTTTAGTGCAGAGGTTCACTGTAGTGCTCCCTGGACTAAAGGCTCTTTTCCAAATATAAAGAAGATGGACCAAATCAGGCCTTCGTGGAGAGCGGTTCCTTGGTGCCTATGGTTGATATACCATTCTAATTTGTGAAAGTGCCACAGAAAATAGGGTAAGCCTCCTTCTCATGGTACGCTTGAAAGCAACTGTTTGGATAAAGTGGTTGCCAAGGCAGAGACCTAATTCAGTTCCTGAAGGATGTGACCTCACCTCAATCCCTTGGTAATGGAACTCTCTGAACTTGGGATCCAGGAAGCCAGGCACACAGAGTCAGTCTCAGTCCCAGTCCCAGTGTCTCACTTGCTTCAATTTAGCAAGGACAGAGTCAGTCTTTCTTGGTACCTACTGATGTGAGGATGGCCAAATGCCAGGAGTTCTCTGAAGAGAGGCCTTTCCTGAAAAAGCAGGTAGTGGCTCACAGCTGGCTCCTGAACACTTCACAAAGTTGGACAAGGAGACCAGATCTGAGACAGGACACGCCATATTGGGGGAACATAGTATGGCCCAGCAGTCAGAGGATACTCTGGAGAGTGAGAAACCTACTTGGGGAAGGAGGTGCCTTTGTGGGTGTAGATGTGTGTTTGTGGTTTTGTCTCATGTTCTGAGAATAGGCAGGAAAGTCGGTTTGTTTGGTTTGGAGTGAACTGTTTCTAGTAAGTTGTTTCACAAGGCGAGTGTTTCTATGTCTGTGTATCCCACAGTGTCCGTGCTTGTAGACATTACAAAAGAGAATGCATCAATGGATGTTTCCTGTCAAGTAGAAAGCTTCCCAGCATTCATCCTGCCCAATTAATGAATGCACTAGGGCTTGCCTTATCGATGGGCAACACCTGCTATTTTCCTAAGTTCCTGTTTTCTTCCTGAAATCTAGCCACTCTCCAGAATAGGTTCATGCATTTGCATCCAGGATATGTACCACCTCCAACCAGTGTGACATGGACATGTACTGGATAGCTGAAGAGAATGGCAAGCATCTCAGAAAAGTCAGATATCAGTGACCCGGAAAGTCTCAGTAGAGAAACCCTGCAAAGGGCCTTTTGATTACCTATTGTTCTGTTGCCCTGAATGTCAGGAAGTTCTTTGCCTCAGGCCACGCTTTTGTGAAGCCTGAAGAAAACAGTTTTCAAATGGAAATGAATGGGCATCACCTGTGGCTCTTTGCTTAAGTGCATTGTAAAGGGATGTGTCTGAATCAGCCTCTTGGCCCTGTGTGAGCCTGTGGCTTAGATTATCAGCACCTGATGGGTCTAAAGAAAGATCCCATGTGTGGATCCATAATCAAAATGGCCGAAAAATCAGTCATTGTTGATGAAGTCTCTCGCATTCCTCTGTAAGGTTCCTGACCTCCATCAAGTGAGAAAAGGGATCCATTGGGACAATTGAGTTCTTCAAAGCCCTGCAGATGCTAGCCCATAGGTTCTTGGGTTTTCTTATGAATCCAATTCAAATAAAGACTCTAAACCCCACAGACAGTAGGCCTCAAATTGAAGAACAGATCTGTATTAATGGTAGGCATATTTGATCACTCCTGGTTCACAGGAAGGGTGTCCAGGCCACTCTGACTTTTGGCAAATGAGGGGAAAGGGAGATTATTTGGGACACTGTCTTGTGCTGCGCCTCTCATGGAATCCTCCTGCCAGAAGTTATGATGAGTGTCTATTTGGAAGAAGATGAGTGCCATTTGGGAGTGTTTTGGTTTTAATTGTGGGCATTTGTATGGCGGTTGGTAGAGATAATTGGGTCCACCTTGTCTTGAATTTTGGTGTGATTCCCCTTAGAGACTGTGTTTTGGAACTGACCTCTGAGAAGGTACAAGGTCCTGTGTCATTGTATATCCATAATTCTAGGACATCTCTACGGAATGTAATTCAAAGCTAAGTATACCAATCAAGGACCAAATGAACTTCTGGGCTTCAAATCTTACCTAGATTTCTGTTTTCATACTTATATTGAAAGGTTAATAAAATAGGTACTTGTCACGTCCTGTTTTTCTGTATGCTTAATAAAACACTGTTGAAATCTTGAGAACTGTTTGCTCTTCTTGTTCCCAGAATGTGCTGCCCCCAACTGCCAAACTGCAGAATGTACTCCATCAACCATTTGCACGCAAACCGCCCACTCGCCCTTAACCATCAATAAACTTCCCTCCCTGCCCTCTCCAAGGAAAATATATAAGCACTTCTTAAGCTGTTCTCAGGGCTCTCTGCTCTATTCAACTGATCTCTGAGCCCTTGCATGCCGGACTCCCAATAAACCCTTTGAGGTTGCATTAGACAATCTCTTGGTGGTCTCTACCACCGACGCTCACCCGACCTTTACTTCTGGTGGCCCCAGCGAGATCCGGCAGCTGCAGATGAAAGACCCCCAATGGGCTTTTCTGGGGGTAAATAAGGCCCCTCTTTCTGGTTTCAGGATTCAGGTTAGGGTTTGACAAAATGGCTATTGGTAAAGAGCGTGAGCTCTCTCCCACGGTGGCTGACACACATGTCACAGAGCCACAGGCCATGTTCCTGTGGGATGGACTCGGGAAATCGAGGAACCATAGTCTCCTCGACTCAGTGATATTTTCTTTCAGATTTGGAATTGGCAGCCCATCAGGATTTGCCCGCTACTCAGTCCTGGTCTCAGTATTGGACGTCCATTGTCTGTCTTTATTGTCTTGTCTTGTCTGTGTCATGTGTCTTTGCTTTCACTGTCTATGTATATTTCATTATGGGACAGAGCACTTCAATGCCTCTGTCCCTGACCCTTAATCACTGGACCAAAGTCTGCTTAAGGGCTCAGATTCTTTCTTTTTCATTAAAACACCAGACCTGGCAGATTCTGTGTCTCAGAATAACCCACATTTGTAGTCGGATGGCCCCTAGAAAGATGTTTCTACTTCGCACTAATTTGAAAAGTCTGAGATATTGTCTTTCAGCAGGGGCCACATAGCCATCCAGATCAATAGCCATATATCTTAACTTGTCAGGACCTCTGCAAATCTCCTCCTCCATGGGTGAAGCCTTTCCTTGTCCCTGCACCCACTCCTACTCCTTCCCCTATGATTCTATCTCTCAAACTCTCTGCTCCTCAACCTCCACCCTCTGTTCTCCCTGAGTCTCAAGACTCTACTCGTCCTTATCTTCTGCCCTTGTCCCCCAAGCCCCAAAACCCTGTAAGTAATTCCCCTGCTGCTTACTCAGCCTCTCCACCATTCGAGGAAGCCAGGATGGCCCAGCACCCTCCAGATGACTGTCCAATGGCACACACAGCCCCTCCTTCCCTAGAGGAAGCTGGCCCGGCTAAAAAAACTCAGAGAACTCGCCAACGTTTTCACACCTGCCTACTTGGGATGACTGCCAACAACTCCTAGGGACTCTCTTCACGACAGAGGAATGAGAGGAAAAACCTCCTGGAAGCTAGAAAAAAATATCCTCGGACTTGATGGGCGACCAACACAATTTCCCAACATAATCAAAGCCGGCTTCCCCTTAAACCAACCCAACGGAGACCCCAACACCTTTGAAGATAGGGAGCATATGTCCAATTATTGCCAGGCTCTAATAGCAGGTATCCAAGGGGCCGCTAGGTGAACAACTAATTTGGCCATGGTAAGAGAAATTATTAAAAGGCCTGATGAATCTACCTCTATGTTTCTAGAGAGAATTATGGAGGCATATAAGAGATATACTCCTTTCGATTCTCAGGCAGCAGATCAAAAGGCATCTGTCATGATGGCCTTAATTGGGGAAGCTGCCATGGATATTAAAAAAAAAAAAAAAAAGTTAAAAGAAAGATTTAGTCAGAGAAGCCAAAAAAATATACTATAAAAGAGAAACAGGGAAAAAGAAAGGGAGCAAAGGGAGGATGAGAGAAGCAAAAGAAAGACTAAGGCATTGACTTAGATCCTGGTCACAACAAGAAAGAGGCCAGAAATTAAGACATAAGGTGACAGGAAGGGATACCTGGGCCCGTGCCAGAGGCCACCCCTGGCCTCAGATCAATGTGCCTACTGTAAAAAAAAAGGACACTGGGCCAAAGAGTGCCCTATAAAGAGACAGACACGCCAGCCAGCCATTCTGACTCTGGAGGATGACTAAGAAAGTTGGGGCTCAGATTCCTTCCCCTAGCTCAGGGTAACTTTTGAAGAGTAGGGGACTTCAGTAGACTTTGAAGTGAATACAGGAGCAGTATACTCAGCCCTTAGGGCCCCATTGGGCCGTCTATCAAATAAAAGGTCTGTAGTTCAAAGGGCTAATGGCAGTAAATATTGGGCTTAGACTACTAAGAGGACCATGGACCTGGGGAAAGGAAAAATCAATCACTCCTTCCTAGTAATCCCAGAATGCCCGCACCCATTGATGGGCAGAGATCTGCTCACCAAGCTCTGGGCCAAAATAACTTTTAACCCTGAAAGCCCCCAAAAGAAATTTCTAAATCCTTCAGTAAAAACTCCTATAGTCACGGCTGTAACTATATTAGTAGAAGATAAACATCCACTCTTCACACCCCCCAAGACTGATCAAACAGGCAAGCTACCGCAGAAATGGATAACAGATTACCCAGATGCCTGGGCAAAAAATGCTGTGTTAGGCCTGGCCGTGAAACAACCTCCAATAACAGTGGAGTTAAAAACTTCAGCCTCCCCAATCAATGTCAAATAATATCTTCTAAGCATAAAAAGCTAAAGATGGGATAAGGCCCTATATTCAGAAATATCTGGCCTTAGGTGTCCTAAGGCCCTGTCAATTTGCCTGGAACACTCCCCTGTTATTAGAAGAAAAAGCCAGGAACCGGGGACTATCAACCTGTTAAAGACCAAAGAGAGATCAACAACAGAGTGCAGGACATTCACCCCACAGTACCTAATCTATTCAAACTGCTTAGCACTCTGAACCCTGAGCAGAAATGGTATACTGTTCTGGACTTAAAACAAGCTTTCTTTTGCTTGCCTCTGCATAAAGATAGTCAGTTGCTGTTTGCTTTTGGGTGGGTAGACCCAAAAACCGGAAAGTATAGTCAACTAACTTGGACTAGACTCCCAGAGGGGTTCAAAAACTCCCCCACTCTCTTTGATGAAGCCCTCCACAGAGATCTCAACAATTTCAGAACTACACACCCCGAAGTCACCCAGCTTCAATACGTGGATCACCTGCTACTGGCATCCAACACCAAGGAAAACTGAACTGGGACCCAAGCACTATTATCGGAGCTTGCTCAACTCGGGTATAGAGCTTCTGCCAAAATTGCCCAATTTGCCAGCAAGAAGTAATCTTCCATGACTATTTCCTCAGGGGCGGTAAACGATGGCTCACTGAGCCCAGAAAACAAACCGTTGAGCAGATACCAACCCCATCTTACAGCAGACAACTAAGAGAGTTTCTTGGGATTGCTGGGTTTTGCAGGTTATGGATAAATGGGTTCGCGTCCTTAGCTGCTCCTTTATACCCGCTGTTAAAGGGAGATGCCCAATTCCAATGGACCTCTGAGTAACAGGAAGTTTTAGATAACATCTAAGGACATTGACACTGAACACCTCAACTTTACTGAGCTCAGCCTGCAATTACAGAAAGCCCTACACTAAGTTAAAAATGTACGTCAACTCACTCACCTTGGTTCAAAGAAACTGCAGGCACTCCTATAGGATTAAGAACAGAGTTTTCCACTAACCAACTCACAGTGAAAGAAAAAAACTGAACCGGTAACAAAAGCCTGTTGGGTCAGTCAATTGTTTAATGCTTACCCTTCCAAGTTTCTTAGAGGAAAGCACCTATGAGGAACCAGACCAGGACAATTCTGGGAAGTGGACATTACTGAAATTAAGCCAGCAAGGTATGGACTTAAATATCTCCTAGTCTTTGTAGATACATTTTCAGGATGGATTGAAGCCTTACACACACACACACACACACACACACACACACACAGAAAAAAAAAAAAAAAACGGCCCAAATGGTTCTCAAGAAGATCCTGGAAGATATTTTTCCAAGATATGGTCTGTTTAAGGTAATAGGGTCTGATAATGGACTTGTGTTCATGGCCCAGGTAAGTCACGTGTGGATTAATTTAAGTTACATTATGCTTATATACCCCAGAGCTCAGGAGAGGTAGAAAAAATAAATAGAACCATTAAAGAGACCTTAACAAAATTAAGCTCAGAGACTGGCATAAAGATTGGACTATGCTCCTGCCTTATGCACTGTTTCATGCGAGAAATACTCCCTCAGTTTCTTTGTGTAACCTCACCCCCTATGAAATTCTCTATGATGCCCATCATCCAGTAAGGGACCTAATCCCCAACACTAAGGCCTAACAATCCCTTCCACACCCCTTGCTTGACAGACTTAAAGCCATTGAAAGAACTCAGTGATAACTGTGGAAACAGCTGGCCACTGCCTACCAACCTGGGGACGAGGGGATTCCACATCAATATCAAGTAAGAGACTTCGTCTACATAAGACAACATCAGGTGTCATTCCTAGAACCCCGCTGGAAAGGAACATACCAGGTGCTACTTATAACACCTACAGCGGTAAAAGTAGACAGAATCACTTATTGGATCCATGCCTCTCATCTAAAGCCTTCGCTGTGTCCAGACTCTGGTTGGAAACTGGAAAAGACTGGTAACCATTTCAAATTTCGTATTCGCTATGTGGACAAGACTGTAGACTCTCCCCTTGGCCACCAGTACTCCTAACCCTCATCAGCCTGTTCAGCAGTGAAGGCTGATCTCAAATCCTACTAGACAAGAAGTATGGTATATCTCGCATACAGCCCCCTTAGGGACCTGGTGGCTATCTCTCCACCCAGACATTTTTCAGCTTGGTATACGTCTTTCCTATTGAGATAACCCTGATGAAGAGGATCCCACTAAAGTTTTATTAAATCCCTTCCGTTCCATAGATAATTGAAACAAACATTATGGATGCACAGAAACGCGAGCCAGATTCAGGTTGGCTAGCCTAGATTACGATGTATGCCCAGCGGACTATCAAAGCCACAAACAGCCATGGCTGTGTGGGGGAAAAGCCAACTTCTTGTGTAACTCATGGGGATGTGAGCATACAGGGGCTGCCTGGTGGAACCCAAACTCCTCATCACATTCAGTACACAGCATTGGCCATATTACCAATTAGACAACCAAAAGCTATGGCCCCAGAGGGTTCTTTAGATCCTCAAATTCTGCGTGACATTTTTAACTTCGGCAAGTGCTCAAAAGGGGAAAATTCCCCTATGCGGAATCCTTTTCCCTCCTTCACTCACATCCTGTACTATGCTTCTCCAATAGTTCCTCACCCTCAGTCTTCTGCTCTAGAGTCTCTGCTGTCACTCCCACCTCAGCAACGTGATTTCTCACCTCCAATTACTAGATCAAAAACCCAAACCTCTGCCAGTTCTCAGACCATTGCCCCCTTGCTGAGGTAGCAGTACCGAGGTACCCCTCCACTCACTCACTCCTCTCTTTTTCTGTCTGTGCCTGCACTAGGTCCCACAAAGTCCTCTAAGAAGCTAAACCAAAGCTCAAACCAGCTGAGAAGAGCCCTCAGACCCCTATCCAAGATGTAATAAAAATGGCCTTTAAAGTTGCTTTGTCATCACTGAAAACAGGTTTCTAAAAATTTAAAGTCCCTCAGGGGTTTTTGGAATACTCACTCCCATCTTCACCTCTGCTCTACCTGTTCTACTGCTCAAGTTTTGTTCTAGGAAAATCCCAAACCCCTTTTCCATTATTCTTTTACATCTCATCTTCCTCATTCTCAGATCCACGGAGCTGCTCTCAGCCTCGCCTTCCCAGTCTTCCCCCTCTGTACCAGGTCCATAGATATGTCTTAAATAACCTTCTCCAGAAGTCTTCACCGAGGCTTACAATAGGTCTTTCAGCAAAAGAGTCCCTCTGAAAGAGTTCAATGTAGATAAACTTCCACTTTTCATGTTGCCCTGTTCTACTTGGCCACTGGCTGGAAAAATCACCACCCCTAAGCTTGACACCGCCTTACTAGGTTTTCACAAAATATGTGAACAAAGCCTCTGGCCTTGAGCTGGGGCTTCACAGAGATGACTACATTTCTAAGATAAAAAAGTTACCAACTGGGCTTCATGGTGACAGCTGGCAGGGAGAAAAAAAAGAGACAAAAAAGCTCTCCCTTTCCAAGGTGTCCTTGAAAAGTTAACTTGCCCAGAACAGAGGAACAAAAACAGAAACAAAAACTGATTTTTGTGAATTTCTACAAACTGTGAACTTCTGATCCACTTCCCTTACATATTGGGTACAAATTCTAAAACTACCAAAACTTGGGGTTCAGGGAATTAATTGATTACAACAGAAGCAATGCCCTCTAAATCCGGATGCAACCAAATAAGGCTGTTTTCCTGTGTTTGGTGCTATCTTAGGTCCCTTTCATTGTCCATCCCTACAACAGTATAATTCTATACACTTTAACATTATTTATGTTTTCATAAAATGGTCAATATATGTGATTAATTATGTAATGATGCAGATGTTTTCCAGAGTTCTCTATCATGACGTAGGTTCATTTAAAGATCAAATAGGGGGGCATACAACCCGGTTCCAGCGGGAACCTGTATCCCTCACTTTAGCCATCCTATTAGAAATAATAGTTGCTTTAGGGGTGGGCTAGTCCATGAGACACAACAAAGACACAATTAGAAGCAGAAATAGGCCAAAACTTAAAGACATTAAAAACCGACATCACAGCTTTACAGGAATTTTAACCTCTCTCTTTCTGAAGTTGTTTTACAAAGCAGGCGAGTGTTGGACCTCCTCTTCATGAGAGAAAGGTGCCTTTTTGCTTGCATTGAGGGAAGAATGTTGTTTTTGGGCCGACAATACTGGAGTTGTAAAAGAATCTATGAATAAATTAAGAAAACAACTTGAAGAGCGTCAAAGAGAGACAGAGGCCCCAAAAGGGAGGTTTGAGTCTTGGTTCACATAGTGACCTGATTAACTGCGCTTTTATCTGCCATGGCCGGTTCATTAAAATTCCTCATATTATTGCTAACTGTAGGACCCTGTTTGCTCAACCGTGTAGTTTTCTTTCTAAACCAAATCGAACCTGTTATTAATCCTAACCATACACTGTTCTCTCAATCTAATTTTACAGAAGAGCAGGGACAGAATTGGTATTAAAATACAGGAAAATAGAGGATCTTCCACCTGCTGAAAACCTCAAAGGTCCATGTAGAAATGATCCCTGGAGAAGATGTAGGCAAGTATGAAGGACCTGAGAGAGCAAAAGTCTTCCATGGCAAACAACCTGCTCAGGATGAAGCGATGTGTCTGAATCAGCCACTCTCTTCTTAATGTAGAGAAGATGGACCAAAGCAGGCATGTGTTGAGAGCTGCTCCTGCATGCCTATGGTTGACATACCTCTCTGACCTGTGAAAGTGTCACAGGAAGTAGGAGCAGCCTCCCTCTCATGGGAACCTTGCAAGCAACTGTTAGGACAAAGTTGTTGCCAAGGCAGTGACCTCATTCAGTTCCAAAAGGAAGTGACTTCACCTAACTTCCTTGGTGATGGAACTCTCTGAACTTGGAATCCAGGAAGCAAGGCACCCAGAGCCAGTCCCAGTCCCAGTCCCAGTGGTCAAACTTATTTTGATTTACCAAGGACAGACTCAGTCTTTCTTGGGACCTACTGATGTAAGGATGGCCAAATGCAAGGAAAGCTATGAAGAGGGGCCTTTCCTGAGAAAGCACGCAGTGGCTCACCGCTGGCTCCTGACAACTTCACAGAGTTGGCCAAAAAGACCAGATTTGAGACAGAACAGGCTATTTCCAGGGAACATAATAAGGCCCACCAGACAGAGGACACTCCAGATAGTCACAGACCTACTTGGGGGAAGGAGGTGCCTTTGTGGTGTGGGTGTGGGTTTGTGGTTTTGTCTCATGTTCTGAGAATAGGTATGAAAGGCGGTTTGTTTTGTTTGGAGTGAACTGTTTCTAGTAAGTCGTTTGACAAGGCGAGAATTTCTATGTCTGTGTATCCCACTGTGTCCGTGGTTGTAGACATTAGAAAACAGAATGCATCAATTAATATGTCCTGTCTAGTAGAAAGCTTCACAGCATTCATCCTGCCCTATTTATGAATGGACTGCAGCTATCCTTATTGATGTGCAACACCTGCTATCTTCCTTAGTTTCTGTTTTATTCCTGAATTCTGGCCACTCTCCAGAATAGGTTCATGGTTTTCTGTTTAAGATATGTACAACCTCGAAGCTCTGTGACATGACCATGTACTGTATAGCTGAAGGGAATGGTGAGCATCTCAGAAAACTCAGATATCAGTGTGACCAGGAAAGTCTTAGTGGAGAAACCCTGCTTGGGGCCTTTTGTTTACCTACTCTTCTGTTGCCCTGAATGTCAGGAAGGTCTTTTCTTCAGTCCACCACTTTGTGAAGCCTGAAGAAAACAGTTTTCAAATGGAAATGAATGGGCATTACCTGTGGCTCTTTGCTTAATTGCTTTGGAAAGGATGTGTCTGAATCAGCTTATTTACCCTGTGTGAGGCTGTGGCTTAGATTCTCAGGTCCTGATGGATCTAAAGAAAGATCCCATGTGTACATCCAAAACGAAAATGGCCAAAAGAGCAGTCCTTGTGGATGAAGTCTCTCGCCTTCCTCTGTAACTTTCCTGACCTCCATCAAGTCAGATTAGGGATCCTTTGGGTCAAATGAGTTCTTCAAAGCCTTGCAGAGTCTAGCCCATAGTTGCTTGGGTTTTCTCAAGACTCCAATTCTCATAAAGAATCCAAACCCCACAGTCATTTGGCCTCAAATTGAAGAAGTGGAGCAGTATTAACGGGAGGCCTATTTAATCTCTACTGGTTCACAAGAAGGGTGTCCAGGCCACCCTGAATTTAGGCAAATTAGGTGCAAAAGAGCTTATTTTGGATACGGTCTTGGGCTATGCCCCTCATGGAAAACTCCAGCCATAGTGGAGTTTATTGTGAGTGTCTATATGGAAGAAGATGGGCGCCACGTTGGAGTGTTTTGGTTTAAATTGTGGTCATTTGGGTGGCGGTTGGAAGAGATGACTTGGTCCACATGTTCTTGAACTCTGGTGTGATTCCCTTAGAGTCTGAGTTCTTCAACTGACCTCAGAGAAGTATTGCCATGAATAGTGTTGAGATTTTTGGAAGCCAGGCATGAGCATCACCCTTGGAAACTGAGTTCTAGGCCCAGGGTGGCTTTCCACAGAGCACTGAGCCTCTCAGCCAGGATACCACAAATTTTATTCTGAAAGACTTGGCACCCATAGTTGAGAGTCAAAACTCATATGGACCTCACATTGTAGACCTAAATGGGCATAGCATCATATGATCTTTTGGCCACTCTTTGGGAAGCCTTACCTGTGAGTGTTCTCCAGAGATTTCATTGAAATGAGCTTCCTAACCATTTAATGGTTCCTGAAAAAATTGAAACTCACAGTGTCTCCAACTTCATCCTTAAAAAATGGCTAGATAAATACCATGAAATTTTTGAATTTCCCATCACCAGGTGGCACTGGAAAACCTTTTGATGTCCTGTTGCTGATCATGAATATACCAGACAGTGCCTTGATTGACTGGGTTTCATGTAAATGGTGTAGAACAGAGATGCCAGTAAGTTGGACTTTGTTGAGTAGTAGGTTAGAGCAGTGGTGGGCAGGTATGTGATAAAACATCTGTGGTGGGGCCATGTGGATCTTCCATTGGCTTCCAAATGGCTTGTGACTGACATGGTGCAGCCAGCAGAAACTTCCATGTAAAGGCAAGTTGTTATATGGAGAGGTTTCAGGACATTGTTCAGAATCAGGTTGCTATGGTCAAGGGGGCAAGATATGTGGGATAGGATCCTGGTTCTTGTATCCTCCTGCAAAACCTGACCCACCATACATGACAGAACTTCCTCTTGCATTGTGACCCAGTTGAACTCCTTGTATTTTGTGAAGCAAATACCAAACTCTCAGTGCAGCAGGAAGAAACACCACGAAAATGGAAGATGACCATATGCCTTCACAGTGCACACCAGCACACATTTAGCCCCCAGTGGCCACAGTTTATCTAAAAAGAGAATTCAGCACTGCTGCCTCATGTACATTGGGAAATAAGAAACCATGTCCTCCAGGTCTCATAGATGCAGACCAAGCTTTTATGGTCTCCCTAGAAAGGAAGCTAAAGCTCTTGACAGCAACATATTTTTCAAGTGCCCAACCTCACAGGCAGTTTCTCAAGAAGTCTCTAGGCCAGCAGACCTCCATGTTTGTGGAGTTTTTACCCTGTCCCATACTTTTGGAAACTACTCTACCACTTCCAAGGTTGTGAGCTCCTGAGCATATTGCATTCCACAAATTTATTCACAGATTTTCTAAATCTTCTCCTCTAATTGTGTCTTACTTGGGGTGAAGGGATTGTCAAGGCATTGTTCTGGTTGAGAGAGGGAATAATTTTGTGCAGCACATATTTACATACACATTGGATTCATTGCTCAATTTTCCATTCGAAATACTGAATCCTTGACACTAACCCATACCCTACTAGACTCTGACTATTAATTCTAATATGATGGAGAAAAATAACCGAAACAGAATAGAAATACTAGCACTTCAGAAGAGGCATTGTGTATAGTTGGTCTTGCCTTTTGCATGATATAGGGTAGGAGTTATAAATCTTGTCAATTTTTTGTTGAAATAGTTCTGCATGTGTTTATAAAGTTAACACATCTGTGAATTCCTGTCTCCATTTTTCTGTAGCCTATTCAGCACATGTATTTTTATATGCACATATAGAATCCTACCTGGTATCACACGTATATTCTTGAGAGGTGGCTAACTTGGCAGATACAAAGTGTGAGAAGAGATCACTCCTCATTAATACTTTTGGAACTGAAATTCAGACTATGAGTGAGCTTCTTAGTTCAAGAACATTATACATAAATCCATGTTCAGTAAAATTAATATTTTTGGATCTGTGGATGATATATATTTCACAATGAATTTTAATTGGCATATATATTGCTACTTTTTAATGTCTCTGTGTGTGTTTTGTGTGTGTGTGTGTGTGTGTGTGTGTGTGTATATACTCTCTAGATTTTTCAAAATATAAAATATATGTGTCCTATTATACACTCCCTAAATTCATTCTTGTTCATGTATGTGGTTTTATATTAAACTTTTCATAAGATTATTTTAAAAATATTCATCCACCTGAAATACATATTTGTTTTCTAGTACTAAAAAGTTACTTCACTGAATGGTGCAAACAAATCCTTATATTTTTACAGTAGCTGACCCACTTTAACATCAATGCAAGTAGATTCCTATGGGACATGATGTGTATTTTGACGTTCATTTTTATTAAACACTGGTACATTACTATTTCTGCAGTTTTTGTACATCATAGAATATACATTTCATCCACAAGTTCACAAATTTAAAGAAATTTGTAACACATTCAATCACTTCCTGCTTCAGAACATATGTATTCCTCCTTGTTTTTGACTGGTCATTTCATGAGACTTCTTTCCAAACACATTATTTTCGATTTCCATAATCAATTTTGAAGCAAAATTCACACACTCTTTATGATAAACCACAACCGTAATATTACCATTAGATGTATTACTGGTTGGAATGAATGTATATATATCAATATATGATTCCTGTGTATTTTCAGATATCAATTCAATCCATTATTTAAAGTTGGAACAAGTTATATTATTTATTCGCAGTATGGTCTATTCATGCATTATCTCTATATTCATACATACATGGTACACCTATATGTACCTCCAATACTAATTTATACCCCTTCAAAATATTGCTCCAAGAAATGGTGCAAGAAAGACTCATGTCACCTGATATACATATACGTTTTATCACAGTAATATTCTGGCCACAAAATGCAAAGTCACACTTACGATTGTACCAAAGCCTAAATGGAATGTGAGTATGGGTTATGAAAATCACCCATGTCCACGTTGCCTAATGCTCTCAAATGTCAATCCTATTGGTGACTACATATTTGTTACTTCCTAAGATTATATATTCAATCTCAAGCCTGTTGAAAGTGTCTATTGCTATCACTCACTTTATACTTTGCCTGATTTCCTAATGTCGCTATTGATATCTGCTTTCCTACATATTTTCCCCATTTCATCACTGTGACTGACTCTTCACATGTGCTGACATTTACATTTTCTGTCTACCTGAAAACCTATTGCTAAAGAACTATTTGTCCAAATGCTATACTCACACTTTTTTCTAATCTTACCAACTATCTTCCTAATCCTACCGACTCTCCCTCTTTGAATGGTTGTTCTCCTCAACATTCAATCATCCAAGGTATCAGGTCCTATGCCATTGTGTATAGATTTATCTGAGACATCTGTGCAGAACATAATTAAATGCTAAGTATCCCAATCAAGGACCTAATGCCCTTCTTGGCTTCAAATGTTACCGAGATTTCTGTTTTCATTCATATATTTCACCTATATAATCTTATATATATATATCGCAGGTTCCCAATACCATTATTCATCCAGCAGAATGATCCTAACCCAAATCAAACATGTTATTAAACGTAACCATACACTGTTCCCTCAATCTAACTTTACAGAATAGCAGGGACAGAGTTGGTCTTACAATACAGGAATGTAGGAGATCTTCAACCTGCAGAGAACCTCAAAGGTCCATGCAGAAATGATCCCTAAAGAAGATGTAGGCAGCTATGAAGGACCTGAGAGTGCGAAAGTCATCTTTCATGACAAAAAAAAAAAAAAAAAAAAAAGGTCAGGATGAAGGGATGTGTCTGAAGCAGTCTCTCTCTTCTTAATGTAGAGAAGATAGACCAAACCAGGTTTGTGTGGAGAGCTGTTCCCGGGTGCCTGTGGTTGATATTCCATTCTAGCTTGTGAAAGTGTCATAGGAAGTAGGGGCAGGATCCATCTCAGGGACCCTTGGAAGCAACTGTTAAGATAAAGTGGTTGCCAAGGCAGTGACCTCATTCAGTTCTAGACGAAGTGACCTATGTCACTTTCTTGTTGATGGAACACTCTGAACTTGGGATCCAGGAAGCCAGGCACCCTGAGGCAGTCCCAGTCCAAGTCTCAGTGGTCTCAAATGTTTGGATTTAAGAAGGACAGAGTCAGTCTTTCTTGGCAACTAAATTGAAGATGGACAAATGCCAGGAAAGCTCTGAAGAGGGGCTTTACCTGAGAAAACAGGCAGTGGCTCACCCCTGGCTCCTGATAACATCACAGTTTTGGCCAAGGAGACCAGATCTGACATAGCACAGCCCGTTTCGGGGGAACATAGTATGGCCCACCAGTCAGAGGACGCTCTGGATAGTCAAAGACCTATTTGGGGAAAGAAGGTGCCTTTGTGGGTGTGGGTGTGGGTGTGTGTTTGATTTTGTCTCATGTTTTGAGAATATGTAGGAAAGTCGGTTTGTTTGGTTTGGAGTGGACTGTTTCTAGTAAGTCCTTTGAGAAGGCGAGTGTTTCTATGTCTGGATATCCCACTGTGTCCGTGGTTGTAGACAATAGAAAAGAGAATGCATCAATAGATGTGTCCTGTCTAGTAGAAATCTTCGCAGAATTCATCCTGTCCAATTTATGAATGGACTGCAGGTTACCTTATGGATGGGCAACACCTACTACCTTCCTACATTCGTGATTTCTTCCTGAATTCTGGCAACTCTCCCATAGGCTCATGGTTTTGTGTTCAAGATATGTATCTCCTCCACAATCTGGGACATGGCCATGTACTGGATAGCTGAAGAGAATGGTGAATATCTCAGAAAACTCAGATATCAGTGTGACCAGGAAAGTCTCAGTGGAGAAAATCTGCTTTGGGATTTTGCTTACCTATTGTTCTGTTGCCCTGAATGTAAGGAAGGTCTTTGCCTAAGGCCCCACATTTCCAATGCCTGAAAAAAACAGTTTTCAAATGGAAATAAATGGGCACACATATTCACTCTCCAGAGTTTTCAAAATATGAAGTATATTTTTCTTATTATACACTCCCTAAATTCACTCATATTCATGTATTTGGATTAATAATCAAGTTTTCACAAGAATATTCTCAGAATTATTCATCCACCAGAAATACATATTTGTTTCTTAGTACTGAAAACTAACTTTGGGGGCTCATATGATGGTGGTGAAGGGAGTGCATCACCCCCATGTACCGCGTCACTGTGCGGGAGAATGACGAGTTATAATGGCTAAAACCTATCTTGTTAGAAATTTCCAGCAAAATTGGGGTGCTCCAAAACCTAGTGGACATATTTCCATCTCACGAGGATCAGCTACGCGGGCTCAAACACGAGTGATTTGTCCGCATAGAGGGTCATGCTGCTTATTCAGGAAATCGGTCTGCGGCTAGAGTCTGCGGCGTGCACTGCGAAACGAAGAGATAGCAATGCAAATATACAGCGGTGTGGATTCTGTGGGCTCCTGACAGGTATGCAATCACTGTGCTAAGTGCTGAATTCTGGGTTTGAGACGGGAAAGGATGCGGTCCAATTCGGTTCTCCACACCGGTCAGACCACAGAGGAAGCCAGCGGCCACCATCTTGGAGAGCTGATGTCACCATCCCTGTTTTCGACTGATCGAAGCTCATTCAGCTATAGAACAGGTAATTTCAGGATGCCATTCACCTTTGTGTCGCAGACAAATTACTCAGGCTCAGTGCCAAAGAACCTGCAGAAACTCCGTCTTGGAGCCTGCTCCTATTAGAACATACACCAAGCCCAGAGCCGCCGAATTCCGCCTCTCGGAACTGATCTGGCCCAGGGCTAAAGAACCCGCAGAAACTGCTTCTCGTTCCGGGTCTTGCTGAATACTGTGGAGGTAAATATCAACCGAGCCTTCATAGGCAGTGGCAACAGGATTGAGACGCGGCTTGTGAGGGCCGGTCAGGACTCACCCATTGCTTTGGTCACCCAGAAAAGGGAATGAAATGCTGCCTTTCACATGGGATACCAACATGACAAATTTCTGATGTCATCAGAAAGCAGCGGAGGAGATAACTTCATTGATACCAGCAGTGACAGAAACAGTTGGTCTCCTGGTGAAGAAAGTGAGTCACAAACACCCGGGTCTCTCTCACTTTGTCATCAAGCCAGAGGGGCAGAGCAGAGCAGCTGCCCGCACCTGGAACAGACCCAGTGACACACCTGCATGGTAGTCACGTCAACCCAATTGGAGTAGAGGCAGAACAGAGCCGCTGCCCGGGCCCAGAACAGGCCCAGCGACCCACAGGTGTGGTAGTCACGTCACCCCAATTGGAGTAGTTGCAGAGCAGAGCCTTCTCCCGTGCCTAGTACAATCCCAGTGGGTCACCGGCATGGTAGTCACATTACCCCAATAGGAGTAGGGGCAGAGCAGAGCCTTCGCCCATGCCCAGAACAGGCCCAGCAACCTGCAGGCATGGTAGTCACGACACACCAATTGGAGTAGGGGCAGAGCAGAGCCACCACCCGCGCCCGCAAGGTAGCAGACCTGCACCTGACCAGAAGAAGAGGCCCAGCGGCCTGCTGGCGCAGCAGACACTTTACCCCATTTGGAGTAGGGGCAGAACAGATCTGTAGCCCGTGCTCACAAGGTATCCTGACCTGCGACCAACCGGCAGACCAGGCCCAGCGGCCCACCGGCGTGGTAGTCACGTCTCCCCAATTGGGGTAGGGGTAGAGCAGTAGAGCAGAGCCGCCACCCACGCAAGCAAGGTAGGCAGACCTGCGACCGATCGGCAGAACACTGCAGGGGTCCACGGGCGTGGTAGACACGTCACACCAATTGGAGGAGGGGCAGAGGAGAGCAGCCTCCTGCGCCTGCATGGTAAGCAGACCTGCGACCAATCAGAATAACAGGCCTAGCGGCCCATCAGCGTGGTAGATATATCACCCCAATTGGTGGAACAGCACAGCCACCCCTGCCCCTGCAATGAAGACTTTTCAAATATACAAGAGCAATATAAATATATAGGGGGAAAAGTTCAAAATCACAACAGTTTCACCAAGCAGAAAGAAACGCGAGCAGTATGAAAAGAAAAGGAAAAAAGAACCACAAGTAATGCAGGTCAACACAACTTTAGAAGAGGTAATAGCTGCAGCAAATGGAATGTCAGATAAAGAACTCAGGATATACATTCTTCAGATGATCTGAAGTCTCAAGGAAGACATTAGACAGCAAAATCAGACAATGAAAGATCACTTCAACAATGAATTACATAAACAAAACCAAGAAGCAAAAGATCAACTATACAGGGAGATAGAGGTTGTAAAAAATAACAAACAGAAATCCTAGAAATGCAGGAAGCAATAAACCATCTTAAAAACTCAATTGAGAATACTACCATCAGAGTAGAACACTTAGAAGATAGAACATCAGACAATGAAGACAAAGTATTTCAACTTGAAAAGAACATAGACAGCTCAGCCAAACTGTTAAGAAACCATGAACAGAACATCCAAGAAATATTGGATAAAATAAAGAGACCAAACTTAAGAGTCATTGGGATACAGGAAGGTATAGAGGTCCAAACCAAAGGAATGAGCAATCTATTCAATGAAATAATATGAGAAAACTTCCCAGACTTGAAGAATGAGACAGACTCCCAAGTTCTAAAAGCCTACAGGACGCCGAATGTGAAAAATCATAAGAGTTCCACACCTAGACACATTATAATGAAGATGCCCAACATACAGAATAAGGAGAGAATTTTAAAATCTACAAGAGAAAGGAAGCAGATTACATTTAGGGGTAAACCAATCAGGATAACAGCAGATCTTTCAACAAAGACTCTTAAAGCTAGAAGATCCTGGATGACATTTTTCAATCACAGAAAGAAAATGGGTTCCAACCATGTACTGTGTATCCAGCAAAATTAAGCTTCAGGATGGAAGATGAAATTAAAACTTTCCACGATAAACAAAAGTTAAAAGAATTTGTAGCTAGAAAACCATCTCTTCAAAACATCCTTGGCAAAATATTACAGGAAGAGTAATTGGAAAATAATGAAAACCAACAGTGGGAGGTAGGACATTAAAGGGGGGAAATAATCAAAGAGGAAAACAATCCATGTTTAATAACATAAATAAACAAATATGGCTGGAAGAACAACCCTTATGTCAATAATAACCGTAAATGTTAATGGCTTAAACTCACCAATTAACAGACACAGGCCAGTAGAATGGATCACAAAACAAGACCCAATAATAAGCTGCCTACCGGAGACGCATTTGATAAGAAAAAGACATACATACACTGAAGGTGAAAGTTTAGAAAAAATCATATCACTCATATGGACTTCGGAAAAAAGCAGGAGTGTCCATACTCATATCAAATAAAATAGATTTCAAGCCAAAATTAATCAAAAGGAATAAAGAGGGACACTACATACTGTTCAAGAGAACCATACACCAGCAAGACATAACAATCATAAATATGTATGCCCCAAACAATGGTGCAGCTATGTTCATCAAACAAACTTTTCTCAATTTCAAGAGTCTAATAGACCACCATACAATAATCATGGGAGACTTCAACACAGCTCTCTCACCACTGGACAGGTCTTTCAAACAAAAGTTGAAATAGGAAACTATAGAACTCAATAACACAATTAATAACCTAGACTTAATTGACATATATAGAATATACCACCCAAAATCAAGCAGTTACATTTTTCCTCAGCAGCACATGGATCCTTCTCAAAAATAGATCATATATTATGTCACAGGGCAACTCTTAGACAAATTAAAGGAGTAGAGATAATACCATGCATCTTATCTTATCATAATGGAATGAAACTAAAAATCAATGATAAAAGAAGGAAGGAAAAATCATGCATCATTTGGAGAATGAACAATAGGTTTCTGAATGATCAATGGGTTATAGAAGACATCAAGGAGGAAAATAAAAAATTCTTAGAGAAAAATGAAAACACAGACACAATATATCGGAATCAATGGGACACATTGAAAGCAGTTCTAATAGGAAAATTTATTCCTTGGAGTTCATTCCTTAGAAAAAGAAAAAAACAACAAATAAATAATCTCATACTTCATCTCAAAATCTTAGAAAAACAAGAGCAAACAACAGCAAAAGAAGTAGAAGGAAAGAAATAATTAAAATCAGAGCAGAAATCAATGAAATCGAAACAAAAGAAACAATTGAAAAAATTGAAAAAACTAAAAGTTGGTTCGTTGAAAAAATAAATAACATGGACAGACCCCTAGCCATGCTAATGAAGAGGAGAGAGAACTGAAATTACTATCATATGGTATGAAAAAGGCAACATCACAACAGATATTTCAGAAATACAGAAGATAATCAGAAATTACTTTGAATCCTTATACTCCAAAATAATAGAAGATAGTGAAGGCATAGAAATATTTCTTAAGTCATATGATCTGACCAGAGTGAGTTAGGAGGATATAGACAACCTAAACATACCAATATCAATTGAGGAAATAAAAGAAACCATCCAAAGACTACCAACTAAGAAAATCCCAGGACCGTATGGGTATACAGCAGACTTTTACAAAACCTTTAATATGAACTAATACCAATACTTTTCAAGCTATTTCAGAAAATTGAAAAAGAGGGAGATCTTCCAAATTCATTCTACGAGGCCAATATCACTCTGATTCCTTCACCAGATAGACACTTCAAAGAAAGAAGACTAAAGACCGATATCTCTAATGAACCTAAATGCAAAAATCTTAAATTAAATTCTGGCGAATCAGATACAAAAACATATCAAAAAAATGTGGACCATGATCAAGTAGGATTCATCCCTGGGATGCAAGGAGGATTCAATATACGAAAATCAATAAGTGTTATTCACCACATCAATAGACTTAAAAATAAAAACCATATTATCATCTAGATAGATGCAGAAAAAGCATTCGACAAAATACAGCATCCCTTTATGTTCAAAACTCTCGAAAAACTAGGAATAACAGGAACATTCCTCAATATTGTAAAAACAATCTATGCTAAACCGCAGGCTAGCGTCATTCTTAATGGAGAAAAATTGAAGACATTCCCTCCAAAATCTGGAACAAGACAGGGATGCCCGCTCTCACCACTTCTGTTCAATATAGTTCTCAAAATACTGGCCAGAGCAATTAGACAGATGAAAGAAATTAAAGGCATATAAATAGGAAAAGAATAACTTAAATTATCACTATTGCAGATGACATGATTCTATACCTAGCAGACCCAAAAGTGTCTACAAAGAAACTAATAGAGCTAATAAATGAATTCAGCAAAGTGGCAGGATATAAAATCAACACGCATAAATCAAATGCATTCCTGTATATCAGCGACAAATCCTCTGAAATGGAAATGAGGACAACCACTCCATTCCCAATATCCTAAAAAAAAAAATGGGAATCAACCTAACAAAAGAGGTGAAAGTCTTATACAATGAAAACTACAGAACCCTAAAGAGAGAAATAGAAGAAGATCTTAGAAGATGTAAAAATATACCCTGTTCATGGATAGGCAGAACTAACATTATCAAAATGGCGATATTACCAAAAGTTCTCTATAGGGTTAATCCAATGCCAATCAAAATCCCAAAGGCATTTCTTGTAGAAATAGAGAAAGCAATCATGAAATTCATATGAAAAAATAAAAGACCCAGAATTGCAAAACAATGCTAAGCAGGAAGTGTGAATCAGGTGGTATAGCGATACCAGACTTCAAACTATACTACAGAGCAATAGTAAAAAAATAGCATGGTACTGGTACCGAAAAAGGCAGGTGGACCAATGGTACAGAATAGAGGACACAGAAACCAATCCACAAAACTACAACTATCTTATATTTGATAAAGGGGCTAAAAGCATGCAATGGAGGAAGGATAGCATCTTCAACAAATGGTGTTGGGAAAACTGAAAATCCATATGTAACAAAATGAAACTGAATCCCTTTCTCTCGCCATGCACAAAAGTTAACTCAAAATGGATCAAGGAGCTTGATATCAAATCAGAGACACACTGTCTGATAGAAGAAAAATTTGGTTACGATGTACATACTGTGGGGTCGGGATACAGATTCCTCAATAGGACACCCATAGTACAAGAGTTAATAACTAGAATCAACAAATGGGACTTACTCAACTAAAAAAGTTTTTTTCTCAGCAAAAGAAACAATAAGAGAGGTAAATATGGAGCCTACATCCTGGGAAGAAATCTTTACTACTCACACTTCAGATAGAGCCCTAATATCCAGAGTATACAAAGAACTCAAAAAATTAGACAATTAGATAACAAATAACCCAATCAACAAATGGTCCAAGGACCTCAACAGACACTTCTCAGATAAGGACATACAATCAATCAACAAATACCTGAAAAAATGCTCACCATCTCCAGCAGTCAGAGAAATGCAAATCAAAACCACCCTAAGATACCATCTCACTCCAGTAAGATTGGCAGCCATTATAAAGTCAAACAACAAGAAGTGCTGGCAAGGATGTGGGAAAAGAGGTACACTTGTACATTGCTGGTGGGACTGCAAATTGGTGCAGCCAATTGGGAAAGCAGTATGGAGATTTCTTGGAAAGCTGGGAATGGAAGCACCATTTGACCCAGCTATTCCCCTTCTTGGTCTATTCACTAAAGACCTAAAAAGAGCATTCTACAGGGACACTGCTACACCGATGTTCATAGCAGCACAATTCACAACAGCAAGACTGTGGAACCAACTTAGATGCCCTTCAATAGAATAATGGATAAAAAAAATGTGGCATTAATACACAATGGATTATTACTCTGCATTGAAAAATGAAAAAATCATAGAATTTGCAGGAAAATGGATGGCATTAGACTGGATTATGCTAAGTGAAGCTACACAATTCCTGTAAAACAAATGCCAAATGTCATCTTTGATATAAGGAGAGTAACTAAGAACAGATAGGGACAAAGAGCATGACAAGATGATTAACATTAAACAGGGATGAGAGGTGGAAGGAAGGTAGAAGGGAAATTGCATGGAATTGGAAGGAGACCCTCTGGGTTATACAAAATTACATACAAGAGGAATTGAGGGGAAAGGGAAAAATAATACAAGGGGGAGAAATTTATTACAGTAGAGGGAGTAGAGAGAGAAGTGGGGAGGGGCAGGGAGGCTAGGGGGGATAGTAGAGGATAGGAAAGTCAGCAGAATACAACAGACACTAGTATGGCAATATGTGAATCAATGGATGTGTAACTGATGTGATTCTGCAATCTGTATACAGGGTAAAAATGGGAGTTCATAACCCACTTGAATCAAAGTGTGAAATATGATATATCAAGAACTATGTAATGTTTTGAACAACCATAAATAAAAATAAAAAAAACTATCTTTGGTGCATAATGCACACAATTCTAATATTTCTACAGTAACTGACCCAGTTTAACATCAATGCAAGTAGATTCCTATTGGACATGATGTGTATTTTGACATTCACTTTTATTCAACACTGATACATTACTATTTCATCAGTTTATGCACATAACAGGATATATATTTCATTCACAATTTAGAAAATTTATAGGCATTTGTTTCACTTTCAATCACTTCCTGCTTCAGAACACATGGATTCCTCCATATTTCTTGACTGGTCTTTTCATGAGACTTTTTTCCAAACATATTATTTTCGATTTCCATAATCACTTTTGAAACAAAACTCACACACACTTCATGATAAACAATAACCCTAAGATTACCATTAGATATATAACTGGTTGGAGTGAATGATTGTATGTCAATATATGATTTCCTATATATTTTCAGATATCAATTCAATCCATTATTTAAAGTGGAACCAGTTATAATATTTATTCACAGTATGGTCTATTCATGCATTATCTCTATATTCATAGACACAGGGTACACCACTTTGTACCCCCAATACTAATTTATATGTCTTCAAATATTGCTCCCAGTAATCGTGGAAGAAATACTCATGTCATATGATCTACATATACATTTGATCACAATATTTTTCTGGGCACAAAATGCAAAAATCACACTTATGATTGTACCAAATACTAAATGGAAAGTGAACATGGATTACTAAAACGATAAATGTCCTGGTTGCCTAATGCTTTAAAATGTCATTCCTATTGGTGACGACATATTTGTTTCTTTCTAAGATTATGTATTCAATCTCAACCCTATTGAAAATGTCTAATCCTATCACTCACTGTATAATTGCCTCATTTCGTAAGGTCTGTATTGATATTTTCCTTTCTACATATTTTCCCCAGTTAATCATTGTGACTGACTCTTCACATGTGCTGAAATTTACATTCACTCTATAACCAAAACACTATTGCTACAGAACTTTTGCTCCATGTCCTATACTCACTCTACTTCCTAAACCTACTGACTACCTTCCTAATCCCACCGACTATCTCAATTTGAGTGGATGTTCTCTTCTAAAATCAATCTTCCAAGGTGTAAGGTCCTATGCCATTGATTATCGATTTATCTGAGACATCTGTGCAGAACGTAATTATAAGCTAAGTATCCCAATCAAGGGCCTAATGCCCTTCTGGGCTTCAAATCTTACCTAGATTTCTGTTTCCATACTTATATTTCACCTCTATAATCTTATAAATATCGCAGGTTCCCAATACTATTAATCATCCTTCGCAATGATTCGTAACCCAAATCAAACATGTTATTAACCCTAACCATACACTCTTCCCTCAATCTAACTTTGCAGAAGAACAGGGACAGAGTTCGTCTTACAATACAGGAATGTAGGGTATCTTCCTCCTGCTGAGAATCTCAAATGTCCATGCAGATTTGATCCCTGGAGAAGATGTAGGCATCTATGAAGGACCTGAAAGAGCAAATGTCATCTTCCATCGCAAACAACCTTTCCAGGATGAAGGGTTGTGTCTGAATAAGCCTCTCTCTTGTTAATGTACAGAAGATAGACCAAACCAGGCATGTGTGGAGAGCTGTTCCTGGGTGCCTATGGTTGATATACCATTCTAACTTGTAAAAGTGTCACAGGAAGTAAGGGCAGCCTCCATCTCATAGGACAAAGTGGTTGCCAAGGCAATGACCTCAAAGAATTCCTGAAGGAAGTAATCTCACCTCACTTCCTTGGTGATGGAACTCTCTGAACTTGGAATCCGGGAAGCCAGGCACCCAGAGCCAGTCTCAGTCCCAGTCCCAGTGGTCTTATTTTTTGGATTTACCAAGGACAGAGTCAGTCTTTCTTGGTACCTACTGAGGTGAGGATGAACAAATGTCAGGAAAGCTCTGAAGAGGGGCCTTTCCTGAGACACCAGGTAGTGGCTCACCGCTGGCTAGTGACAACTTCACAGATTTGGCCAACGAGACCATATCTGACACAGGACAGGCGATTTCATCAGAACATAGTTTGGCCCACCAGTCAGAAGACACTCCCAATAGTCACAGACCTACTTGGGGAAGGAGCTTCCTTTGTGTGTGTGGGTGTGGGTTTGAGATTTTGTATTATGTTCTGAGAATAGGTAGGAAAGGCGGTTTGTTTGGTTTGGAGTGAACTGTTTCTGGTAAGTCGTTTGACAAGGCCAGTGTTTCTTTGTCAGTGTATCCCACTGTGTCCGTGGTTTTAGATATTAGAAAAGAGAATGAATCATTGGATGGGTCCTGTCTAGACTCAACTTGCCCAATTTATGAATGGACTGCGGCTTGACTTATGGGTGGACAACTCCAACAATCTTCCTAAGTTCCGGTTTTCTTCCTGAATTCTGGCCACTCTCCAGAATAGGCTCATGGTTTTTTGTCCAAAATATGTACCACCTCCAAGCTCTGTGACATGGCCATGTACTGGATAGCTGAAATAAATGGGAGCATCTCAGAAAACTCAGATATTAGTTTGACCAGGAAATTCTAAGTGAAGAAACCCTGCTTTGGGCCTTTTGCTCACCAATTGTTCTGTTGCCCTGAATGTCAGGAAGGTCTTTGCCTCAGGCCACACCATTGTAGAGCCTAAAGAAACAGTTTTCAAATGGAAATGAAAGGGCATCACCTGTGGCTCTTTGCTTAATTGCTTTGGAAAGGGATATGTCTGAATCAGCCTTTTGGCCCTGTGTGAGACTGTGGCTTAGATTCTCAGCACCTGATGGATCTAAAGAAGGATCCCATGTGTGCATCCAAAACCAAAATGGACAAAAGAGCAGTCAGTGTGGATGAAGTCTCTCGCATTCCTCTGTAAGGTTCCTGTCATCCATCATGTGAGAATAGTGATAATTTGGTTCAAATGTGTTCCTCAAAACCCTGCAGAGGCTAGCCCATAAGTGCTTGGTTTTTCTCAAGACTCCAATTCACATAAAGAATCTAAAACACACAGTCAGTAGGCCTCAAATTGGAGAAGCAGTGCCATATTAATGGCAGGCCTATTTGATCACTCTTGTTTCACTGGAAGGATGTCCTGGCCACCCTTATTTTAGGCAAATGAGGGGCAAGGGAGTTTATATTGGACACTGTCTTGGGCTGCACCCCTCATGGAAACCTCCAGCCAGAAATTATGATGATTGTGTAAATGGAAGAAGATGAGTGCCATGTGGAAGTGTTTTGGATTTAATTGTGGATATTTGTGTGACACTTGGAAGACATAACAAGGTCTACCTGGGCTTGAACTCTGGTGTGATTCCCCTTATAGACTGAGTTCAGGAACTGATCTCAGAGAAGTATTGCCATGTATTGTGTTGTGATTTAAGAGGCGATGTATGAGAGTCACCCTTGGAAACTGAGATCTAGCCCCAGAGTGGCTTTCCACAGAGCACTGGGAATTTCAGCCAAGATATCACATGATTTCATTCGAAAGACTTGGCAGCCATAGTTGAGAGTGAAAACACACATAGACCTCATATTTTAGACCTTAATGGGCCTGGCTTAATGTGACCTTTTGGCCATTCTTTGGGAAACCTTGCCTGTGAGGGTTCTCCAGAGCTTTCATTGAAATAATCTTGCTCACCATTTACTGGTTCCTGAATGAATTGAAACCCACAGTGCCTCCAACTTCATCCTTGAAAAATGTCTAAATAAATACCATGAAATTTTTGAAATTCCCATGACCAGGTGGCACTGGAGAATCTTTGGATGTCCTGTTGCTGATCATGGATGTACCAGACAGTGCCTTGCTTGACTGGGTTTTACGAAAATTGTGTAGAACAGAGGTGCCAGAAAGTTGCAGCATGCTGAGAAGTGGGCCTAGAGCTGTGGTGGGCAGGAGTGTGATAAAACATCTGTGTTGGAGCAATGTGGATCTTCCATTGACTTCCAAATGGCTTGTGGATTACATGAAGCAGCCAGCAGACCCTTGTAATTAAAGGCATCTTGTTATATGGAGAGGATTCAGGGCAATGTTCAGAATCAGGTTGCTATGGACAAGGATGCAATGTGGCAAGCTTTGAGGGATAGAAGCGTGGTTGGTGCGTTCTTCTGCAGACTCTGAACCACCACACATGACAGAACTCCCTCCAGCACTGTGTCTCAGTTGAACTCCTTGAATTTCATGAAGCAAATACCAAACTCCCAGTTCAGCAGCAAAAACCCCACAAAAAGTGGAGGAGGACAAAATGGCTTCGCAGTCCAACGGGGAGACACTTAGCCCCCAGAGGCTACAGTTTACCTAAAAAGAAGAAAATCAACACTGCTACCTCATGTTCATTGGAAAATAAGATACCATGTCCTCCACGTCACATAGAGGCAGACCCAGTTTGATGGTCTCACTACAAAGGAAGCCAATTCTCCTGACAACAACATATTTTTCACGTTCCCAAACTCAGAGGCAGTTGCTCTAAAAGTTTTTAGGCCAGCAGAGCTCCATGTTTGTGGAGTGTTTACCCTGTCCCTTACATTTGGAAACTCCTCTACAACCTCCAAGGTTGTGAACTCCTGAGCATTTTCCATTCCAGATATGTATTCACTGATTTTCTATCTATTCTCCTCTAACTGTGTCTTACTTGGGGTGAAGGTAATTTCAAGGCATTGTTCTGGATGAGAGTGGGAGGATATTTGTGCAGCATATATTTGCATACAAATTGGATTCAATTTCCAATTTTCCTTTTGAAATACTGAATCCCTGACACTAACCCATACATACTAGACTCAGACAACTCATCCTAATATGATAGAGAAAAATAACACAAACCTATAGAAATACAAGCAGTTCATTGGAGGCATGTTGTATAGTTGGACTTGCATTTTGCATTATACAAGGTAGGAGTTATAAATCTAGTCAATGTTTAATAGAAAAAGATCTCCATGTGTTTTTAAAGTTAACAAATATGAGAATTCATGTTTCCCTTTCTCTTTAGCCTATTCACACTTGTATATTTATATGCGTATATAGAATCCTACCAGGTATCACACGTACATCTTTGTGAGGTGGCTGACTTGGCAGATACAAATTGTGAGAAGAGATCACTCCTCCTAAATGCTGTTGGAACTGAAAATTCAACCTATAGGGAGCGTCCTAGTAGAACAACATTATACGTAAACTCATGTTCAGTAAAATAAATATTTTTGCATCTGTGGATGATATATATTTACTGATGAATTTCGATTGGCATTTATATTGCTACTTTTTAATGTCTGTGAGTGTTTTGTGTGTGTGTGTGTGTGTGTGTACACTCTCCAGATTTTTCAAAATATGAAATATATGTGTCTAATATACACTCTCTAAATTCATTTATGTTCATGTATGTGGATTTTTAATCAACTTTTCACAAGATTATTCTCAGAAATATTCATCCACCTGAAATACATATTTGTTTCCTAGTACTGAAAACTAACTTCAGGGAATGATGCATACAAATCCTAATTATTCTACAGTAACTGACCCAGTCTAACATCAATGCAAGTAGATTCCAATGGGACATGATATGTAATTCTTTATTCATTTGTATTCGACACTTTTACATTATTATTTCTTCAGTTTTTGCACATCATAGGATATACATTTCATCCACAAGTTCACAAATTTGTAGGCATTTGTTTCAAATTTAATCACTTTTTGCTTCAGAACACATGTATTGTCAGGGTTTCTTTACTGGTATTTTCATGAGTCTTCTTTCCAAACACATTATTTCCATAGTCACTTTTGAAGCAAAACTCACACACTCTTCATGATAAACCAAAACACGAATATTACCATTAGATGTATAACTGCTTGGAATGAATGATTGTATATCAATATACGATTTCCTGTGATTTTTCAGGTATTAGATCAATTCATTTTTTAAAGTTGAAAAAAGTTATATTATTCATTCACATTACGGTCTATTCATTCTTTATCTCTATATTCATAGACACAGGGTACACCTCTTTGTACCCCCGATTCTAATTTTACATCTTCAATATATTGCTTGCAGAAATGGTGGAAGACATACTCATGTCACCTGATGTACATATACATTTTATCAAAGTAATATTCTGGACAAAAAAATGTAAAGGTCACATTTATGATTGTACCAAAGCCTAAATGTAAAGTGTACATGAATTACTAAAAACATCCATGTCCAGGTTGCCTAATGCTGTCAATTGTCAATCCTATTGGTGACTACATATTTGTTTCTTCCTAATTTATATATTCAAACTCAACCCTGTTGGAAATGTCTAATCATATCACTCACTTTATACTTTGCCTGATTTCATAATGTTTCTATTGATATCTGCTTTTCAACAAATTTTCCCAAGTTGATCCTAGTGACTGACACTTCATATGTGCTGACATTTACATTCACTCTATAATCGAAACCCTATTGCTAAAGAACTTTTGGTCCAAATCCTATACTCACTCTTCTTTCTAAACCTACCGACTATCTTCCTAATCCTACCGACTATCCCTTTTTGACTGGATGTTCTCTTCTACATTCAATAAAATGTCCTATGCCATTGTATATCGAATTATCTGAGACAATTTTGCAGAGCATAATTCAAAGCTAAGTATCCCAATCAAGGGCCCAATGTCCTTCTGGGCTTCAAATCATACCTAGATTTCTGTTTTCATACTTATATTTCACCTCTATATTCTTGTAAATATCGCAGGTTCCCAATAGCATTATTCATCGCACAGAATGATTCGTAACCCAAATCAAACCTGTTATTAACCCTAAACATACTTTGTTCCCTCAATCTCATTTTACAGAAGAGCAGGGACAGAGTGGTTTTTACAATACAGGAAACTTGGGGACCTTCCACCTGCTGAGAACTTCAAAGGTCCATGCAGAAATGATACCTGGAGAAGTTGTAGGCAGGTATGAAGGATCTGAGAGAGCAAAAGTCATCTTCAATGGCAAACAACCTGGTCAGGATGAAGGGATATGTATGAATCAGCCTCTCTCTTCTTATTGTAGAGAAGATGGACCAAACCAGGCCTGTGTGGAGAGCTGTTCCTGGGTGCCAATGGTTGATATACCATACTACCTTGTGAAAGTGTCACGGGAAGTAGGGGAAGGCTCCATCTCATGGGACCTTTGGAAGCAAGTGTTAGGACAAAGTCGTTGCCAAGGCAGTGACCTCATTCAGTTCCAAAGAAAGTGACATACCTCATTTCCTTGGTGATGGAACTGTCTGAACTTGGTATCCAAAAAGCCAGGCACCAAGAGGCAGTCCCAGTCCCAGTCCCAGTGGGCTCACTTGTTTGGATTTAGCAAGGACAGAGTCAGTTTTCTTGGTACCTAATGATGTGAGGATGGCCAAATGCCAGGAAAGATCTGAAGATGGACCTTTCCTGAGAAAGCAGATAGTGGTTCACCACTGGCTCCTGACAACTGCACAGAGTTGGCCAAGGAAACCAGATCTGAGAGAAGACAGACCATTTCAGGGGAACATAGTATGGCCCACCAGTCAGAGGACACTCTGGATAGTCACAGACCTACTTGGGTGAAGGAGGTGCCTTTGTGGGAGTGTGTGTGGGTTTATTGTTTTGTCTCATGTTCTGAGAATAGATGGGAAAGGCGGTTTGGTTTGGAGTGGACAGTTTCTAGTAAGTTGTTTCACAAGGTGAGTGTTTCTATGTCTGTGTATCCCACTGTGTCCATTGTTGTAGACATTGGAAAAGAGAATGCATTAATGGATGTGTCCTGTCAAGTGTAAATCTTCCCATATTTCAACCTGCCCAATATATGAATGGAGTGCAGCTTGTCTTGTCGATGTGCAACACCTGCTATCTTTCTAAGTTGCTGTTTTCCTCCTGAATTCTGGCCACTCTCTAGAATAGGCTCATGGATTTGTGTTCAAAATATGTACCACCTCCAACTCTGTGACATGGCCATGTACTGGATAGCTGAAGAGAATTGCGAGCATCTCAGAAAACTCAGATATCAGTGTGACCAGGAAATTCTCAGTGGAGAAACCCTGCTTTGGGCCTTTTGCTTACTTATTGTTGTTTTTCACTGAATGTCACGAAGTTCTTTGCCTCAATCCACCCCTTTGTGAAGCCTGAAGTAAACAGTTTTCAAATGGAAATGAATGGCATCACCTGTGGCTCTTTGCTTAATTGCTTTGGGAAGGGATGTGTCTGAATTAGTCTCTTGGCCATGTGTGTGGCTTTGAGTTAGATTCTCAGCACCTGATGCATCTAAAGAATGATCCCATGTGTGCATCCAAAACCATAATGGCAAAAAAATCATTCATTATGGATGAAGTCTCTTGCCTTCCTCTGTTAGGTTCCTGAACTCCATCAAGTGAGAATAGGGATTCTTTGGGTCAAATGAGTTCTTCAATTCCCTGAAGAGGTGCTTGGGTTTTCAAGTAACTCCAAATCACATAAGAAATTGATACCTGAAATCAGTAGGCCTCAAATGGGAGAAACACAGAAGTATTAACGGCAGGCTTATTTGATCACTCCTGGTTCACAGAAACGGGGTCCAGGCCACCCTGACTTTAGGCAAATGAGGAAAAAGCGAGCTGATATTGGACACTGTCTTGGCTTTTCTCATGACTCCAATTCACATAAAGAATCTAGACCCCACAGTCAGAGAGCCTCAAATTGGATAAGCGGAGCAGTATTAAGGGCAGGCCTATTTGATCACTCCAGGTTCACAGGAAGGGTGCCCAGGCCACGCTGAAGTTAGGCAAAAGAGGTGCAAGAAGCTTATTTTGGACATTTTCTTGGGCTTCACAACTCATGGAAAACTCCAGGAAGAGGTTATGATTAGTGTCTATATGGAAGAAGAATAGAGCCATGAGGGAGTTTTCTGGTTTTAATTGTTTTCATTTGAGTAGCGGTTGGAAGAGTTGTCTGGGTCCACCTGGACTTGAACTCTGGTGTGATTCTCCTTATAGACTGAGTTCTGGAACTGACCTGAGAGAAGTATTGCCATGAATTGTGTTGGGATTTTAGGAGGCCAGGCATGAAGTTGCCATTGGAACCTGAGATCTAGGCACAGGTTGGCTTTCCACAGAACACTGCGAATCTCAGCCAGGATATTACATGATTTTATTCTGAAAGACTTGGCATGCATTATAGAGATTCAAAACCCACATGGACCTCGCTTTATAGACCTCAATTGGCCTCGCTTCATGTGACTTTTTGGCCACTCATTGGGTAGCCTTGCATGTGAGAGTACTCCAGAGCTTTGCCTGAAATTAGTTTCCTAACCCTTTAAGGGTTCCTGAATGAATTGAAACCCACAGTGCCTGCAACTTCATCCATGAAAAATTGCTAGATAATTACCATGAAATTTTTAAAATTCCCATGACCAGATGTCACTGGAGAACCTTTGATGTCCTGTTGATGATCATGAATATACCAGACAGGGCCTTGATTGACTGGGTTTCATGAAAATGGTGTAGAACAGAGATGCTAGTAAGGAGGAGCCTGGTGAGTAGTGGGCCTAGAGTAGTGTTATGCAAGTGAGTGATAAAACATCTGTGGTGGGGCCATGTGGATCTTCCATTGGCTTCCAAATGGCTTGAGACTGACATGGTGCAGCCATCAGACCCATATACGTAAAGGCATATTTTTATATGGAGAGGTTTTAGGGCAATGTTCAGAATCATTTTGCTATTGTCAAGGGGGCAAGCTACGTGGGATAGAACCCTGGTTGGTGCATTCTCCTGGAGACCATGCCCACCACAGCTGACAGAACTCCCTTCAGCACTGTCTCCCATTTGAACTCATTGTATTTTATGAAGCAAATACCAAACTCCCAGTGCAGCAGCAAAAAACACGACGATAATTGGAGGATGACCAAGTTGTGTCACAGTCCACACGGGGAGACACTTAGCCCTCAGTGGCCACAGTTTACCTACAAAGAGAGAATTCAGCACTGCTGCCTCATTTTTATTGGAAAATAAATAACCATGTCCTCCAGGTCACATAGAAGCAGATCGAGCTTTGATTGTCTCACTACAAATAAAGCTAAAGCTAATGAAAACAACATATATTTTAAGTGCCCAACCTCAAAGGCAGGTTCTCAAAAAGTCTTTAGGCCAGCAGAGCTCCATGTTTGTGGAGTGTTTACCCTGTCCCTTACTTTTGGAAACTCCTCTACCACCTCCAAAGATGTGAAATCTGGAGCATTTTCCATTCCTGATAGCTATTCACAGATTTTCTAACTCTTCTCCTCTAATTGTGTCTTACTTGGGGCGAAGGTAATGTCAAGGCATTGTTCTGGAGGAGAGTGGGAAGAATTTTCTGTAGCATATATTTGCATACACATTGGATTCAGTTTTCTATTTTCCATTCAAAATACTGAATCCCTGACTCTAACCCATACCCGACCAGACTCTGACTACTAATTCTAATATGATGGAGAAAACTAACCCAAACAGAATAGAAATACAAGCAGTTCAGAGTAGGCCTGGTGTATTGTTGGACTTGCCTTTTGCATGATACAGAGTTGGAGTTATGAATCTAGTCGATTTGTTGTTGAAATAGTTGTCCATGTATTTTTAAGGTTAACAAATATGTGAATTCCTGTCTCCCTTTCTCTGTATTCTTATATGCACATATAGATTTCTACCTGATACCACACGTACATTCTTGTGAGGTGGCTGACTTGGCAGATACAAATTGTTAGAAGAGATCACTCCTACTAAACTTGTTGGAATTGGATATTCAACCTATGGGTGAGCTTGCTAGTTGAACAGCATTATACATAAATCCATGTTCAGTAAAATTAATATTTTTAGATCTCTGGATGATGTATATTTTATAATGAATTTTGATTGACATCTATATTGCTACTTTTTTGTCTGTGTGTGTGTTTTGTATATATATATATATATATATATATATATATATATATATATATATATATATATACTCTCCAGATTTTTCAAAATATGAAATATATGTGTCTTCTATACACTCCCTAAATTCATTCATGTTTATGTATGTTAATTTATAATCAACTATTCACAAGATTATTCTGAGAAATATTCATCCACCTGAAATTTGCCTAATGATCTCAAATGTCAATCCTATTTGTGACTACATATTTGTTTCTTCCTAAGATTATATATGTAAACTCAACCCTGTTCAAAATATCTAATCCTATCACTCACTTTATACTTTGCCTGTTTTCGTAATGTCTCTATTGATATCTGCTTTCCTACATATTTTCCCCAGTTCATCATTGTGACTGACTCTTCACCTGTGCTGACATTTACATTCACTCTCTAATCGATACCCTATTGCTAAAGAACTTTTTTTCCAATTCCTATACTCACCCTTCTTCCTAAAAGTACTATCTTCCTAATGCTATAGACTATCCCTTTTTGACTGGATGTTCTCTTCTACATTCAATTATCCAAGTAAATGTGGGGCGAGCTTCAGAGGAGGAGACAACCAACAGACTATCTCATGCAACATCAAAGGGTTTTTTGGGTGTCCAGCATGCTGGGGCTCAGAGATCACTTGAATCGAGCAGATAGCCCTGAGAATAGCTTAAGTAGAGCTTATATACTTTCCCTGGAGAGGGCAGGGAGGGAATTTTATTGATGGGTCAGGGCGAGTGGGTGGTTTGCGTGCAACTGGGTGAGGGAGTACATTCTGCAGTTGTGCATTTGGGGACAGAACATTCTGGGAACAAGATTTGGAAGCATTTCTCAAATTTCAACAGTGTTTTGTTATGCATACAGAAAAACAAGAAGTGACAAGTACCTATTTTATTAACCTTTAATTCCCCACTTCTTCTTCTGGCTACTTTTAATCATAAAAATGATCATTGGAGGGTGTCACATTCTATGTCTGCTAGTGGGGTATTACCATAAGTTTAACTCGTCCAATTTGAGCCTGGAGAAAAGAAATTACACGGTTGAGCAAACAGGGTTTTATAGTTAGCAATAATATGTGGATTATTATTGGACCTGCCAGGTTGATAAAAACGTAGTTAACCAGGAGGAGTGTGTGAACCAAGACTCAAGCCACCCTTTTTGGGCCTCTCTCTCTTGTTGATGCTCTTCAAGGTGTCTTTTAAATTTACTCATAGATTTTATTACAACTCCAGTATGGTCAGCATAAAAACAACATTCTTCCCTCAATGCATCACAAAGGCCCCCTTCTCTAATAAAGAGGAGGTCCAACCCTCAACTGTTCTGTAAAACAACTTCAGAGAGAGAGGTTAAAGATTCATGCAAAGCTCTGATGGGGGTTTCTAATATCTTAGTTTTGCTCTATTGCTGCTTCTAATTGGGTCATTTGTTGTGTCCCATGGACAATGGCAGTGGCTCCTGTGCCCACCCGTGCAGCAACTCCTATTCATAATAGGATGGCTAAAGTGAGCGATACATGTTCCCAGTGGAACCGGTTGTATGCCCCCCCCATTTGTTCTTCAAACGAACCTGCATCATGATAGAGCACTCTGGGAAACATCTGCACCATTTCAAAATTAATCCCATCTGTTGACCATTTCATGAAAACATAAACAATGTTTAAGTATATAGAATTATGCTGTTGTAGGGACAGACAAGGCAAGGCACCTAAGATAGCACTGAAGACAGGGAAACAGTCCTATTTTGTTGCAACCGGATTCAGAGGCATTGCTTCTGTTGTAATCAATTAATCCCCTGAAACTCAAGTTTAGGTAGTTTCAGAATTTTGTACCCAGCATATAAGGATGGGGCTCAGAAGTTTACAGTCTGCAGAAGTTCAAAAAAGCAGTATTTGTTTCTGATTTTTCCTCTGTTCTGGGCAAGTTAAATTTTCAAGGACACATGGGAGGGGGAGAGCTTTTTATTCTCTTTCTTATTTTCCCCCTGCCAGCTGTTACAACGGAGCCCATTTGGTAATTTCTTTATCTTAGAAATGTAGCCATTTCTGTGAAGCCCCAGCTGAAGGCCAGAGGCCTTGTTCACATATTTTGTGAAAAACAAGTTAGGGGTTGTCTAGCTTAGAAGTACTGAGTTTTTTAGCCAGTGGCCAAGTAGAACAGGGCAATACAAAAAGAGAAAGTTTATCTACATTGAACTCTTTATAGAAACTCTATGCTGAAAGCTCTAAATTCAGCCATGATGAAGACTTCGGGAGAAGGACATTTAAGACTTTTCTGTGGGCCTGGTACAGAGGGGGAATACGGGGAAGGTGGGGCTGAGAGAAGCTCTGAGGATCTGAGAATGAGGAAAAAGAGAGATGTAAAAGAATAATTGGAAAGGGGTTTGGGAATTTCCTAGCAACAAAACTTCAGCAGTAGAACAGGTAGAGCAGAGCAGAAAACGTGAGTGAGTATCCCAAAATTCTGTGAGGGACTTTAAATTTTAGTAACCTGTTTTCAGTGATGACAAAGCAACTTTAATGGCCATTTATATTACATCTTGGATAAGGGTCTGAGAGCTCTCCTCAGCTCGTTTGAGCTTTGGGTTAGCTGGAAAGAGGACCTGGTGGGACCCGGTGAGGGCACTGACAGGAGAAGAGAGGAATGAGTCGGTGGAGGGGTACCTTAGTACCTGCTACCTCACTAGTGGGCAATTGTCTGAGAACTGGTGAAGGTTTGGGTTTCTGATCTAGTAATTGGAGGGGAGAAATCAGGTTGCTGAGGTGGGAGTGACAGCAGAGAGTCTGGAGCAGAAGGCTGAGGATAAAAATCTATTGGAGAAGCATAGTTCAGGATGTGAGTGAAGGAGGGAAAAGGCTTCCACATAGGGGAATCTCCTTTCACCCTTTTGAGCACTTGCAGAAGTTAAAAAGGTCACGCAAAATTTGAGGATCTAGAGACCCCTCTGGGGGCCATCCTTTTTCTGTTTTCTACTTGGTAATATGGCCAATGCTGTGTACTGAATTTGATGAAGTATTGGGGTTCCATCAGGCAGCCCCTGTATGATCACATCTCCATGAAATACAGAAGAAGTCGGCTTTTCCCCCACACAGCCGTTACTGTTTGTGGCTTTGATAGTTTGCTGGGCAAACATAGTAATCTAGGCTAGCCAACCGCATCTGGCTCGCGTGTCCCTACATCCATAATGTTTGTTTCCATTATCTATGGTACGGAAGGGATTTAATGGTATTTTAGTGGGATTTTCTTCATCAGGGATATCCCAATAAAAAAGACCTATGGCCAGCTGACAAATGTCTGGGTGGAGAGATGGCCACCAGGTCCCTAAGGGGGCTGTATGCGAGACAGATTATACTCTTTTCCAGTAGGATTTGTGATCAGCCATCGCTGCTTAACAGGCTGATGAGGGTTAGGACTACTTGTGGCCAAGGGGAGAGTATATAACCTTATCCACATGGCGAATACACAATTTGAAACTGTTACCAGTCTTTTCCAGTTTCCAGAAAGATTCTGGACAAGGAGCAGGCTTGAGATGAGAGGCATGGATCCAGGAAGTGATTCTGTATACCTTTACCACTGTAGGTGTTATAAGTAGCACCTGGTATGGTCCTTTTCAGCAGGGTTTCAGGGATGACACCTGATGTCATCTTACATACATGAAGTCTCTTATTTGATATGGATGTGGAATCCCCTGGTACACAGTTTGGTAGGCAGTGGCCATCTATTTTCACAGGTATCACTGAGTTCTTTCAAGAGCTTTAAGTCTGTCAACCAAGAGGGTGTGAAATGGATCCTTAGGTCTTACAGTTGGGCTTAGGACCCTTACTGGACGAGGGCCACCATAGAGAATTTCTCAGGGGGTAAGGCTACTCAAAGAAACAGAAGGATTTTTTCTTGCATGAAACATTGCATAAGTCAGGAGCATAGTCCAATCTTTTATGCTGGTCTCTAAGCTTAATTTCGTTAAGGTCTCTTTAATTGTTCTATTCATTCTTTCTACTTGTCCTGAACTCTGGGGTGTATAAGCACAATATAACTTCCAATTAATCCCCAGGTTCCTGGCTAACCCCTGACTTACCTGGGCCATGAACATCGGTCCATTATCAGATCCTATTACCGGCTTAGCTTCCTCCAATGGTAGAGAGGCTTAGTCAGAAGCAGGGGAATCACTTAGAGTGTGTTGTGTGTTAGGGGACGAGGGCAGTGGATAAGGAGGGGAAGAAGAGTCCATTAGAGTCAAATCTTGTGACTCAGGGAGAACAGAGGGTGGAGGAGGTGGAAGAGGTGAGGGTTTGAGAGATCATGGGGGAAGGAGTATGAGCAGAGGCATGGGCAAGGAAAGGCTTCACCCATGGAGGAGGAGATTTGCAGAGGTCGGCAAAGTTAAGATATATGGCTGTTGATCAGGATGGCTATGTGGCCCTGGCTGAAAGACAATATCTCTGACTTTTTAAATTAGTGGGAAGTAGAAAGATATTTCTAGGGGCCATACGACTCCAAAATGGGCCATTCTGAGGCACAGAGAGTCTGCCAGGTCTAGCGTTTTACTAAAAAAAGAAAGATACTGAGCCCTTAAGCGGACTTTGGTTCAGTGATCAAGGGTCAGGGACAGAGGCATTGAAGTGCTCTGTCCCATAATGAAAGGTACACAAACAGTAAAAGCAAAGTCACATGACACAGATAAGACAAGACCATGAAGACAGGAAATGGACGTCCAACACTGAGACCAGGAATGCGTAGCCGGCAAAACCCGATAGGATGGCAATACCTAATCTAAAACAAAATATCACTGAGTCGATGAAGCAATTGTTCCTTGATTCTCCGAGTCCTCTGCGGGGTCCCCCAGGGAGGTGCCCTATGTCTCTGTGACACGTCTCTCAGCCACCGTCGGAGAGACCCCAGGCTCTTCATCGCCAGCAATTTTGCCTAGCCCTAACATGACACCTGAAACCAGAAAGAGGCGCCTTACTTGCTCCGAGAGGAGCCCGTTGGGGGTCTCTCATCTGCCACTGCCAGAACTCGGTGGAACCTCAATATGTAAAGGTCAGGCGAGTGTCGGAGGAAGAGACTACCAAGAGACTGTCTCATGCAACAGCAAAGGGTTTTTTTTTGGGTCCAGCTTGCTGGGGCTCACAGCAAGCTTATGCAGAGCTTATGCAGAGCTTATGCAGAGCTTACATACATTTCTTGGAGAGGGAAGGGAGGTAAGTTTACTGATGTGTAAGGGTGAGTGGGCGGTTCGCGTGACACCGAGTGAGGCAGTACATTCTGCAGTTTGGCAGTTGGGAACAGTACATTCTAGAACAAGATTAGCAAACATTTCTCAAGATTTCAACAGTGTTTTGTTAAGCATACAGAAAAACAGGAAATTACAAGTACCTATTTTATTAACCTTTCACTACCGACTATCCCTTTTTGACTGGATGTTCCTTCTACATTAATTCATGCAAGGTACAAGGACCTATGCCATTGTATATCGATTTATCTGAGACATCTCTGCAGAACATAATTCAATGCTGCGTATCCCAAACAAGGGCCCAATGCCCTTCTGGCCTTCAAATCATACTTAGATTTCTTTTTTCATACATATATTACACCTATATATTCTTATACACATAGCAAGTTCCCAATACCATTATTCATCCAGCACAATGATTTCTAACCCAAATCAAACATGTTTTTAACCATAATCATACACTGTTCCCTCAATCTAACTTTATAGAAGAGCAGGGAAAGAGTTGAATTTACAATAAAGAAATGTAGGGAAACTTCCACCAGCTGAGAATCTCAAAGGCCCATGCAGAAATGATCCCTGGAGAAGATGTAGGCAGCTATGAAGGACCTGAGAGAGCAAAAGTCATCTTCCATGGCAAACAACCCGGTCAGGATAAAAGGTTGTGTCTGAATCAGATTCTCTTCTTAATGTAGAGAACATGGACCAAAACAGGCCTGTGTGGAGATCTATTCCTGGGTGCCTATGGTTGATATACCATTCTAACTTGTGAAAGTGTCACAGGAAGTAGGGGCAGCCTCAATCTCATGGAACCCTTGGAAGCAACAGTTAAGACAAAGTGGTTGCCAAGACAGGGACCTCATTCAGTTCAGGAAGGAAATGACTTCACCTCACTTCCTTGGTGATGGAACTTTCTGAACTTTGGATCCTGGAAGCCAGGCACACAGAGCCAGTCCCAGTCCCCATCCCTGTGGTCTCACTTATTTGAATTTACCAAGGACAGTCAGTCTTTCTTGGTACCTTCAGACGTGAGAAGAACAAATGCCAGGAAAGCTCGGAAGCGTTGCTTTTCTTGAGAAAGCAGTTAGTGGCTCACCGTTGGCTCCTGAGAAGTTCACAGAGTTTGCCAAGGAGACCAGATCTGAGACAGGACAGGCTATTTTGGGGGAACATATTATGGCCTACAAGTCAGAGGACACTCCGGATAGTCAAAGACCTACTTGGGGGAAGAAGGTGCCTTTGTGGGTGTGGTTGTGGGTTTGTGGTTTTGTCTCATTTTCTGAGAATAGGTAGGAAAGTCAGTTTGTTTCTTTGGAAGTGGACTGTTTCTAGTAAGTCGTTTAACATGGCGAGTGTTTCTCTGTCTGTGTATCTCACTGTGTCCGTGGTTGTAGACATTAGAAAAGAGAATTCATGAATGGATGTGTGTTGTCTAGTAGAAAGCTTCTCAGCATTCATATTGCCCCATTTATGAATGGACTGTAGCTAGCCTTATTGATGTGCAACACCTGCTATCTTCCTAAGTTCCTGTTTTCTTCCTGAATTCCGGCCAATCTCAAGAATAGGCCTATGGTTTTGTGTCCAAGATATTTACCACCTCAAAGCTCTGTGACATAACAATGTACTGGATAGCTGTAGGTAATAGGGAGCATCTCAGAAAACTCAGATATCAGTGTGACCAGGAAAGTTTCAGTGGAGAAACCCTGCTTTGGGCCTTTTGCTTACCAATTGTTCTGTTGCCCTGAATGTCAGGAAGGTCTTTGCCACTGGCCACCCCTTTTTGAAGCCTGAAGAAAACAGTTTTCAAATGGAAATGATTGGGCATACCTGTGGCTCTTTTCTTAAGTGCTTTGAAAAGGGATGTGTCTGAATCAGCCCCCTGGCCCTGTGTGTGGCTGTGACTTAGATTCTCAGCACCTGATGGATCTAAAGAAAGTTCCCATGTTTGCATCCAAATGAAAAATGGCAAAAAGAGCAGTCATTGGGATGAAGTCTCTTGACTTCCTCTGTAAGGTTCCTGAAATCCATCAAGTGAAAATAGGGATCCTTTGGGTCAAATGAGTTCTTCAAAACCTGCAGAGGCTAGCCCATAGGTGTTTGGTTTTATCATGACTAAAATTCACATAAAGAATCTAAACCCCACAGTCAGTAGGCCTCAAATTGGAGAATTGGAGCGGTATTAATGGCAGGCCTATTTGATCACTCCTGGTTCACAGGATGGGTGTCCAGGCCACCTTGACTTTAGGCAAATGAGGGTCAAAGGAGCTTATTTCGGACACTGTCTTGGTCTGCGCCCCTCATTTAAACATCCAGCCAAATTATGATGAGTGTCAATATGGAAGAAGATGAGGGCCATATGGGAGTGTTCTTGTTTTAATTGTGGTAATTTGTGTGGTAGTTGGAAGAGATGACTGGGATCACCTGGGCTTGAACTCTGGTGTGATTCCCCTTAAAGAATGAGTTCTGGATCTGACCTCAGAGAAGTATTGCCGTGAATTCTCTTGGGATTTTACTAGGCCACGCGTGAGAATCGCCTTTGGAAAATGAGATCTAGGCCCAGGATGGCTTTCCACGGAGCTCGGGGATTCTGAGCCAGGATATCACATGATTTACTTCTTGAAGACTTGGCAGCCCTAGTTGAGAGTCCAAACACATATGGACCTCACATTGTAGACCACAATGTGTCTGGATTCATGTGACCTTTTTGCCAGTCTTTTGGAAGGCTTTTCTGTGAGTGTTCTCCAGAGCTTTCATTGAAATGAGCTTCCTCACCATTTAATGGTTCCTGAATTAATTGAAACCCACAGTGCCTCTAACTTCATTTTTGAAATATGACTAGATTAATACCATGAAATTTCTGAAATTCCCATGACCAGGAGGCACTGGATAAACTTTGGATTTCCTGTTGCTGATCATGAGTGTACCAAAGAGTGCCTTGATTGACTGGGTTTCGTGAAAATGGTGTAGAACAGAGATGCCAGTAATTTGGAGCCTGCTGAGTAGTGAGCGTAGAGAAGTGGACTGTAGGTGTGTAAATAAATATTTTTGGTAGGACCACCTGGATCTTCCATTGGCTTTGAAAGACTTGCGACTGACATGGTGCAGGCAGCAGACCTTTATATGTAAAGGCATCTTGTCATATGGAGAGGTTTCAGGGCAATGTTCAGTATCAGGTTGCTATAGTCAAGGGGAAAGCTATGTAGGATAGAAGCCTGGTTCGTACATTCTCTTCGCGACCCTGACCAACCACACATGACAGAACTCCTCCAGCATTTTTATCCCAGTTGAACTCCTTGTATTTCGTGAAGCAAGTACCAAACTCCCGGTGCAGCAGTAAGAAACACCCTGGAAAGTTGAGGATCACCAAATGGCTTCACAGTCCACATGGGAGACACTTCAGCCCAGTGGCCTCAGTTTACCTACAAAGAGAGAATTCAGCACCGCTGCCTCATGATCATTGGAAAATAAGAAACCATGTTCTCCAGGTAACATAGATGCAGACCCAGATTTCATGGTGTCACTACAAACGAAGCTAAATCTCCTGACAATTACATATATTTCTTGTTCCCAACCTCAGAGGAAGTTTCTCAAGAAGTCTTTAGGCCAGCACAGCTCCATGTTTCTGGATTGTTTACCCTCTCCCTTACTTTTGGAAACTGTTCTACCACCTCCAGTGTTGTGAACTCCTGAGCATTTTCCATTCCACATAAATTCACAGATTTTCTAACTCCTCTCCTCTAATTGTGTCTTACTTTTAGTGATGGTTATGTCAAGGCATTGTTCTGGATGAGAGAGGGAAGATTTATGTGTATCACATTTTTGCATACACATTAGATTAATTTTCCTTTTTTCCATTTGAAATACTGAATCCCTGACACTAACCCATACCCTACTAGACTCTGACTACTAATCCTAATATCATGGAGAGAAAGAAACCTAACCGAATAGAAATACAGGCCTTTCATAGGAAGCATGGTGTATACTTCTATTTGCCTTCTGCATTATCAAGAGTATGTGTTTTAAATCTAGTCAACTTTTCATTGTAATATTTCTCCATGATTTTTTAAAATTATCACATATATAAATTCCTGTCTCCCTTTCTCTGTATCCTATTCAGCACATGTATTTTTTATGCATATATATAATATCCTACCTGGTATCACACGGACATTCTTTTGAGCTCCCTGACTTTGGAATATAAAATTGTGAGAACAGATGACTCTCCCTAAATAATGATGGAACTGAAAATTCAACCTATGGGTGAGCTTCCTAGTGAAAAACACTATACATAAATCCATGTTCAGTAAAATGAATATTTTTGGATATGTGGATGAATTATATTTCATGATGAATTTCGATTGGCATATATATTGCTAAATATTAATGTGTGTGTGTGTGTGTATGTGTGCATGTGTGTGTGTGTGTGTGTGTGTGTTTGTGTATTTTTTTTAAATCTGGAAAAAAAAAAATATATATATATATATATTTTTTTCTCCAGATTTTAAAAAAATATGAAAAATATGTGTCTTATTATACACTCCCTAAATTCATTTATATTCATGTATGTGGGTTCAAAATCCAATCTTTACAAGATTATTTTCAGCAATATTTATATTCCTGTAATACATATTTGTTTCCTACTACTGAAAACTAAGTTCAGTAGGTGGTGCATACAAATCCTAATATTTCTACAGTACCTGACCCAGTTTAACATCAATGCAAGTACATTGCTATGGGACATGATGTGTATTTTGAAGTTCATTTTTATTCAACACTGGTATATTACTATTTTATCTGTTTATGGACATCATAGGATATATTTTTTCATCCACAACTTCACAAAATTATAGGCATTTGGTTCACATTCATTTACTTACTACTTAAGAACACATGTATTCCTCCATGTTTCTTTACTGGTCTTTTCACTAGACTTCTTTCTAAACACATTATTTTTGATTCCATAATCATTTTTGAAGCAATACTCACCCTTCACGATAAACCGTAACCCTAATATTACCATTACATATATAACTGGTTGGAATGATTGTATATATATCAATATAAGATTTCCAATATATTTTCAGATGCAAACTCAATCCATTATTTAAAGTTGGAACTAGTTATATACTTTATCACAATATGGTCTATTCCTGCAACATCTCAATAATCATCAACACAAGGTACACCTATTTGTATCACCAGTACTAATTTATAAGTTTCCAGAATATTACTCCCCATAATGGTGGAAGAAATACTCATGTCACCTTATCTACATATACAATTTATCACGGTAGTATTCTGGACACAAAATGCAAAGGTCACACATATGATTGTACCAAAGCCTAAATGGAAAGTGACCATGGATTACTAAAAACATCCATGTCCAGGGTGCCTAATGCTCTCAAATGTCAATCCTATTGATTACTACATATTTGTTTCTTCCTAAGATTATATATTCAACCTCAAGCCTGTTGAAAATGTCTAATCCTATCACTCACTTTATACTTTGCCTGATTTCCTAATCTTTCTATTGATATCTGCTTTCCTACATATTTTTCCCAGTTCATCATTGTGACTGTCTCTTCACATGTGCTGACATTTACATTCACTCTCTAACTGAAACCCTATTGCTAAAGAACTTTTGGTCCAACTCCTAGAGTCACTCTTCTTCCTAAACCTACTGACTATCTTCCTAATCCTACAGACTATCCCTTTTTGACTGGATGTTCTCTTCTACATTCAATCATCCGAGGTACACGGTCCTATGCCATTGTATATCGATTTATCTGAGACCTCGGTGCAGAACATAATTCAAGCTAAGTATACCAATCAAGGGTTCTGTTGCCCTGAATGTCAGGAAGGTCTTTGCCTCAGGCCACCCCTTTGTGAAGCCTGAAGAAAACATTTTCAAATGGAAATAAATGGACATCACCTGTGGCTCTTTGCTTAATTGCTTTGGAAAGGGATTTGTCTGAATCTGCCTCTTGGCCCTGTGTGTGGCTGTGGCTTAGATTCTCAGCACCTAATGGATCTAAAGAAAGATCCCATGTGTGCATTCAAAACCAAAATGGCAAAAAGAGCAGTCATTGTGGATGAAGATTCTTGCCTTTCTCTGTTAGGTTCCTGACCCCCTTCTAGTGAGAATAGGGATCCTTTTTGTCAAATGAATTCTTCAATGCTCTGCAGATATGCTTGGGTTTTCTCATGACTCCAAATCACATAAAAAATCTATACCTGACATTCAGTAAGCCTCAAATTATAGAAACAGAGCGGAATTAATGGCAGGCCTTTTTGATCACTCCTGGTTCACAGGAAGGGTGTCCAGGCCACCCTGACTTTAGGGAAATTAGAGGCAAGGGAGCTTATTCTGGAAACTGTCTTTGGTTGCGACCCTCATGAAAACTTCCATCCAGAACTTTTGATGAGGGTCTTTATGGACGAAGATGAGGGCCATGTGGGAGTTTTTTTGTTCTAATTGTGGTCATTTGTGTGGGGGTTGGAAGAGATGACTTGGTCCACCTGGGCTTGAACTCTGGTGTGATTTCCCTTAGAGCCTGAGTTCTGGAACGTACCTCATAGAAGTATTGAAATGAATTGTGTTGGTTTTTAGGAGGCCACGCATGAATGTCACCCTTTGAAACTGAGATCTAGGCCCAAGGTGGCTTTCCACAGAGCAATGGGAATCTCAGCCAGGAAATCACATGATTTTATTCTGAAAGACTTTGTAGCCATTGTTGGCCCTCGGAAGCAAGAAGGAGTGGCCATACTCATATCGATTAAAATCAACTTAAAACCTAAGTTAATCAAAAGTGATAAAGAAGGACACTATATACTGTTAAAAGGCACCATTAACCAACAAGACATAACAATTATCAATTTGTATGCATCAAACAATGGTGGTGCAAAGTCATAAAACAAACTCTCCTCAACTTCAAGAGTCATATAGGCTATAACACAATAATTACGGGTGACTTCAGCACACAACTCTCGCCATTGGACAGATCCTCTAGAGAAAATCTGAATTAAGAAACTATAGAACTTAATAGCACAATCAATAACCTAGACTTAACCAACATATATAGAATATATCAAACATCATAAAGTGGATACATGTTCTTCTCAGCAGCACATTGGTCCTACTCAAATATAGACCATATATTATGCTATAAGGAAACTCTTAGTAAATATAAAAGTATGGAGATAATACCATGCACCATATCTGATCATAATGGAATGAAACTTGAAATTAATGATTGAAGAAGGAAGGAAAAATTCTACATCACATGGAAAATGAACAATATGTTACTGAATGATCAATGGGTTACAGAAGACATAAAGGAGGAGATAAAAAATTTCTTAGAGACAAATGACAATACAAACAAAACATACCGGATTCTATGGAAAACAATGAAAGCAGTTTTAAGAGGGAAATTCATTTCTTGGAATTCTTTCCTCAAAAAAAAAAAAAAAAGAAAAAAACAACAAATAAATGATCTCACACTACATCTCAAAAACCTAGAAAAAAAAGCAAAACAACAAATGTAGTAGAAGACAAGAAATAATTAAAATTAGAGGAGAAATCAACAAAATTGAAACAAAAAAATTGAAAAAATAAAAGTTGGTTCTTTGAAAATAAATTAAATCGACAGGGCCTTAGCCATGCTAATGAAGAGAAGTAGAGAGAGAACTCAAATTACTAACATATGGGATAAAAAAGGCAACATCACAACAGACACTACAGAAATTCAGATGATAATTAGAAAGTATTTTGAAACCCCATATTCCAATAAAACAGAAGATAATGAAGATATTGATAAATTTCTTATATCATATGATCTGCCAAGTTTGAGTCCGGAAGACTCACACAATTTAAATAGACCAATAACAAAGGAAGAAATAGAAGAAACCTTCAAAAGACTACCAACCAAAAAAAGCCCTGGACCAGATGGTTATACAGCAGAGTTCTACAAAACGTTCAAAGATGAATTAATACCAATACTTTTCAAGCTATTTCAAAAAATAGAAAAAGAAGGAGTTCTTGCAAATTCATTCTATGAGGCCAACATCACCCTGATCCCAAAACCAGACAAAGACACTTCAAAGAAAGAAAACTACAGACCAATATCTCTAATAAACTTGGATGCAAAAATTCTCAATAAAATCCTGGCAAATAAAAAACAAAAGCATTTAAAAAAATTGTGCTTCATGATCAAGAGGGATTCATCCCAGGGATGCAAGGCTGGTTCAATATACGGAAATCAATAAATGTAATCCATCACATCAATAGACTTAAAGAGAAGAACCATATGATCATCTCGATAGATGCAAAAAAAGCATTCTACAAAGCACAGCATCCCTTTTTGTTTAAAACTCTATAAAAACTAGGAATAACAGGAACTTACCTCAACATGGTAATAGATATATATGCTAAACCTCAGGCTAGCATCATCCTAAATGGAGAAAAAACTGAAGGTATTCCCTCTAAAATTTGCAACAAGACAGGGATGCCCTCTATCACCACTTCTATTTAATTTAGTTCTTGAAATACTATCCAGAGCAATGATACAAACAAAGGAAATTAAAGGCATAAAAATAAGAAAAGAAGAACTTAAATTATCGCTATTTGTGGATGACATGATAATATATTTAACAGACCCAAAAGGGTCTACAAAGAAACTGCTAGAGTTAATAAATGAATTCAGCAAATTGGCAGGATATAAAATCAACACGCATAAATCAAAGGCATTCCTGTATATCAGCAACAAAACTTCTGAAATGGAAATGAGGAAAACCACTCCATTTACAGTATACTCAAAGAAAATAAAAAACTTGCAAATCAACCTAACCAAAGAGGTGAAAGATTTATACAATGAAAACTACAGAACCCTAAAGAGAGAGATAGAAGAAGATGTTAGAGGATGGAAAAATATGCCCTGTACATGGATAGGCAGAAATGACATCATCAAAATGGCGATATTACCCAAAGTTCTCTACAGGTTTAATGCAATGCCAATCAAAAACCCAATGGCATTTCTTGTAGAAATAGATAAAGTAATCATGAATTTCATATGGAACAACAAAAGACCCAGAATAGCGAAAGCAATTCTAAGCAGGAAGTGTGAATCCAGAGTTCAAACTGTACTACAAAGCAATAGTAACAAAAACAGTGTGGTACTGGTATCAAAACAGGCAGATGGACCAATGGTACAGAATAGAGGACACAGAGACATATCCACAAAATTACAACTTTCTTATATTTGAAAAGGGGCCTAAAAGCATGCAATGTAAGAAGGATAGCATCTTCAACAAATGGTGCAGGGACAATTGGAAATTCATATGCAAGAAAATGAAACGGAATCCCTTTCTCTCACAATGCATAAAAGTTAACTCAAAATGGATCAAGGAGCCAGATATAAAATCAGAGACACTGCGTCTGATAGAAGAAAAAGTTGGCTACGATGTACATACTGTGGGGTTGGGCTCCAAATTCCTTAATAGGACACCCATAGCCCAAGAGTTCATAAAAAGAATAAACAAATGGGACTTACTTAATCTAAAAAAGTTTTTTCTCAGCAAGAGAAACAATAAGAGAGTTAAATAGAGAGCCTACATCCTGGGAACAAATTTTTACCCCTTACACTTCAGATAGAGCCCTAATATCTAGAATATACAAAGAACTCAAAACAATTAAACAATGAGATAACAAATAACCCAATCAACAATGGGCCAAGGATCTTAAAAGACACTTCACAGAGGAGGACATACAATCAATCAACAAGTACATGAAAAAATGCTCACCATCTGTAGCAGTCAGAGAAATGCAATCAAAACCACCCTAAGATACCATCTCACTCCAGTAAGATTGGCAGCCATTATGAAGTCGAACAACAATAAGTGTTGGTGAGGATGTGGGGTAAAGGGTACACTTGTACACTGCTTGTGGGCCTGCAAATTGGAGAGTCCAATATGGAAAGCAGTATGGAGATTCATGGGAAAGCTGGGAATGGAACCACCATTTGACCGAGATATCGCCCTTCTCAGACTCTTCCCTGAGGATCTTAATAGAGAGCAGTATAAGGATACTGCCACATCGATGATCATAGCGGCACAATTCACAATAACTAGACTGTGGAAGCAAAGTAGATGCCTTTCAACAGACGAATGGATAATAAAAATGTGGCATCTATTCACAATGGAGTATTGCACAGCACTGAAAATGACAAAATCATAGAATTTGCAGGGAAATGAATGGCATTAGAATAGATTATGCTAAGCGAAGCTATCCAATCCTTAAAAAAACAAATGCCAAATGTTTCCTTTTATATAGAGAGAGCAAATAAGAACAGAACAGGGAGGAAGAACATGAGAAAAATATTAAAACTAAACAGAGATGAGTGGGGGGAGAGAAAGGGAGAGAGAAGGAAAATTATATGGAAATGGTAGGAGACTACTCAATGTTACACAAAATTACATATAAGAGGTTGTGAGGCTAAAGAGGGGAAAACAAGGGAGAGAATTAAACAACAGCAGATGAGGTAGAGAGGGAAGATGGGAGGGGAGGGGGAATAGTAGGGGATAGGAAAGGTAGCAGAATTCAACAATAACTAGTATGCTATTATGTAAAAACGTGAGTGTGTAACTGATGTGATTCTGCGATTTGTATTTGGGGTAAAAATGGGAGTTCATAACCCAATTAAGTCAAATGTATGAAAGATGATATATCATGAGCTTTATAATGTTTTGAACAACCATAAAAAAAAGAATTGAATTTCCAATATTTGAGTCATATAACAACTTTATTTTTTAATAAAATTGTCTTTTATTTGTTATCTTACTTGCTGGTATCTGCCTTTCAGTTTTAAAAAACTATGTGCTTTAGCCATTCATCCATGTAGTATGTAACAGAAAATTTTGAGTGTCTCCATATAACCAGATTGGCAAGGCATCAAGGTTTCCTTCACAAACAAGGTGAAGGCTTTGCCATTAGAAATTTAATATTCTGCAAAACAATTTTTTTAACTTTCCAATTAAATTTCCAAAAAAATTTAGAAAAAAAAGAATCTAAACCCCACAGTAAGAAGGCCTCAAAGTGGAGAAGTGGAACATTTACGGCAGGCCTATTTGATCACTGCTGGTTCACAGGAAGCGTGTCCAATCAACCCTGATGTTAGGCAAATGAGGGGCAAGGGAGCTTATTTTGGGCACTGGTTTGGATGTGCCCCTCATGGAAAACTCCATCCAGAGGTTATGATGTGTGTTTATATGGAAGAAGATGAGGGCCATGTGGGAGTGTTTTGGTTTTAATTGTGGTCATTTGTTTGGTAGTTGGAAGAGATGACTGGGTCCACCTGGGCTTGAACTCTGGTGTGATTCCCCTTAGAGAATGAGATTTGGAACTGACTTCAGAAAAGTATTGCCATGAATGCTGTTGGGATTTCAGGAGGCCACGCATGAGAGTCGCCCTTGGAAACTGAGATCTTGGCCCAGAGAGGCTTTCCGGAGAGCACTGGGAATCTCAGCTAGGATATCACAGGTTTTTTTCTGAAAGACCTGGCAGCCATCGTTGAGAGTCAAAACACACATGGACCTCACATTGGAGACCTCAATGGGCCTGGCTTCATGTGACAATTTGGCCACTCTTTGGGAAGCCTTGCCTGTGAGAGATCTCCAGATCCTTCATTAAAATGAGCTTCCTCAACATTTAATGGATCCTGAATGAATTGAAACCCACAGTACCAACAAATTCATCTGTGAAAAATAGTTAGATAAATACCATGAATTTTTAGAAATTCTCATGACCAGGTGGCACTGGAGAACCTTTGGATGTCCTGTTGCTGATCATGAGTATACCAGACAGTGCCTTGATTGACTAGGTATCATGAAAATGGTGTAGAACAGAGATGCCAGTAAGTTGGAGCCTGATGTGTAGTGGGCCTAGAGCAGTGGTGTGCAGGTGTGTGATAAAACATCTGTGGTGGGGCCTGTGGATCTGCCATTGACTTTCAAATGCCTTGACACAGACACGGTGCAGCCAGCAGACCCTTCTATATAAAGGCATCTTGTTATATGGAGATTTTTCACGGCAATGTTTAGAATCAGGTTGCTATGGTCAAGGGGCAAGCTATGTGGGATAGAAGCCTAGTTGGTGCATTCTCATGCAGACAATTACCCACCACACGTGACAGAACTCGCTCCAGCACTGTGTCCCACTTGAACTCCTTGTATTTCGTGAAGCAAATACCAAACTCCCAGTGCAGCAGCAAGAAACACAATGAAAAGTCGAGGATGACCAAATGGCTTCACAGTCCACATGGGTTGACACTTAGCCCCCGTGGCCACAATTTAGCTACAAAGAGAGAATTTAGCACTGCTGCCTCATGTTCATTGGAAAATAAGAAACCATGTCCTCCTGGTCACATAGATGCAGACCTAGCTTTGATGGTCTCACTACATCGGAAGTTAAAGCTCCTGAAAACAACATATATTTCAAGTGCCCAAGCTCAGAGGCAATTTCTCAAGAAGTGTTTAGGCCAGCAGATCTCCATGTTTGTGGAGTGTTTACCATGTCACTTACTTTTGGAAACTGCTCTATCAACTCCAAGGTTGTGAACTCCTGAGCATTTTCCATTCTAAATATATATTCACAGATTTTCTAACTCTTCTCCTCTAATTCTGACTTACTTGGGGCAAAGGGAATGTCAAGTCATTGTTCTGGATGAGAGAGGGAAGATTGTTTTGTAGCACATATTTGCATACACATTGGATTCATTTTCCAATTTTCTGTTTGAAATACTTAATCCCTGACACTAACCCATACCCTACTAAACTCTGACTACTAATCCTAATATAATGGAGAAAAATAACCCAAACAGAATAGAAATACAAGCATTTCAGAAGAAGCATGGTGTATAGTTGGAATTACCTTTTGCATGATATAAGGTAGGAGTTATAAATCTAGTCAATTATTTGTTGAAATAATTTTCTATGTGTTTTTAAAGTTAAGAAAAATGTGAATTCCTGTCTCCCTTTCTCTGTAGCCTATTAAGCAAATGTATTTTTATATGCACAAATAGAATACTACCTGGTTTCACATATACATTCTTGTGAGGTGGCTGACTTGGCAGATACAAATTGTGAGAAGAGATCACTCATCCTAAACGCTGTTTTAACTGAAAATTCAACCCATGGGTGAGCTTCCTAGATGAACAACAGTATACACATATTCATGTTCAGTAAAATGAATATTTTGGGATATGCGGATGAGTTATTTTTCATGATGAATTTCAATTGGCATATATATTGCTACATTATAATGTGTGTGTTTGTGTGTCTATATATACAATATATATATATATATATATATATATATATATATATATATATATATATATTCTCCATATTTACCAAAATATGAAATATATGTGTCTTCTTATACACCGCCTGAATTCATTCATATTCATATATGTGGATTTATAATCAACTTTTAAAAAGTTTATTCTCAGAAATATGCATCCACTGAAATAAATATTTGTTTCCTAGTACTGAAAACTAACTTCAGGGAAGGGTGCTTACAAATCCTAATATTTCTACAGTAACTGACCAAGTTTAACATCAATGCAAGTAGATTCCTATTGGATATGATGTGTTTATTAAAGTTCATTTTAATCAAACCTGGTACGTTATTATTTCTTCAGTTTATAGACATCATAAATTATATCCTTTCATTCACAAGTTCACAAATTTATAAACATTTGGTTCACTTTCAATCACTTCCTCCTTCAGAACACTTATATTTCTCCATGTTTCTTGACTGGTCTTTTCACTAGACTTCTTTCTAAAGACATTATTTTCGATTCCATAATCATTTTTGAAGCAAAACTCACACACTATTTATGATAAATGGTAACCCTAATATAACCATTAGATATATAAGTGGTTGGAATGAATGTATGTATATCAATAAATGATTTCCTCTATTTTTTCAGATATCAATACAATCCATTATTTAAATTTGGAACCAGTCATATAATTTATTCACAGTATGGTCTATTAATGCATCATCTCTATATTCATCAACACAGGGTAAGCCGATTAGTATCCCCAGTACTAATTTTTATCTTTTCAAAATATTTCCCCCAGAAATGGTGGAAGAAATACTCATGTCACCTGATCTTCATATACATATTATCACAGTAATATTTTGGACACAAAATGCGAAGATCACCCTTATGATTGTACCAAAGCCTCAATGGAATGTGAACATGGATTACTAAATATATCCATGTCCAGGTTGCCTAATGCTCTCAAATGTCAATCTTATTGGTGACTACAAATTGGTTTCTTCTTAAGATTATGTATTCAACCTCAACCCTGTTGAAAATGTCTAATCCTATCACGTTATACTTTGCCTGATTTCCTAATGTCTCTATTGATGTCTGCTTTCCTACATATTTTCCCCAGTTCATCATTGTGCCTGACTCTTCACATATGGTGTCATTTATATTCACTCTCTAACCAAAACCCTATTGCTAAAGAACATTGGTCCAAATCCTAGACTCACTCTTTCTTCTAAACCTACTGACTATCTTCCTAATCCTACACACAATCCCTTTTTGACTGGATGATCTCTTCTATATTTAATCATCTGAGGTACAGGGTCTTATGCCATTGTATATCAATTTAACTGAGACCTCGGTGCAAAACATAACTCAAGCTAAGGATCCCAATCAAGGGTCCAAATCCTTCTGGGCTTCAAATATTACCTAGATTTCTGTTTTCATACTTATGTTCTACCTCTATATTCTTATAAATATCGCTGGTTCCCAATACCATTATTCATCCAGCAGAATGATTTCCAACCCAAATTGAACATGCTATTAATCCTAACCATACAATGTTCTCTCAATCTCACTTTACAGAAGAGCAGGGACAAAGTTGGTATTACAATACAGGAAGTTAGGAGATCTTCCAACTGCTGAGTACCTCAAAATCCATGCAGAAATGATCCCTGGAGAAGATGCAGGCAGCTATGAAGGACCTGAGAGAACAAAAGTCATATTCCATGGCAAAAAACATGGTCAGGATGAAAAGATGTGTCTGAGTCAGCCTCTCTATTCTTAATGTAGGGAAGATGGACCAAACCAGGCCTGTGTGGAGAGCTGTTCCCAGGTGACTATGGTTTCTATACCATTCTAACATGAGAAAGTATCACAGGAAGTAGGGCAGCCTCCATGTCAGGAGACAATAGGAAGAAACTGTTAGGACAAAGTGGTGGCCAAGACAGTGACCTCATTCATTTTCTGAAGGTAGTGACCTCACCTCACTTCTTTGGTGATGGAGCTCTCTGAATTTTGTGATCCAGGAAGCAAGGCACCCTGAGCCAGTCCCAGTCCCAGTCGCAGTGGGCTCATTTCTTTGGATTTTCCAGGAACAGAGTCAGTCTTTCTAGGTACCTACTGATGTAAGGGTTGCCAAATACCAACAAAGCTCTGAAGAGGGGTCTTTCCAGAGAGGATAGGAATTGGCTCACCACTGCGTCCTTACAACTTCACAGATTTGACCAAGGAGACCAGATCTGAGACAGAAAGGCCATTTCTGGGGAACATTGTATGTCCTACCAGTCAGGGGACATTCCAGATAGCCACAGACCTACTTGGAAGAAGGAGGTGCATTAGTGGGTGTTGGTTTGTGTTTGTGGTTTTTTCACATGATCTGAGAATAGGTAAAAAAGGAGGTTTGTTTGGTTTGGAGTGGACTGATTCTAGTAAGTCATTTGACAAGGAGACTGTTTCTGTGTCTGTGTATCCCATTGTGTTTTTCTTTGTAGATATTAGAAAAGAAAATAGCTCATTGGGTGTGTCCTGTCTAGTAGAAAACTTCCCAGTATGCATCCTTCCCAATTAATGAATAGACTGAGGCTTGCCTTATCCATGGGCAACACCTGCTATCTACCTAAGTTCTCATTTTTTTACTGAATTCTGGCCACTTTCAAGATTAGTATCATGTATTTTTGTACAAGATACGTACCACCTCCAAGCTCTGTGACATGGCCATGTACTGGATAGCTGAAGAGAATGGCGAGCATCTCAGAAAACTCACATATCAGAGTAACCAGGAAAGTCTCCTAGGAGAAACCCTGCTTGGGGGCTTTTGATTACCTATTGTTCTGTTGCTCTGAATGTCAGAAAGGTCTTTGCCTCAGGCCAAACCTTAGTGAAGCCTGAAGAAAAGAGTTTTCAAATGGAAATGAATGGGAAACACCTGTGGCTTTTTACTTTATTGCTTTGGAAAAAGATTTGTCTGAATCAGCCTCTTGGCCCTGTGTGAGCCTGTGGTTTAGATTTTCAGCACCTGATGGGTCTAGAGAAAGATCCCATGTGGGCATTCAAAACCAAAATGGAAAAAAGATCAGTCATTTTGGATGAAGCCTCTCGCCTGCCTCTGTAATATTTCTGACCTCCATCAAGTGAGAATAGGGATCATTTGTGTCAAATGAGTTCTTCAAAGCCCTGCAGAGGCTGGACAATAGGTGCTTGCGTTTTCTCATGACTCCAATTCACACAAAGAATCTATACCCCACAGTCAGTAGGCCTCAAATTTGAGAAGTGGAGCAGTATTAACAGCAGTCCTATATGATCACTTCTGTTTTACAGGAATGTTGTCCAGGCCACCCTGACTTTAGGCAAATGAGGGGCAAGGGAGATTATTTTTGACACTGTCTTGGGCTGTGCCCCTCATGGAAACCTCCAGCTAGAGTTTATGATTAGTGTCTATATAAAAGAAGAAGAGGGCCCTGTGGGAGTGTTTTGGTTTTAATTGTCATCATTTGTGTGGCAATTGGAAGAGTTGCCTGGGTCCACCTGGGCTTGAACTCTGTTGTGATTCCCCTTAGAGACTGAGTTGTGGAACTGAACTCAGAGAAGTATTGCCATGAATTGTGTTGGGATTTTTGGAGGCCACGCATGAGATTCGCCATTGAAAACTGAGATCTAGGCCCAGGGTGACTTTCCACAGAGCACTGGGAATCTCAGCCAGGATATCACAAGATTTTATTTTGAAAGATTGTCAGCCATAGTTGAGAGTCAAAACACACATGGAATTCACATTGTAGACCTCAATGGGCCTGGCTTCATGTGACCTTTTGCCCACTCTTTGGGAAGCCTTGCCTGTGAAAGTTCTCCAGAGCTTTCATTAAAATGAGATTCCTCACCTTTTAATGGTTCCTGTATAAATAAAATCCCACAGTGCCTCCAACTTCATTATTGAAAAATATCTAGATAAATACCATGAATTTTTTGAAATTACTATGACCAGGTTGCACTGGAGAACCTCTGAATGTCCTGTTCCTGATCATGATTGTACCAGACAGTGCCTTGATTGACTGGGTTTCATGAAAAAAGTGTAGAACATAGATGCCAGAAAGTTGGAGCCTGCAGACTAGTGGGCCTAGAGCAGAGGAGTGTAGGTGTGTGAAAAAAACATTTGTGGTGGGGCCACGTGGATCTGCCATTGGCTTAGAAAGACTTGTGACTGACATGGTACAGCCAGCAGACCCTTCTATGTAAGGGCATCTTGTTATATGGAGAGGATTCCTGCCAAAGGTCAGAATCAGGTTGCTATTGTCAAGTTGAAAAGCTATGTGGGATTGAAGCCTCACTGGTGCATTTTACTAACCCACCACACGTGAGAGTACATCCTCCAGCACTGTGTCCCAGTAGAACTCCTTGTATTTCGTGAAGCCAATACCAAACTCACAGTGCAGCAGTAAAAAACACCACGAAAGTGGATAATGACCAAATGGCTCTACAGACAACACAGTTAGATACTTAGACCCCAGTGGCCAAAGTTTACCTACAAAGAGAGAATTCAGCACTGCTGCCTCATGTTCACTAGAAAACAAAAAACCATGTCATCCAGGTCACATAGATGGAGACCCAGAATTGATGGTCTCACTACCAAGGAAGCTAAAACTCCTGACAACGATATATATTTTAACTGCCCGACCTCAGAGGCAGTTTCTCAAAAAGTCATTAGGCCAGCAGAGCTCCATGTTTGTGGAGTGTTTACCCTCTCCCTTTTTGTAACCCGTTCTACCTCCTACAAGTTTGTGAACTCCTGAGCATTTTTCTTTCCACATATGTATTCACAGATTTTCTAACTTTTCTCCACTAATTGTGTCTTATTTGGGGCGAAGGTAATGTCAAAGCATCGTTCTGGATGAGAGTGGGAAGATTTTTGTGTAGCACATATTTGCATACACATTAGATTCATTTTCATATTTTCCATTTGAAATACTGAATCCCTGACACTAACCCATACCCTACTAGACTCTGACTACTAATCCAAATATGATGGAGAAAAAGAAACTTAAGAGAATAGAAATACAGGCCTTTCATAGGAGGCATGGTGTATACTTGGACTTGCCTTCGGCTTTATCAACGGTATGTGTTATAAATATAGTCAACTTTTCATTGTAATACTTCTCCATGAGTTTTTAAAATTAACACATATGTAAATTTCTGTCTCCCTTTCTCTGTAGCCTATTCATCACATGTATTTTTTAATGCATCTTTAGAATTCTACCTGGTATCACATGTACATTCTTGTGAGCTCGCTTATTTTGGAAGATACAAATTGTGAGAAGAGATCACTCCCTCTAAATACTGATGGAACTGGAAATTCAACCTATGGGTGAATTTCCTAGATGAACAATATTATGCATAAATAAATGTTCAGTAAAATGAATATTTTTGGATACGTGGATGATATCTATTTTATTATGATTTTCGAATGGCATATATATTGCTACATTTTAATGTCTGTGTATGTGAGTATCTATCTATCTATCTATCTATCTATCTATATAGATATAGATATCTACTCTTTAGATTTTCCAAAATATGAAATATATGTGTCTTATTATACACTTTCTAAATTTACTCATGTGTGTGTATGTGGATTTATAATCAAATTTTCACAAAATAATTCTTAGAAATATTCATCCACCTTAAATACATATTTATTTCCTAGTACTGAAAACTAAATTCAGTGAATGGTGCATACAAATCGTAATATTTCCACAGTGACTGACCCAGTTTCACATCAATGCAAGTAGACACCTATGGGACCATGATGTGTATTTTGAAGTTCATTTTTATTCAACACTGATACATTACTATTTCTGCAGTTTGTGGACATAATAGGATATATTCTTTCATCCACAATTTCACAAATTTATAGGCATTTAGTTCACTTTCAATCACTTCCTACTTCAGAACACATGTATTCCTCCATGTTTCTTGACTGTTCTTTTCATGAGATTCTTTCCAAACACATTATTTTTGATTTTCATAAACATTTTTGAAGCAAAACTCAGACACTCTTCATGATAAACCATAATGCTAATATTACCATTAGATGTATAACTGGTTAGAATGAATTTATGTATATCAATATAAGATTTCCTATATATTTTCAGATATCAATTCAATCCATTATTTAAAGTTTGAACCAGTTATATTATTTATTCACAGTATGGTCTATTAAGGCATCATCTCTATATTCATAGACCGATGGTATACCTATTTGTATCCCAAATACTAATTTATAAGTCTTTAAAATATTGCTTTAAGAATATTGGAAGAAATACTCTAGTCACCTGATATACATATACATTTCATCACAGTAATATTCCTGACACAAAATGCAACGGACACACTTATGATTGTACCAAAGCCTATATTGAAAGTGAGCATGTATTACTAACAACATCCATGTCCTGATTAACTAATGATCTCAAATATCATTCCTATTGGTGAGTACATATTTGTTTCTTCCTAAGATTAAATATTGAAACTGAACCCTGTTAAAAATGTCTCATCCTATCACTCACTTTGTACTTTGCCTGATTTCCTAATGTCTCTATTGATATCTGATTTCCTACACATTTTCCCCAGTTCATCACTGTGACTGACTCTTGAAATATGCTGACATTTACATTCACTGTCTAACAAAACCCCTATATCTAAAGAACTTTTGGTCCAACTCCTAGACTCACTGAAATGGGTTCTTCAAAGCCCTGCAGAGGGTAGCCCATAGGTGCTTGGGTTTTCTCATGACCCCAATTCACATAAAGAAGCTATGCCACACAGAGAGTAGGCCTCAAATTGGAGAAGTAGAGCAGTATTAATGGCAGGCCTATTTGATCACACCTGATTCACAGGAAGGGTTTCCAGGCCACCCTGAATTTAGGCAAATAAGGGGCAAATGAGCTTATTTTGGACACTGTCTTAGGCTTCGCCCCTCATGGAAACCTCCAGCAAGAGGTTATGATGAGAGTTTATATTGAAGAAGATGAGGGCCATGTGGGAGTGTTTTGGTTTAATTGTGGTCATTTGTGTGGTAGTTGGAAGAGATGACTGGGTCCACATGGGCTTGAACTATGGAGTGATTCCCCTTAGAGACTGAGTTCTGGAAATGAACTCAGAGAAGTATTGACATGAATTGTGTTGGGATTTTAGGAGGCCACACATGAGAGTTGCCCTTGGAGACTGAGATCTAGGCCCAGGATAGCTTTCCAAAGAGCACTGGGAATCTCAGCCAGGATATCACATGACTTTATTCAGAAAGACGTGGCAGCCATTGTTGAGAGTCAAAACACACATGGACCTCAATTGTAGACCTCAATGGGCCTGGCTTCATGTGACCTTTTGGCCACTCTTTGGGAAGCCTTGCCTCTGAGAGTTCTCCTGAGCTTTAATTGAAATAATCTTCCTCACCATTTCATGGTTCCTGAATAAATTGAAAGCCACAGTGCCTCCAACTTCATCGTTGAAAATTGGCTATATAAATACCATGAATTTTTTAAATTCCCATGAACATGTGGCACTGGAGAACCTTTGGATATCTGTTGCTGATCACGAGTGTACCAGACATTGCATTGATTGACTGGGTTTCATGAAAATGGTGAGAACAGAGATGCCAGAAAGTTGGAGCCTGCTGACTACTGGGCCCAGAGCAGTGGTGGGCAGGTGTATGATAAAACATCTGTCGTGGGGACACGTGGTTCTGCCATTGGTTTCCGAATGACTTGTGACTGACATGGTGCAGCCAGCAGAACCTTACAAGTAAAGGGACCTTGTTATATGGAGAGGTTTCAGGGCAATGTTCAGAATCAGGTTGCTATGGACATGGGTGCAAGCTTTTTGGGATAGAAGCCTGGTTGGTGCATTCTCCTGCAGACCCTCATCCACTACACGTGAGAGTACTCCCTCTAGCACTGTGTCCCAGTTTTTCTCGTTGTATTATGTGAAGCCAATACCAAACTCCCAGTGCAGCAGTAAGAAACACCACGAAAAGTGGAGTATGACCAAATGGCTTCACAGATCACATGGTTAGACACTTAGACCCCAGTGTCCTCAGTTTACTAACAAAGGGAAAATTCAGAACTTCTGCCTCATGTTCAATAGCATATAAGGAACCATGTCATCCAGGTCACATAGATGCCGACCCAGGTTTTATGGTCTCAATACAAAGAAAGCTAAAGCTCCTGACAACAACAAATTTTTCAAGAGCCCAAACTCAGAGGCAGTTTCTCAACAACTCATTAGGCCACCAGAGTTCCATGTTTGTGGAGTGTTTACCCTGTACCTTACTTTTGGAAATTCCACTACCACCTCCAAGGTTGTGAACTCCTGAGCATTTTCTTTTCCAGATATATATTCACAGACTTTCAAACTCTTCTCCACTAATTGTGTATTACTTGTGGCAAAGGAAATATCAAGGCATTGTTTTGGAGGACAGTGGGAAGATTTTTGTCTAGCAAATATTTGCATACACATTAGATTCATTTTCCTATTTTCCATTAGAAATACTGAATCCCTGTCACTAACCCATACCCTACTAGACTCTGACTACTAATCTTAATATGATGTAGAAAAAGAAACCTAACAGAATAGAAATACAGGCCGTTCATAGGAGGCATGGTGTATACTAGAACTTGCCTTCTGCTTTATCAAGTGAATGTGTTATAAATCTAGTCAACTTTTCATTGTAATACTTCTCCATGAGTTTTTAAAGTTAACACATATGTACATTTCTGTCTCCCTTTCTCTGTACCCTATTCATCTCATGAAATTTATTATGCATATTTAGTATCCTACCTGGTATCACACGTACATTCTTGTGAGCTTGCTGTTTTAGGAAGATACAAATTGTGAGAAGAGATCACTCTCCCTAAATACTGATGGAACTGAAAATTCAACATATTGGTGAATTTCCTAGATGAACAGCATTATACATAAATCCATGCTCAGTAAAAAGAATATTTTTGGATATGAGGATGATATATATTTCATGATGAATTTTGATTGGCATACATATCACTACATTTTAATGTCTGTGTTTGTATCTTTATATATATATATATATATGTATTTTTTTTTCTCCAGATTATTCAAAATATGAAATATATGTGTCTTATTTTACACTCACTAATTTAACTCATGTTCCTATATGTGGATTTATAATCAAATTTTCACAAAATTATTCTCAGAAATATTCATCCACATGAAATACATATTTATTTCCCAGTACTGAAAACTAACTTCGGTGAAAGGTGCTTACAAATCCTAATATTTGTACAGTAACTGACCCAGTTTAACATCAATGCAAGTAAAATCCTATGGGACATGATGTGTATTTTGAAGTTCATTTTTATTCAACACTGGTACATTACTATTTCTTCAGTTTATGGACATTATAAGATAATACTTTTCATCCACAAGTTAACAAATCTGTACGCATTTGGTTCACTTGCAATTACTTCCTGCTTCAGAATATATGTATTCCTCCATGTTTCTTGACTGTACTTTTCATGAGATTATTTCCAAACACATTATTTTCGATTTCCATAATCATTTTTGAAGCAAAACTCCCACACTCTTCATGATAAACCATAATGCTAAAATTACCATTAGATGTATAACTGGTTAGACTGAACTTATGTATATCAATATAAGATTTCCTATATATTTTCAGATATCAATTCAATCCATTATTTAAAGTTTGATCAAGTTATATTATTTATTTACAGTATGGTCTATTAAGGCATCATCTTTATAATCATAGGCACAGGGTACACGTAATTGTGTCCCAATACTAATTTATAAGTCTTAAAATGTTGCTTTCAGAAATGTTTGAAGAAATACTGTAGTCACCTGATATACATTTACATTTCATCACAGTAATATTCCTGACAAAAAATGCAACGGACACCCTTATGATTGTACCAAAGCCTAAATTTAATGTGAGCATGTATTACTAACAACATCCATGTCCTGATTAACTAATGATCTCAAATATCATTCCTATTGGTGACTACATATTTGTTTCTTCCTAAGATTAAATATTGAAACTGAACCCTGTTAAAAACGTCTTATCCTATTACTCACTTTGTACTTTCCCTGATTTCCTAATGTCTCTATTGATATCTGCTTTCCTACACATTTTCCCCAGTTCATCACTGTGACTGACTCTTCACATATGCTGACATTTGCATTCACTCTCTAACCAAAACCCTATATCTAAATAACTTTTGGAACTATCCCTTTTTGTCTGGAGGATCTCTTCCTCATTCAGTCATCCAAGGTACAAGGTCCTATGCCATTGTATAACGATTTATTTGAGACAACTTTGCGGAAATAATTCAAAGCTAATTATCCCAATCAAGGGCCCAGTGTTCATCTGGGTTTCAAATCTTTCCTAGATTTCTGTATTCATACTTATATTACACCTATATATGCTTGTAAATATCGGAGGTCCCCAATACCATTATTCATCTCGCAGAATGATTCCTAACCCAAATTGAACATGTTATTAAACCTAACCATGCACTGTTCCCTCAATTTAACTTTACAAAGACCAGGGACAGAGTTGGTGTTATAATACAGGTAGGTAGGGGATCTTCCACCTGTTGAGAACCTCAAGTTCCATGCAGAAATAAACCCTGAAGAAGATGTAGGCAGCTATGAAGGACCTGAGAGAGCATCAGTAATCTTCCTTGGTAAAATACCTGGTCAGGATGAAGCGATGTGTCTGAATAAGCCTCTCTTTTCTTAAAGTAGAGAAGATGGACCAAACCAGGTCTGTGTGGAGAGCTGTTAACATGTGCCTATGGTTGATATACCATTCTATCTTGTGAATGTGACACAGGAAGTAGGGGAAGCCTCTCTCTCGTGGGACCCTTGGAAGCAAATGTTAGGATAAAGTGGTTACCAAGGTAGTGACCTCATTCAGTTCCTGAAGGAAGTGACCTACCTCACTTCCTTGGTGATGGAACTCTCTGAACTTGGGATCCAGGAAGCCAGGCACTCAGAGCCAGTCCCAGTCCCAGTCCCAGTGGGTTCACTTGTTTGGATTTACCAAGGACAGAGTCAGTCTTTTTGGTACATACTGATGTGTGGATGGCTAAATGCCAGGAAAGCTCTGAAGAGGGGCCTTTCCTGAGAAAGCAGGTAGTGACTCACTGATTGATGCTGAAAACTTTACAGAGTTGGTATAGGAGACCTGATCTGAGACAGGACAGTCCATTTCGAGGGAGCAGAGTAAGGCCCATCAGTCTGAGGACACTCTGGATAGTCACAGACCTACTTGGGGGAAGGAGGTGCCTTTGTGGGTGTGGGTGTGAATTTGTGTTTTTTTATCATGTTCTGAGAATAGGTAGGAAAGGCAGTATGTTTGGTTTGGAGTGGACTGTTTTTAGTAAGTCATTTGACTTGGCGAGTGTTTCTATGTTTGTGTATCCCACTTTTTCCGTGGTTGTAGATATTAGAAAAGTGAATGCATCAATGGATGTGTCCTGTCTAGTAGAAAGCATCTCAGCACACATCCTTCCCAATTTATGAATGGACTGTGGCTTGCCTTATATGCACAACACCTACTTCTTTCCTTAGTTCCTGTTTTCTTCCTGAATTCTGGCCACTCTCCAGAATAGGCTCATGTTTTTTTGTCCAAGATATGGACCTCCGTCGAGTTCTGTGACATGGACATGTACTGCATAGATGAAGGGAATTGGGAGCATCTCTGAAAACTCGGATATCAGTGTGACCAGTAAAGGCTCAGTAGAGAAACCCTGCTTTGTGCCTTTTGCTTACCTACTGTTCTGTTGACCTGAATGTCAGGAAGGTCTTTTCCTCAGGCCACCAGTTTGTGAAGCCTGAAGAAAAGTGCTTTCAATTGGAAATGAATGAGCATCACCTGTGGCTCTTTGCTTAATTGCTTTGGAAAGGGATGTGTCTGAATCATCCTTTCGGCTCTGAGAGAGGCTGTGGCTTTGATTTTCAGCACCTGATGGATCTAAAGAAAGATCCCATGTGTGCATCCAAAACCAAAATGGCAAAAAGATCAGTCATTGTGGATGAAGTCTCTTGCTTCCTCTGTTAGGTTCCTGACCTCCATCAAGTAAGTATAGGGATCCTTTGAGACAAATGAGTTCTTCAAAGCCCTGCAGCAGTGCTTGGGTTCTCACATGACTCCAAATCACATAAAGAATCTATACCTCACAGTCAGTAGGCTTCAAAATGAAGAAACAGAGCAGTATTACTGGCAGGCCTATTTGATCAATCCTGGTTTACAGGAAGGGTGTCCAGGAAACCCTGACTTTAGGAAAATGAGGGGCAAGGGAACTTATTTTGGACACTGTCTTGGGCTGCGCCCCTTATGGAAACCTCCAGCCAGAGGTTATGATGAATGTCTACATGGAAGAATATGAGGGCCATGTGGGAGTATTTTGGTTTTAATTGAACATATTGTTAACCCTAACCATACACTGTTCCCTCAATCTAAGTATTCAGAAAAGCAGGGACAGATTTGGTCTTACAATACAGGAATGCAGGGGATCTTCCACCTGCTGAAAACTTCAAAGTTCCATGCAGAAATGATCCCTGGAGAAGATGTAGGCAGCTATGAAGGACCTGAGAGAGCAAAAGGCATCTTCCATGGCAAACAGCCTGGTCAGGATGAAGGGTTGTGTCTGAATCAGATTCTCTCTTCTTAATGTAGAGGAGAGGCCTGTGTGGAGAGCTGTTCCCAGGTGACTATTGTTTCCTTACCATTCTAACTTGTGAAAGTGTCACAGGAAGTAGGGACATCCTCCATGTTATGAGACCTTAGGAAGCAAATGTTAGGACAAATTGGTTGCCAAGGCAGTGACCTCATTCAGTTACTAAAGGAAGTGACCTCACCTCACATCCTTGTTGATGGAACTCTCCAAATTTGGGTTCCAGGAAGCTAGGCACCCAGGCCCAGTCCCAGCACCAGTTCCAGTGTTCTCACTTGTTTGGATTTTCCAAGGACAGAGTCAGTCTTTTGTGGTACCTACTTATGTGAGAATGGCCAAATTCCAGAAAAATTCTGAACAGGGGCCCTTCCGGAGAAAACAGGTAGAGGCTCACTGCTGGCTCCTGACAACTTCACAGAGTTGACCAAGGAGTCCAGATCTGAGACAGGACAGACCATTTCTGGGGAACATAGTATGGCCCTCCAGTCAGAGGACACTCTGGATAGTTCCAGACCCACTTGGGGGAAGGAGGTGCCTTTGTGGTTGTGGGTGTGGGTTTGTGGTTTTTTCTTTTGTTCTGAGAATAGTTAGGAAAGGGGGTGTTTTTGGTTTGGAGTGGACTGTTTCTAGTTAGTCCTTTGACAAGGCGAGTGTTTTTAGGTCTGTGTATCCCACTGTTTTCGTGGTTGTAGACATTAGAAAAGATAATGCCTCAATGGGTGTATCCTCTCAAGGAGAAAACTTCCCAGCATTCATCCGGCACAATTTATGAATGGAGTGTGGCTTGCCTTATCAATGGGCAACACCAACTATCTTCCTACGTTCCTGTTTTCTTCCTGAATTCTGGCCACTCTCCAGAATAGGCTCATGATTTTGTGTCAAATATATGTACCACTTCCAAGCTCTGTGACATGGCCATGTACTGGTAGCTGAAGGGAATGGCAAGCATCTCAGAAAACTCAGATATCAGTGTAGCCAGTAAAGTCTCAGTGGAGAAACCCTGCTTTGGGACTTTTGATTACCTATTGTTATGTTGCCCTGAATATCAGGAAAGTCTTTGTCTCAGGCCACCGCTTTGTGAAGCCTGAAGAAAACAGTTTTCACATGGAAATGAATGGGCATTACCTTTGAGTTTACAATAAAACCTTCACAGATTTGGCTCTCATTAAGTTAAAAATACTTTTATATTGTATCTCAGTGTAAAAAGTAACATGGAACTGTACATATCTTATTGATAACAAGTCCAATTATAGAACACAAATGATATACATAAATCTCCAACACTCCAACATGTTTGTCTTTTAAGCCTAGAATTACCATACAACCTTAGAACACCAGCTTGATACAATGGTCTTTGCAAGCTTCTACCTTACAGACTTGTATACCTGGAAGATATGAACACATTAACACCACAATTACATTGATGTTTTTGTATTAAACAAGTTTAGATTTTAAAGAAATAACATGGCACAATTTTATAAAAACAGTACTTGTTTTACCAGCTGTTTAATTTTTTAAGATTACTTGCTCAAAACTTACACATATAACCAAGTTACACACACCTTTTTTTTATTATTTACTTAAACCCTTTTAATTACTTAATCATATAGACTCTCTTATCCAGAAACACGTATTTCCTCTATTATATCTATATCTAGAACCTTTTAGTTTCTCTTTTCCATCTATTAACCTCTTTCTGTTCACATTTCAATACAATGCTTTTCAATTTCTGAATTTAAGCAGATTATTTTATAGACATCTACATTTTATTAGGGCCTTTTTGAAAACCTAGAAAACTTATAGGCCTAATTTTAAAGACATCTTTATTTTTATCTGTTTACCCAATTTGAATTAATACATATGAATCACGTGAATCAAAGACATTTGGATACATTTTTAAATTTTTCATGAGCGCTCCTCATCTGTCAATTGTCATATCCCTGCATGATATATGGACATACACACATACAGACATACCAACATACAACACGTAACACAAATGTAACACATAACACAATAGTAAAGGCCTTGTAGCTTTTTTCAGGTGAAATCTCCATTGCAATGCTGAAAACTCCAGAGTCGATCAAAAATAGAACTGATCAGAAAACATTAACCCGTCAGCAGAATCAAGATCATGAGCTCAAAAAAAAAAAAAAAAATTACAGAATCTAAGAAAAGCAAGAGTCCTAAAAATGATGACTGGCCAGTAATTAGTAAATACCATATTATATACTTTTTTGGTTAGGTCTAGTTTGAGTTCAGGTAAAAAGACACATATACTCTTTTTATCTGTCTCCTGCTGAGTGCTGCAGGCTTCTTTTATTTGCATATCAAAGTAAGTCCTGGCTGAGGTCTGGAAAACTGGAAAGACTGGAATTCTGAGAAGAAACCTCACGCCTAAGGCATTTATCTATAAGTCATAATTTCCAGGTTTGGATGTTGAAAATTTTGATGCAAGTTTAAGATGTAATTCTCAAAATTTTATTTCTTTAGATTTTTCTACACTAGAAAAACTTGCTCACACAAAACTGAAAATAGGATCATTTTTTGATAATATTAATGCCACCATCAGAAGAAGTTTCTATAGGATCATTAAGCCCCTTTCTTTGTTATGAAGTTTCTAATAGTATTAAGTTAAATTAAATTGGCTGAAAAATTTTTAAAAACAACCACATGCTACCATGTGTATCCGAAATTAAGCTTTAAAAATTTCCAAGACTGTTGCTAATTAATGTCATTTCAATAAGCCAGACCAACGTTTTAATTTAGTACCATTTTTTAAAATCTTACACACTGATGGGAATAGATACCATATC